>NC_090939.1:481616531-481919562 GCF_040938575.1 Ambystoma mexicanum | reverse complement strand
GCTGGCACCAAAGACTATAAATCCCTTACTGTAAAACTCCAACTGTTACCCTCCACCTCACACAGCTTCCTACTCATTTACAGACCCCCATGTCTACAACAAAAACTTTGCAGACACACTCAGTGATGCTCTGACAACCAACTTCAACCTACATCCAGCACTCACCATCATAGGTAATTTCAATGTCTGGTTTGACTCCCCTTCAAGCCCTATGACCCGATCTCTTCCAGAAAACCTAGAAGCCTTCAATCTGACACAACGCATTTCCACGCCCACCCACACTGGAGGGCACAAGCTCGATGTGGTCTTTAGCATCACAAACATCATATCCACAATGCCTCCACACGCCCTGATATGATGGACAGATCATTCATCAATCTTCTGCTCTGCACCACTCTCAACCGTGACTCACACACAAGGCCACACCTGGCCACCACCAACCACCACAACTCACATCCCACTCTGGACCAAAGTCCTTTTCAATCCGGATCTAGCCAACTTCCCTCTCAACTCACTCCCAGCACTCTCCCTCCAGGTAGGGCCCTCCATCAAACTCTTTGACCACTGGCTCTCTAATGCCCTCACACCCCTCACTCCAACAAAACGACCTCTCAGAGATGGCACATCACCAATCTCAAATTGCTAAAAACCCTCAAGCACCATATGGAACAGACATGGAGAAGTAACCCAAACGACCAGAACAAAACCACTCTAGCAAGACTAACAAGGGCCTACAGACTGGAAATCATAAAAACCAAGAAAGCATTCTGTAGGAACATAATCTTGAACCCTCTCAATCCAAGTAATGAACTGCATAGAAACATTTCTGAATTCAATTCTCCGGGCTGCTTTACCCTCTCCACCCAACTGCCAATTCCTATGTGATGCCTTATCAGAACACTTCCACAACATTGCCATCGACACTCTACCATCATCTCTAAATTAGAAACAATGCCCCTGCCCATTGCCCACCCACTTCCCATTCCCCGTCCAAGCCTCCCCCTGCCCTCCCCAATACAAACCTTTGCCTCTTTTGCCCCAATCTCACACCAGGAGTTCCTCTTGCTCCTAGCACAAAGCCAGCCATCAGGTTCCCCTCAAGACCCTTGCCCGCCCACCCTCCTCAAAAACATCCTAGCCTCAACCTGTGCAGGCAATATCACATGCTCAATCCTTAACCACTCCCTAATATTGGGAACCTTCTCAGAAACCTTACATCCTCTACATCAAACCCCTCCTCAAAAAGCCTATGCTTGAGCCACACCTCCCCAAAACTACCGGCCCATTTCCAACACCCGCATTATGGCCAAAGTCATGGACCTCACAGCATATAAGGAACTCAAGAATTTCACTGAAGCCAACAATCTCCTTAACCCTGCCCAATCTGGCTTCAGGCTGCTCCAAGGAACAAAGTCTTCCCTACTGTCACTGCTGCCCATAACAGGGGACGCAGAAGGATGCAGTGTACTCATTCTCCTTGACCTCTCTTCCACCTTTGATACCATCAACCACACCATTCTCCCAGACAGGCTACACTCTTTAGGAATCAAAAACACTGCCCTCACTTGGATCTCCTCTTTCATCTCTAATCGCTCACAAATCATGCTCCTCCACCCTTTCTCCTCTACATCCCAACCAATACAGAAAGGGGTCCCACAGGAAGCATGCCTCCCCTCATCTTCAACATCTATCTACACCCTCTCCCCGCATTCATCTGTTCCCACAATCTCATCTGCTACAACTACGCAGACGACTGCCAGATCATCTGTAAAATCCCCAAATTGCTAGCTCTCCCATCATGCCTCTCAGATATTAACTACTGGATGACTAGCAAACACTTCATCCTCAATCCTGGGAAAACAGAAATCCTAGTCTGCAGGAAAGCAGCGCTCCTTCCCCAACCTATTCCTTGGCCTCACTCCCTCGGATGCTCCACCTGCCCCCTGGCAACTTCCACCTTGGTGAAAAACCTTGAATGCACACTGAACATGGATTTAACCCTCTGTCAACACATCAACTCTGTATCCAGAAACTGTTTCTTCCACCTACACATCCTCAGGCGTACCCTCCCATACCTCACCTATCCGCACTGTTTCTCTGCCATCATCTCAATCATCCTTTCCCGCTTAGACTATGCAAATTGCCTTTACCTGGGCGCACTGCCATTTCAGCTAAGGAAATGTTGCAGCCCGCCTGCTCATTAGCCTCCCTCCTAGAGAACACATCAGCCCTACGCTAAGAGTCCACAATTGGTTCCCTATCTGTCGACAAACTATCTTAAACCCATGTGCATCACTCACTGTGCCATAAACAACACTGTCTCAGAATTCCTCCAAGACACAGCCTCTCGCTTACACCCCTCCAGGATACTCAGGTTTGGCACAGCATCTCTCCTAGTTGTCCCACACTACAACTGCAGCAGACTGGGCAGATCCTCCTTCTCTGTCCAAGTGCTGATCATTTGGAACTTTCTGCCCCAGCACATCCGCAACATTGACAATCACTTTGCATTCAGGAAGGCCCTCAAACCTGGCTCTTCCCTTCCTCCTCTTGAAAGCTTCCTGCACTCTATACCATCGACACACGCACAGTAACATTGGCCCAAATCCGACGACACACCTACCCACCCAAACCTGCATGGATGCCGGCAGCATTCCCAGCAGCACACTGTGATAAATTCACCCCTTCGCCCACAGATGATTGTACATTACACTCCTGTCTTTCCAGCCCCTATCCACTGCTCAGGTTTTCAATCTAGGGAGACCACAACTGGCTAGACCAGCCAATCGTGCGTTGGACCTACAAAAACAAAATTGAAAATTAACGCCATCTGAGTTTAAAGTATGTATACCTTGCACCATGTCTGTGGACAAAGACTGCAGGCAGAGTCACCCATCGATGCACTTTAGAATGCAGCTATGGATATGCAATTCCAATCTAGCAGCTCACATAGCCATCCACACTGAAACCCGTTGTCATACCTCAATACCTTTGCCGTTAGTATACAACGACAAACTACAAAAAATGTCAGTCTAGCTGGGCACACATTGAATTTCCAGTTCTAGCACTCTATCCTAAACCACCAACAGCACCCGCCCACATGCCTTACCTATGGCATACTTACTGGAGCTTAGTCACCCCACCTAAGTCCTAACCTGGCAAAATGCACACACGCATCTTATAAATCAATTCTTAGAATCTCTCACCCATAGACTACGGTCCCTGCGGGCGTTCTAACCCCAAACCGCATTGAGGCAATACAAATGGGGAAAGGGTGCTATATAAATTATGAAGACAATACAATACAATGTAAATAGATTGAAGGCTTGCCTCCCTAGGGTTGAAATGGGAACATTGCTTCTGGCTACAGATAGGGAAAACACGAATCTGAACCTCTCCCTGATGAATTGCAAGGCAGCCCTTCAGACATGATGTCCCCTCAACTGACTACGCAGCAACAAGGTGAGGTGCAGACTCTGCTTACGCAGTTTTCCCCCATGTTTTCACTTTTGTGTCAGCATGACAACTATTTTGGGGATAGTGTGCCTTTCAAAAGCAGAAGTTACATAATCTCACAAAAGGTGAGATTGCATATCAAACCTGAGGTCAACAAGATGTTGAATCTCGGGGTGATAACTCCCTCTAACTGTCTATGGTACATTCCTGTGGCATTGGTACCAAATGCAGGCACCAGAGATTTGATGTTCTACACGGACTATAGAGCTCTTAGTGCTGTCACAAAGATATATGCTGAGCCCCTTCCATGAACTGATGATCACGTGGACAAACTGATTGCTGTAAAGTATCTCACTATGGTTGAGCTTACTGCAGGGTATTGGCAAACATCCCTGGCAGATAATGCCAAAGAGAAGACTCCATTGTGAACACCTGGGGGATTTTTTCAGTTCAGAATAATGTCCTTTGGTTTAAATAATGCACCTGCTTGTTGGTGAACTATGTCCTTAATGTGTTATATGATTTCTGTATGGAATATCTTGATGATATTGCAGTTTTCAGCCATACTTGGAAAGAATATGTGAACACCTTGGAATTGTATTGCAGGCTCTTCAGCAGGCCCACTTCACCACAAAGGCTACCATGTGCCACATTGGTTAAAGTTCAGTGACCAATCTTGTTCATATGGTTGGTTCGTGCAAACTTCATCCTCTTCCCAGTAATGTACAAGCTCTGCAAGACTGGGCAACCACCACAACCCAAACCCAGGTTAGAGCTGTTCTATGGCTCATTAGGTAACAGGAATTTAATGGCAGATTATGGAACCAAAGCTGCCCCTTTGACTTCTCTCGCCGCTTCAAAGAAGCCCAAGAATATTACGTTGTCAGTGGAGTGTACGAAGGCCTTTCAGAGCTTAAGAATTTACTTTTGCCAGGACCCTGTTTTCAGGGCACCTGATTACCACAGGCCCTTTATTGTACAAACTGAAGGCTCTGACACTAGAATTGGAAAAGTTCTTTCTCAGCAGGATGACAAAGGCAGGGAGCACCCTATGTGCTTTATCAGCTCTTAGCTTAGGGACAGGGAGTTAAGGTGGGCCACAGTGCAAAAATAGTGTGTTGCCATTGTGTGGGCTTTACAAAGTTGAGACCCTATATCTTTGGGACTCACTACCCATAAAAACTGATAATAAGCGCTTAAATGCACAGGGATACCACCCAACGCTAATAGCGTTACCGCAACTTGGTCCACCGCAATCAGTGAAGGATCCCGAGCTGCGTGAGGGGGGGCAGCTAATGTCCCTATTCCCATTGGGTGCAATTTCTGTTTTGCAATTTGTGCTAAAAATGGGCACAAACTCGCCAAATTTACCTCCAGCTCAAAGCTGAGCAACTCATATTTCGGCAGAGCGGTAATGAAACAGTAATAGCGTTACTGCTGCCTTTTTACCACTTCACCCAACTTATGATGAGGCCTTATGTCTCCCTTCTTGAATTTCTTGCATTGTTACAATTGCACACATCACCTTAAAGTGAAATGTGGTGAGGATACTTTGTATCCTTACATCTTTTTCTATATTGGCTTTTTGGTTACTTTTACAATGTGCCTAGGATGAGTTTGGTGGCAGTGGATATGTTTCCACTAGCACCATAAAATGGGTGTGCCACAAGGTCAATGCCCTTTCCTGGGGGGCAGTTTGTGTGTGAGCCAGGATGTGGGGGCTGGGATTATCTGGCCGCAGTCCACATTTGGGTACCTGAATTTCTATTGCTGGGCAAATGTTATGGCCAGTGGCTTTCCATGATTTGATAGCAACTGCCTGTTTGAATTGAGCAGATCCTTACCATCTGGGGGCTTGAGCATGCTCCCAGCCAAAGTATTGGATAAAAGAAGGGCTCCTGCAGCCATTTTACAGATCATCAATGGAACCAAGCCCTCTATGAAGAAGAGCAGCCAGGTTACAATTTCAGGACAACCCTTGCAACTGGCCAGAATCGACTCCATTGCTGTCCAGTGAAGTTATGCTTCTATTTCTTGTCTCAAGAAGACCCTTGCCAGGGTACTTCAACCCGTGGACCAGTGGGAATTCCCTGTCTTGCCCCTTGCTCAAGCATATATGCCTTCTGTGCCTTTGAAAGTGTCTCTGGCCCAAACAGTGGACTGACCAGCTCTCTCCTGGGATACCTCGCTGCAGCTGTCAACTTTCTGACATATGACACCTTCAGCTGACCTGCATCAACTCAGTTGTTGCCCTAGTGAAGCCCTCCTTCTATTTCTGACCTCAAGAAGACCCTTGTCAAGGTGCTTTGACCCCTGGACCAGTGGGAATGACCAGTATTGAACCTTGCCCAAGCAACCATTCCTTTTGTGCCTTCTGAAGTGTATCTGGACCAAACAGTGAACTTACCAGCTCTATCCTGGGCTACCTCACTGCAGCTGTCACCACTCTGAGTTCAACCTTGAAACCTGGAGGATCTTCAACTTGTGTAACAAGACACCTGCTCCTGCATTTACAGCCTTCTTACATGAATGGAAGCCGTGCTGGGCCTCCTCCTTTCTTCGTCCATTGAAGATCGCCAGATTGTTGTGACTTCCATTCCAACACTTCTTCTTTGTATCCCTGGAGGAGGCCTGAGGTGGTCTGCTTTACATATGTCTTCATCTTTCTTCATTTGAGAATTCTACTGGAAGCTGTCTGTAACTGATTTCTAAGCACTGCAACCGACCTAAACTAAATCCACATAGGAAAGGGACCTCTGTACCCATGGCATCTGGGCCTTCCTCAATGGAGCCAGGCACAGAATACTTCATCCCCAATTGATTCTAGAACACCATCAGTGAGTGGTCTCTGGAGAAATCAAAGTCTCGGGGTAAGTTAACCTACCTATTTCTGTCCATACATCGTCCATAGGCTTACATGGGCATAAAGTCCTGCTCCTAAATCACTCTTTCCTGACTTTGGTCGATAGAGGACTGGTCAATGAACCCTTCCTACTACTAGCCTAAGGACTGGGATTGAGCGAGTTTACTTATCTCAACTTTGTCTAACTTTCTGACTCATTAATTATAAACACTGGCCTCCCCAATCTCTTCATAAGCCTACCTGTGAAGAAGAAACTGTGGAACGGGTGACTTTGGGCACAAAGCCCCAAACCATTTTAGGGTTGGACTTTATAAGAGCTAGTTACCCCGCAGTGTTTATTTCTATTTTGAATGCATCTGGGTTACTGCTATATTGGTTTTTACTTAAATGCTATTCTATTTCTCCTAAGGCTGAATGTATATAACTGATTTATAGTGTTGGTGTGACAATATTTTACCAGAGGTTTCACTTGCTTATTGTGTATTTTAAAGCTCTAATAAACAAGTGTATATGTGTATACTTAACTGTCTAAATGGATTTATTGGTGTTGCCCTCTGTGGACTCATTGTAGCCCTAAACCACTCTCACACCCATCCTGAGAGTAAGCCTTGCCACTCTGCTACCTACCGTGATTGCATTTATCTAAACTCTTTGTGTCTTCCCTGTCCACCATAATAGGCTTGCCTCCCAAAATCCAACCGCCCCAGAGCTGATTTTTTTTAAATCTATCTTAACAATAGCTCCCTATTGCTAACCTTATGGTCCATGAGTTCCACAACGTATGTTTCAAGTTAGGGGTAACAGTTCCCTCCCTTTAAGCAAAGCTACCCATATTCAGGAATATAAGAGGGGAGAACTATAATGCAGAGGACTAGGTCTCCCATCTCTTTAGAGCATTTTGTATTTACAGATGCCTATTAGACCACCATGCATTCCTTGGGATCTGTATCTGGTCCTCACTTGTCTCACGACCAGAGACATAGAGAGGGTAAGGCCTGACCCAACATCTGTAATTCCCACTCAGCAGCGCTGTGTAGGACATTTACAGATGTTAATGTCACTGCGGTCAGACCAACTACATTAGCTTCAGGCCCCACTTGTTAGACAATCCTGGCTACGCCTCTGCTCAGCACCACAACTTTAAAGCTTATTGACAAGATCTTCTGAAACGTCTCATATGTAGGGTGTTTAGCCATCACCTCACCAAGGAGGATCAGAGAATTGTTGGCTTTCTTCTGTTCACTGTCTACCTCGTCATTCTCCCTGCTGGCTCAGTACGCCACTCTTCTCCTTCCTTCCTCCCCAAGGGGATCCCTTCCCCTCACCTTAACGAGGACACAGAGCTGCCCACTCTGCTAGAGGGCGAGATCTTCCCAATAGAGGTAAAACTTCAGGCCTCTTGATATTGATCGCACAGTCAAGGCTTTCTTGACTGCACTGCATCTTGGGGATCTACCGACTGTCTCATTGTGATGTTTGCAACAGGCCACGCTGGATCCAAATCCTCAGTCCCCATCTTTCATCATGTAATCTAGCTCTATAGTTCCATGACATATGTGCTGGCTAGTTTACCCTTGCTGAAGGGTATCCACACTGAGCCAACAGGGCGTTGCTTCTTTCACAACAGCCTTCCAATGAGTCTCTTTCTGTCTTGCCAATACCTGTGCAAACACAGTTCATTTTGCCAATCACTAAACCCTCTGCCTTTCCAATTGTCCCACAGTCTTTGACTTTGGGGTTCTGAATGCTTAATGTCAGGCTGTTGTGTATTCATTCAATAAATTCAATGCTATCCATCATAATGAACAGCTGTTTGTCTTTACTGCCTGGTAGGTGCCCAGCCTCAACTTGGTACAGTTTCATCATTGACGATTGGAACGAGGAAGGTGATGCTCGGATTAACTCTGCAATCTCCATTGCACTGGATCCTACTAATTCTGGTAGGGTCCTGCTTCCCAATCCCCCCACTCCCCACTCTGAGAGAGTTGGGACTTGCCACCCACCTGATAATATAGGCGTGTTGATTACCATAATGGCTCCTTTATTCTCCTCTAGGAAAGGGAGCAGCACCAAAACAAAAGGTTGATGTATGAAGTAGACTGTGTAGGATTATGAGCCCACCTTATAACTGATGACTGGGTTGAGGAAGAATAGTATTAGCTGTAATGACTATTACCAGCAAGTAGTTTGTGCATTGCAAAACCAGAGATGTCAGATTTTGCAAAAAAAGAATGAATCAATTGAATAATTACAGTTGAAATGTAATTTGAATAATTGAATGAGGAGGCAGCTATGTTTTGATCTTAAAAGAGCACGTGTTATTAACGCACCAGTGGTATGGTGGTTGTTAATCAGATGATAAGTGTGTTTTGACTGTGGACTTGTATTGAGTTCATTTTTGTCACAATATGCTATTCCAGTTCAGTGCACCATTTGTTTATGTCTCGGATAGTTAGTCATGCAGAGTGCAATTATTCAGTTATCAAAATAGGATGTTGGCATGCTCCTGCTCTGTTGAACACTTTGACATTCTCCTGAAGTAACACATTTGTTACAGTAGATGTAGCATATCCAGAACAGACAGCAGTCGCACAATCTTCCAAGAATTGCCAAAGCAGATGAAACAATGACGTGCCCCACTGCAGGTCAGGGTTTCGCCACAGAGGTGCTATCAATGTTATGATGATATGATATGATATGGCATTTGTAACGCGCCTATACACAAGGGTTTCAAGTGTTTCAAGGCGCGACGAGGCAAGGAGGGGGGAACAGGGGACGACAGACAACGATCCTACTAGGCCAGGTGTCATTCAGATCGCGCAAGTGCAGGGGGAAGGGAGAAAGTGCAAGGGGAGGGGAAGGGGGAAGTGCAGTACAAGGTAAGTAGAATAAAATAAATAAGGGCCAGCTGGTGGCAAGTGCAAGGTAAGTGCAGACAAGTGCTGGGAACGGGGGCTGTAGGGATACAGAGACAGTCCCGCAGTGGAGGGGTTGCCAGGGAGGCAGTGCAAGTGGAGAGTGGCTGGGCCCAGGACCGAGGTCGGCGAGAGTGGCCCAGTTGCAGATTCGGTGCAGATTCAGCGAAGAATTAGCAGGGGAGAGGGAGAGAGAAAGCAGAAGCAAAGAGGAAGGTTTTGAGGTGCTTCCGGAACCGTAGATAGTTCTCCTCAAGTTTCAGGGAGGCAGGAAGGCTGTTCCAGAGGGAGGCCCCTGCCGCGGAGAGAGATCTACCCCCAGCTCGTTGCTTCGAGAAGCGGCTGACCCTGAGGGAGTTGGAGACGGATGAGCGAAGGGCTCGGGAAGGAAGATATTTAGGAAGAGAGAGTTGAAGGTATGTTTCCCTTCTCACCCCATTGCTTTTGACACTTTTTTTCTTATGTAAATTAATCTCTGTCCCGCGGACGGCAGCTCCCACCCCTGGGGGCTCCCATGCAGTATTTTGAGTGGGGGATGACCATTCAGCAATTCCATCTCCACTTTTATGTGCACTGGATCTGGTCTCCCAAACACCCATTTGTTTGCTGTCACCAGTTATGATGCCCCATAATATTTCTGGATGTCTGGTAGCCCTCCTTCACAGACTGATCATGTCAGAGTCCTGAGAGATATTCTCGGAACCATGCAAGCGGGCACAGCAGTGTGTGATGTAGAGGGCTGGATCGCAGGTCACCTGGACGTTGAGTGACTGATAGTGCTTTCTGTTGCGGCACACCGCTTCATGTTCCTGGGGGTACACCAACACCACATGGAGGCAGTCCAGGGCTGCAATGAGGTTCGGCATCTGTGCCACAGCATATAACTGTGTCTTCATAGCATGCTCCTATGGCGGGGTGGTGGGCAAGGAGATATAATGTGACAAGTGGCGCCAGAGGGCTGCCAGCACCTGTCCCACCATGAAAATAAATGTTGGCTGCTACATGCCATGCAGCATGGCCACGGAGTGCTGAAAGGTGCCAGTTCCAAGGAATTGCAGGACGAACACTAGCTTTGCCAGCGGGGGCACAGATGTTCTGATGTTAATCCTGCTCTCAATGTCCCCCTGGATTATGGTGAGCAGCACACC
This sequence comes from Ambystoma mexicanum, assembly GCF_040938575.1. Classification (NCBI taxonomy): domain Eukaryota; kingdom Metazoa; phylum Chordata; class Amphibia; order Caudata; family Ambystomatidae; genus Ambystoma; species Ambystoma mexicanum. The sequence continues at coordinate 481,909,180 of NC_090939.1, read as the reverse complement.
TATGGTCTCCCTGTTCAGCCAGTACAGGGTAACCGGATGGATGTCGGTGAGGGTCCAGGGTGAGGGCCTGACCCAGGGAATGGGCGCTCGCCTCCCAAGCCATCTCCTCCTCTCAGCACCCTGTGCTGGTCTTCCGGCCTCTGTAGGTGCATGCGCAGCATAAACAGCTGCATATCCCAGTTTGCAATGGCTAGTGGCCGCATGGTTTGGGAAGTGTGTTCGGGGAAAGCATGTGCCTTATGTGGCCTTCTTGACTGGACTGGGTGCACCTTTGGCTACATTTGTGGCACCTGTCTGCATTTATGCACTGTGATAATGGCAGTATTACTGCCATACCCCAACTCGCAATACAACAGTATTGCAGTTTTGTGTTCTTGTCGCTAATACTACCGTCTCATAATTCGGCAGAACGGCAAATGCGGCAGTAATTCTGTTACCGTCACTTTTACCGTACTCCGCTGAACTCGTAATTACCCCAAAGTGTGCAGCATTTAGGACTTATTTTCTCATCTGATTACAGTAGTTGTTGCATTTCTTCATGCAAACTATTTTACTAATATTCTGCTATTTTTCTTGTTGATAAATGTGCAGGTATAGAGTGCCCTCTTCAGGCCTCTAGTTGCCATTTATTTTTAAGGGTAACCTCTTGTCTATCAGTTCCAACATGAAATGTATCTTCCACAGTAGTGCTAGCGTTGCATCTAATGCATACACCCTGCCCATAGGTAAGTCAATCTTGCAGGACTTGAGGAGGAAACCTACTTTATTGTGGCAGCGAGTTGCTGTCTGTAGTTTTTCAATGCAAGGTACAGAATACGGCACCCTCTCTAGTGTTTTATATTATTGTAGTTCCTAGTTTAATAAAGTGATGCCTTTACCAGGCTAAGTATCATCTAGTAAATACGTAACTACACATAACATTTATTTGCTCCAGGTACATTTTACTTACAGTAGGTGTATTATGTGATGGTGACTAGAAATAGTGTGTTCTACTGTTGTTTTGTGCTATTGTGTACGGTGTGAGGAAAGAATATGTAATTATATGTGAAGCTGCCTTTATGTGGGTGGTTTATTTACAGGATGCATAAGGTGGCTGCCCATGGCTTCTCCTAGGATGCGCCTTGCCCGGGTAACCCACTCATACGGATAACGGAAGGAGCATAACTGTCCCTGCACCGTCCGGACTGTGGACCTGGCTGCCTTGAAATGTTAGACGGAAGGTTCGCAAATAAAGTCAAGGAGAGAGGACTGAGAGCACTGCATCCTGAAGGGGCTGCTGCCTCTGCCAGCCCTCTTGAGACTTGATGGGCCAGGCCTGGGCTTTGCTATGGGGTTGCACTGGGTGGGCTCTGATAGCCTACTTTGTTCCCTTTTCATGGAAAATGCAGAGGAGCTAGGTATTTGGTGTCACTGCCAACAATGTCCATACCGGGCTCTTAAAAGGGATCTGCTCCTGTGGTCTTTGGAACCGTGTGTGGTCAGTGGTCCAGCATCAGTAATGGTATGATATGATATGGCATTTATAACGCGCCTATACACAAGTGTTTCACAATGGTGGGACTGTCTTATGAGGGTCTGCCTGGAGCCAAAGAGAGGAGGCGAAGCAAGCTTGCCAGACACATCTGTGGAGCTTCTGGGTGGCTGGGGGAGCGCTGTGGATGTTCCGCTCATAATGGGCGCAGTCCAGCATGTAGTATTCTCATTCAATGCCCCTCAGAAGGACAGCAGGATTAGTAACATGCGCTTTACGTGCAGGGCCACCTAATGGCCTCTGGCATGGGTGAACACTTGCCCCATTGCTAGACACGGTTCACCTGAGCTGATCTACACCACGACCACTATGGTAGAGGGACTGGTGGCCCTATCATGAATACACCACAAGTCCTCTACATGCCTTGGACACGCTGTTATCAGTTGCTACACCTTTAAGCGACATGCCTGCCATGTAAGAGGGGCGGAGATGATGGCGAGGAGTTAGAGGGAGGTGGTTTGGCGCTGAGGCGCCAGTTCGTGTTTGCATCCAAGCAGGCCCGTCCCGGGCCACAACTGGTGTAGAGGATTTCTTCCTGCGGGCCGAAGTCCTCCTTCGCTGGTGATCCCACCAAGCATCCTCCTCCTGAAGCGGCCGGTGATCCCACTGGGCCCGTCCTCCTCCTTCACAACACTGCCTAGTGCAAGCGATTCCCGCCACGCATCTCTATGAGTGAAAGGCGCTAGCACGCACACGTTCTGGCTGTCGGGACACAAATAATTACCTGCCCACCAGCCGGAGAAGACCTGCTGGGGCCCGCGCATCGCCCAGAAGTAGAGCGATGTAGAAGGTAGCTGGCAGTGCCTTGGGCGGCGCCCCTCACACTGCACCCGCACAGGGAAGGGCCACCGAGCTGGCAATGCTCCCCAGCAGTTGGTGCACACTGCGAGGAGCAGCCACGTCGCATGGAAGCAACCCAGCTTGACGCGTCTCCGCCTCCGGCTCCCTGATTGTGCCGCTCATGCTTTGGAAGGCAAGTTCTCCTCCCCACACGCTTGCTAAGCCTCCCAGGCACTTCTTCTCTCCATGTGGCCTCAGCCCACAGGTGCTCATAACAACCCTGGGGGCCTGCTGGACCCTGGCCCTATCATACTTTGGACCCTCAAAAGCCTCCAGACCTCCTAATCATACTGTGGACCCTCAAGATCCCCAAAACTTCTTCCTCTTCTTCCTGTGCTGGTCCTTCATGCACGTCAAGGGGTAGAGGTGCCCAGGAACTTTTACCTACAATTGTGAGTAGTAATATTTAATCACACACCTCACGTCCATCTCAAGGGACACCTACCACCAATATGAGTAACCCCACCACCACCTGCTCGCAGCATGAAGTCCATACAGTTGCGCATGTCCCTACCATTCTCCACGATGCCAAAAGCCACCAAAGGCCCTCCCTGGATCGAGTGGATGGAGGTCTTTTACCACTTTGTCAAGGGGTCAGGAGATGGCGACTCACCCCATTTAATTTGTGAGGGGGGGTGAAAACAATTGTCAAGACCATCCCAACGGCCGACCAACCTGACATAATTGCTGCCTAATTGCAGCCCTCGACAAGTTGCTCATTATTGAGCCCAATAGAGACTATGAGAGATACCTCTTCAACCAATGCATGCAGAAGCCACAGGAGATAGTAGATGAGTACATAACCCACCAGTTTGACGCCCTCTCTCTGGATGAAGCCATATGCATGTGCATCATTGAAGGCTGACTATCACCAACACTTAAGAAACAACTACTGAAGAAGCCCCTTACAATCCCAGAGGTTAGCGAACTTGCCAGGATCTTTGAAAGGGTGGATGCCCAAGCTGCGTCGATGGCAGGCACACCCACACCAAAGCACAACACCACTGAACTTATAACAACAGTTCAACAACCAGCCCCATGGCAGGGAGACAGGGGTGCCTACCCGTAAAGACAATCGAATCAACAGATGCCCAGACAACAGACAAAGTTCTACCACTGTGGCATGGCGTTCCCATAATCAGGGTCCTGTCTGGCCCTATCGCAAAGATGTGCAAATTGTGGGAGAGAGGGCCACTTCCAATCCATTTGTAGGGAAGGAAGACCATTCCCCAACATGAGGCTCCAAGCACCCACCAGACTGCTTTTCCGGCCACCGCAACCTCAATACTTCCAACAGAGATGTTTTAAACCAAACCAACGAAGATACGTCTGGGCCATCGACGAATACCACTATCAAGACCTTTTTTTACAAAGGTAGCGGGCGCCCCTCTCTCGCAAGAACAGACATGATAACCTGTTCAGTGGTTATTAACCACTTGAGAGTTCGCAGCCACTGCTTTTACTCACTGTGCTTTTCACAGATGGGAAATATCCATTTGCATATCAGTCTTTGTCCTGCCCAGGGGCAGTCCAGCACCGAAATACAATGGCAATTCCAATCTGAACGAGAGTACCACCAGCAACCCCATACACGTGTTTCACCCTTGTTGGGGATCATCAGTGAGGTGTGCATACATTAACTTTGGGTTTCACCCTAAGTTAACAGGGCAATCCAGACGTGGACCCCTTGCTCACTGTTCCTAGAGAGGCAACAGTTTTACTTCACTGATGATGCCCAACAAGGCTGAAACACGTGTATGGGGTTACTGATGGTACTCTTGTTCAGAGGAGAATTGCCTAGCATTTCGGCGCTGGACTGCCCCTGGGCAGGACAAAGGCTGATATGCGGGGAAATTTCTTCTCTGTGAAAAGGACAGTGAGCTAAAGACTTGGTAGAGTCTCTCCCAGGGGTTATTCACCCAAGAACAGGTCATTGGGCTGTGTTCGTGCTGGTAGAGAGATTCCCAGACCCCCCTTTGTTTGCATACATTAACTTTGGGTTTCACCCTAAGTTAACAGGGCAATCCAGACGTGGACCCCTTGCTCACTGTTCCTAGAGAGGCAACAGTTTTACTTCACTGATGATGCCCAACAAGGCTGAAACACGTGTATGGGGTTACTGATGGTACTCTTGTTCAGAGGAGAATTGCCTAGCATTTCGGCGCTGGACTGCCCCTGGGCAGGACAAAGGCTGATATGCGGGGAAATTTCTTCTCTGTGAAAAGGACAGTGAGCTAAAGACTTGGTAGAGTCTCTCCCAGGGGTTATTCACCCAAGAACAGGTCATTGGGCTGTGTTCGTGCTGGTAGAGAGATTCCCAGACCCCCCTTTGTTTGCATACATTAACTTTGGGTTTCACCCTAAGTTAACAGGGCAATCCAGACGTGGACCCCTTGCTCACTGTTCCTAGAGAGGCAACAGTTTTACTTCACTGATGATGCCCAACAAGGCTGAAACACGTGTATGGGGTTACTGATGGTACTCTTGTTCAGAGGAGAATTGCCTAGCATTTCGGCGCTGGACTGCCCCTGGGCAGGACAAAGGCTGATATGCGGGGAAATTTCTTCTCTGTGAAAAGGACAGTGAGCTAAAGACTTGGTAGAGTCTCTCCCAGGGGTTATTCACCCAAGAACAGGTCATTGGGCTGTGTTCGTGCTGGTAGAGAGATTCCCAGACCCCCCTTTGTTTGCATACATTAACTTTGGGTTTCACCCTAAGTTAACAGGGCAATCCAGACGTGGACCCCTTGCTCACTGTTCCTAGAGAGGCAACAGTTTTACTTCACTGATGATGCCCAACAAGGCTGAAACACGTGTATGGGGTTACTGATGGTACTCTTGTTCAGAGGAGAATTGCCTAGCATTTCGGCGCTGGACTGCCCCTGGGCAGGACAAAGGCTGATATGCAGGGAAATTTCTTCTCTGTGAAAAGGACAGTGAGCTAAAGACTTGGTAGAGTCTCTCCCAGGGGTTATTCACCCAAGAACAGGTCATTGGGCTGTGTTCGTGCTGGTAGAGAGATTCCCAGACCCCCCTTTGTTTGCATACATTAACTTTGGGTTTCACCCTAAGTTAACAGGGCAATCCAGACGTGGACCCCTTGCTCACTGTTCCTAGAGAGGCAACAGTTTTACTTCACTGATGATGCCCAACAAGGCTGAAACACGTGTATGGGGTTACTGATGGTACTCTTGTTCAGAGGAGAATTGCCTAGCATTTCGGCGCTGGACTGCCCCTGGCAGGACAAAGGCTGATATGCGGGGAAATTTCTTCTCTGTGAAAAGGACAGTGAGCTAAAGACTTGGTAGAGTCTCTCCCAGGGGTTATTCACCCAAGAACAGGTCATTGGGCTGTGTTCGTGCTGGTAGAGAGATTCCCAGACCCCCCTTTGTTTGCACTATCAAGACCTGCCACAAGGCTTTGGATGCCATGAACAACCATTGCATCTGATTGACGAGTATGATGAACCCCTGGAGGGGCACCTGGAAGAAGAAAACTACTACACTCCCATGCCCATCACAGGCACCTCATACTATGACCCAACGACACAGGATAAATACTTCAACCTCGTCCAAGACAGCGAGGAAGCCAAGGAAGCTCAGAGGATCCCTGTTAAGATGGGACATTGCCTATTTCACTTCCTGGTAGACTCTCGCGCCACTGTGAACATCATGGGTGAGCAAGAGTACATGAGAATCCCTGATACACCAGTGCTTGAACTGACCCAATCCAGAATATTCCAATGGGGCGCAGCTACGCCCCTACAAACCATCAGCCATTTCAGACGCTGTCTCCTCCTCAAAGGTCGGCAAACCGACACAACCATACACATCATCAGGTACCCCACAAAAGGCTGCTGCCTCTTCAGTTATTACACAGCCTCATGTCTCAGACTCATTGACATCCATGTGGGGGCTGACCACATGATAACATCTGCAGCGGTTCCGTCCTGGGGATGGCCGGATACTGTGCCCAATACATTCCTCTTTACGTTCCGATCACTGAACCGCTCAGGCAGCTGCTGCAGAAAGAAGCCGTGTTTGAGTGGTCCCCGGCATGCCAACAGGCATTTGAATCAATCAAGCGAGCCCTGACGGAGGCACATCACCTGGCGTACTTTGATCCCTCCTGGCACAAGGAAATAATTTTAGATGCCAGTCCAGTATGCCTAGGTGCCATTCTGGCACAGACGAGCGGCCCTGACATCAACCACAGACACATCGTGGCGAATGCTAGTAGAGCTTTGTCCACACCAGAGTCTGCCTACTCGCAGGCCGAGAAGGAGAGCCTGGCCACCATCTGGGCCTATGAGCATTTCCACAACTTGGGGCATCAGGTTGCAGGAGTACGACTACAACATTGTGCACCGACCCGGGGGTGACCTAAACCCGGCTGACTATCTGTCTTGTCATCCTGCAGGCCCTCCAGTCACCCGCGGGGACGATGTTGCGTATATTGACTACGTGGTGGCCAATTCACTTCCGCCAGCCCTATCGCTGGAGGCGGTTGCGGCCGCATCAGCCGTGGATCCCACAACCTCCCTTGCCATCAACCTAACGAATTGACTTCTACGGACCGATGGAGTCAGGGGGAATACTTCCTTTTACTCATTGACGATGAGGTACTCAGTAAATGGGGAATCCCGAGAGTGATCAAGTCTGACAATGGGCCACCTTTCAATGGTCATGAGTTTGAGGCGTTGGCAAAGAACCTTGGATTCAAGCATCTCAAGATAACTCCCTGCTGGCCCCAAGCGAATGGGGTGGCAGAACGATTTATGGTGTCAATAAAGAAAAATCTCCAGAGGGCCCGGATAGAGGCAACCAATCCTCATCAGGCCCTATGCCGGCTCTTAAGGGACTACCGCAATAACCCGCACGAGGCTACGAACAAAACCCCAAAATGCAGAGGGGGATCATGCCAAGCGTAACTCCACATTAAATTAGATAATATTCAAAAGACTTAGAATTAATGGCCATGGGCAGGCTGAATCAGATCATAATAGAAAAAACATATTTAAATAGGACAAATTGTATTGATAACAAATACATAAAAACATATTAAATCAAAAAGCTAACCCGTAATGCATATTGGGTTTCCATAGTTGAGAGAAAGCACAAATGAATAAAGTGCTAGTGCTTCTCACATGGAAGTTCAATATCTGAATAACACACAAAGACAGAACCGGGGGGACAGAACTTCAACCATATGAAGAGTAACTGATGGTTCGATATGATGTGCACACACTCATCGTGAGGAGTTCCTCGACACCCGGAGGAGCCGACGCTGAAGTGATCCAACGAGATACAGAGGTGAAGGAAAAAAAGAAGCAGGACCTTGCCTCTGTTCCACCTCCCTTGCTTCGTCGCGCCTTGAAACACTTGTGTATAGGCACGTTATAATTGTCATACCATATCATATCATATCACAAATGTCTGAGTTAACATGTTGCTTTTACGTATCGCCACTGCTATAAGGCACATTAAATGTCCTATTATTGGCAGCTCGCTGCGTAATTGAACAACACTCGGATATACTTTGATGGTGTCCACACATGTCAGCAGAACTCCGTCAGCGATTTCTGATCATATGTTTTACTTGGCAGCACAAGAACACACAGGTGCATTATTAAGTTATCTATTACAATATTTAAGACATGTGATATTCTTACTTTTAAATTATTTACAGTTGACATTTTTGGGAGTTTGGTAGTGGATCACTTTATCAGCACTTGCCTTAGTGATATGGCACAAATATGCATTCATCTACCAGGAGAAGTTAGAACAATGTTCTGATGAGCACATACATGATTTGGTATCCGGTAATAAGGTTGCCATGAAAATGGCCGCCAGGTGGTGACATTTCCCTAAAATGCACCCTCCAGACACTCAAACACTTTACCCAAATATTCCAGGATTGAAGGTAATAAATGATATGTAATTATACATTTTCAAGAATATTTGAGGAAAGAATTTTATGGCTCAGGAATAAAAAGTTGCCCACCTGGTGACTTCTTCACAGCAACAATATGACATGGAAACCATGATTTCCTGGTCCAAAATACCTTACATATTTGTTGGTGACCTAGCATCTTTAAGATTGGAATATTTTGTGGAAAACCCTCAGAGACGTGGTTGTCATTTCTATTGGAAAATTCCAAAGTTACACTGAACATTTTAAATCCACACAGTAACCTCCCTTTGAGGAGTTAGGCTCACTTGCTCTAATACACGACATTGGAACTAACAGCTATGCCCCATCGTTTTTTTAAAGCCAACCAACCACCACTGCCTTTTCCTAGCAGGAGGTGCACAGTGACTTTGGCAGGGGGGCAGCGAGTGTTCATTTTGTTATGGCAGCCATTTTGGCTCAGTGTGTGAGGTCATATTTCTTGTTGCATGTTCTCAAGTTCTGTTCTTTCTTACTCAGATAGGTGTGATTTCGTTTGATAGGCGTAACGTTCCCCTGGATATATGTATGCACATATGGTATTTCCTCTAGTGCAAGGGCCCAAAGCAGCAACGTAAAATAGATATATTGGTAGGTGTATCATAGTGATGTCTGAGAGTCCATGGGGGGCAGGAGGTTTCTTCTGCATAAGAGCCTTTATGAGATGACACTCAAGTACAGCAGGTAGGAAGACAAGAGGTAGCAGAGTACTGGCCCTCCATCGCCCTGTCAATTAAGGAGCAACTGTCCCATATGTAATATGGAACACTGAATGGAACACTAACATGAAGACTCTGCAGCATCACATACACCTATCACTCACCCAAGGCCCCATACACAGGCTGACAAGAAAGAGGGCATCATACAACACACCTTCCTACATTAAAGGGACAAGAAAGGAAAACAGCACCGGAGGTTGGCGAAAGTAGTGGCGATAGGTATGATGTGCAAGGAATGATGGGAGCACGAAGAAATCCACAAAGCCTTTTTAGGTGGATCGGGAAGGAAGAAAGGAATAGGAAAGGGAATGGAGAAGGAATTCCACCAAAAGCTTCAGACAAATGTGGGTGTCCATAGCAGTACCCCAACAGAATGAGCAAAAGACCAGAAAATGTAAGGATGAAACAGGAGTCCCTCCTTGAGGAGACAACACAACAGTATATTGCCGATGAGGATGCATAGTGGAATAAACTGGAGACTATGCTAACACAGCCAAATATGGAAGCACGTGATATTGCTCTGACGTTGCAGTCAGCAGTACACAGAAATATGTTGTTTGACTGCAGCTGCCTGCAATCCAATAAAGATTTATAATTTAGAAAGATAATTATGTTGTGAAATAAAAGTCTGAGAAGCAGATGACACCTGAAAAAATTGGAAGTCACGGACACCGGGCTTCCAGGGGTAAATGATGAGGTGCCGCTGAATTGGGGGGAAAAAACACCAAACGTGTTAATGCTGCTGGGCTGGTCAACCCCAAACCCAAGTGGGATAGATGGTCTGTGCCTGAGATGGAGAGGCACCCGCAGTGGCAAATGACACTGATGGGCCTATGAGTACCAGTCCAGTGCACGTCTATGAATGAGGGAGCTGAATGAATGATTATTGGATGCAGGAATTAAAACATTTGATGAATGCAAAGGTGAAACAAGGAGGTGTGCAATTGTGTAATGACAGTGCCCAAAAATATAGAAGGAAGTGTGGAAAAATAGTGCATTGAAATTAAATATATATATATTTTCTGGGGTCCTGTGTAGACAAGAAAATGAGACATGTGCATGAATAGTGTAAAAAGGCACAAGCAAGAAAGGGAGAAATGTTGGATGTGATTGTATGTTTGTTAGTTGATGTGAGATGACCATGTGGGACTCCTGGCAGTGCAGCACTTCCTCTTTTTGGTTTGATGTACATAGCCTTGGGATACCCTTATGGCACCGATGGCCGGGTGTACCCTGTACCCCTTGTGTATGTTTTGGGGCACCTGTGTGTGGCCCACAGAGCAGGATATAGGGAGGTGGAAGCTCCCTGCTGAATTTGATGAGTGCTCTGAGTATCCTCCATTTTGGGATACCCAGACCCTGCCATTGGAATCAGTTGATTCCTGATAGGAGACAAGATGGCCCCTGTGGCCTCTTGCTTTCTATTGCCTGTTGACTTGTTTTTTCCAAAGTCCTGGGAAGCCATGACTCTGTCCCTTCCCCTCGACTGGCTGTTGGGTGGAAGCTCCATATATGGTATTGTGGAGAAGTCCAGGCCTGACTAGCTGGAGCCTTGCCAGTGACTGTATCTTGTGGGTACACCGTTGGGGTGGGACCTGGGTGAATGGAGTGTGTGACCAATATGCACTTATTGTTATGGGTGTCTGGTTTCTGGTATGTGAAACAAAGACTGAGACAGCCCTGCCCGAAACTGGTATGAATGCAGTGTGGAGTGCTGAATGGCTGGGTACTTGTCCCAATACACATTACTTGTTGTGAGTGTCTGGAGGGAGGAAAAATGGCCTGAATGCACTGTGAGCCTGATTGGCTGCCTGCCTGCATGAATGCCCTTCTGAATGATTGGTTGCCCGAGTGTGACCCAGCAGGGTGAATGAGTGACTGAACAGTATATCTGGGGACCTCTCACTGATGGAAATCTTTCAGAAGCTGAAGTTGATACTTGGTGCTTAACCTTGAAGCCCACTGGAAGAACAAGTATTGCTGCTGCTGTCCTTCGCTAATCTGAAAGCTGTGTGACTGTCATGGAACTGATCCAAGAGAGGACCTGGCTAGGAGACCTCTTCCTGAGCTCTGAGGGACCATCGTGCACCAGCAACCTTTGCCGAAGCACCCTGGATGTCAGATCCTCGAAAGGCTGCCGACCGGAGATGGGGACCACCAAGGAATCACAAAGTGAAGTGCCCGGACATTGAAGTCCATCACTGTCGATGACCGCTGCCACTGACTGGACGCGGAGGTGCTCCTTTGCCTAAGACATTTGATCCAAGGACTCCCTTGCTCATCACCGTCGACCACTTATGTCCTGCCGGAGAAAGTCCAGACCGCCGACGACTGAGGCAAATCCCCCAGTGTGTTTCCCGCCACCCAAATACCACAGAGACACTGACAACCCAATGCCCTTGATGGGCCAAAGTTCTTCATCGACTCTTGCGGCAATGAACACTCGTCATCGAGGTGCACCGCATGCCTCAGCTTGCAGGATGTTTTCGACCGATCATCAACGAGCACCGCAAGAACCGAAGCTCCTGCCGCAACGGCAGTGGTCACCCTTTTCTTCACCCACTTTCGACGACCCGTGGCTACTGCCTTAAAGGGAGTACACTCAAGAAGGGCTGTCAACGCCTCACTGAAGACCTCTGCGAAACCAGGTACTTTGGGGTCATAGAACTTTTAGAAGGAATGAAGACTATATTAAGCATAATTGGACTGGGCTTGTCAATACTCTTTATTTACAGGTTGCCCAGGTGGGGGGATCCTCACACAGAACATCTCATGGTAGTGGGATAGACGGTTCTGCCATGGCTCGAGTTAACTTGCTTTCTTTCTGTGTCCATCATTGATTCTTCTTACAATCTGATTTTTATGCTATTGTGAGGCTGTTAGCCGTGGACACATTTTAAAGAAATCGATAGAAAGAGTGGTATCACATAGACCTGTGTATATTTACCATTATTGCCAGAGTACAAAGTTTGTTATTGTAATTGTGTATATAACGTGAACCTTATTTATATAAAGAACTGTGTTTTCCCAAACATAGTGTGTGGACATTCCTTTGTGTGCTTGGGGACTACACTGTACTTAGGAACCAGCCAGCATCACCTCCTGAGAGCTAAGCCTTGGTTGCTCAACCATAATACCAATATGGAGAACCTTGGCTGGGGTTCTCTGTGCTTCGACTCTGCCATATAGAGAGTAGGAGTATAGACACCCCCCTACAGTATTTACACTGGTGGTAGCAGTGGGATGCTAATGTTTTTAAGAATCAGTGTGTCACCTTGCCACTTACAAAATATCTACACTTTGTTAAATTGAGGTTTAGTTGTGTACAAGATAACTACATTACAAGCAATGGCATCTATTGCAAATGCTAAATTGACTAAGTTGAGCTTAGAGGCTCTCCAAAGTGCTTATGAAGCCAGGGAGTTAGTATTTGAGGATAAGTCTAGGGTTGAGCTGATAGCTGCCCTGGTGGACTACCAGACTGATGGTGAAGCTCTTGAAGGGGGATGTAACCAATGTGGACCCTGCCCCTGGGGCTGTTGTTGAATCTGATTCTGGGAACACTGCCACTCCTGCTGCCTCTGTTCCGACCTCCAGCAATGTTTCTTCAGGGAATTCCTTGGAACTTGAATTATTAAGGATTAAATTGGCCTTTGAATATAAAAAGTTAGACATAGAAGCTGAGCTTAAGAAAAAGGAGTTGGCACAGCAAGTGATACTTAAAGCCAGGAATCTGGAACTAAAGGATAGGGATCTTGAACTTAAGAACAAGGACAATGAATGTCAGCGAATCCAGCTAGAGAAAGCTAGAGTGGAGACTTCAGCAAAACCAGTTGAGAGTGTCGGGGACCCAGCCACCAAGTTTATGAAAGATTTGGTTGGTGTGTATGCATAGGGTTCGGATATCCTCCAATGGATCAAAGCATTTGAGATGGCTTGTGGAATCCATGATGTTGATGAAAGAGATTGGGCTAAGTGTTTGTCAAGCAGAATGCCTCAGACTGGATAAGACTGTATTCTAAAACTGAGTGTGGAAGAAAGGGTTCAGTATGAATGCATGAAGTTTGCTTTGATTGCCAAGTTTGGCAAAACACCTACCTAATACCTTACCGTAAAAGGTTCAGGGAATTTAAGAAAAGAGAGAATGTTTCTTGGGTTGACTGGGTGAGAGCTGCACATATGAACATGTTGGAGTGGATTAATGGTTACAAGGCGAAATCGTTAGTTGAATTGTCCCACCTTTTGTTTTTTGAGCATTTTTCTGAAGCCTCTTCACCAGAGCTGCGTCAGTATGTTGCTGACCAGAATATTTTAGATCGCTTTAAGCTGGCCAGGCTGGCTGACAAGTGGGTCTCGCACCGGGTGTCCCCTAAGGACTCCAGTGGGAAAGACAAAGACAAGGAAAGAGGACCTCTCAGAAGTCTGAGGAGTCCCAAAAGCAGTCAAAGTCGAGTAAACCAAAACCTTCCTCTCCTAAAACCCAAAAATCTAGTGGGGATAAGTACTATGTGGGTGGGAGTAAGAGTAGGAGTAGTGGTCCTCCTGCTGCAAAGCATGCTTCCATTGGCTCAAGTACCGTACCCTGCATTACTGGCACATGTTGGGACTGTGGGGCTCTGGACCACAAGGAGGGTGACCCCAAGTGTAAAGGTAAGGCACTTGGAGTCCAGGCTGTCAGCCTGACCTACCCTTACCCCATGCCTGAGGTGGAGGCCAATGTCCTCCCCACCTCTACAGGAATCACATTCGGTGCTCCTGTAGAGTATCCCTAGTGTCCCTTGGGCCCTGGGACCAGTACACAGAAGTACTGGCAACAATCCCACAGAACACCCATAGGTTTTTGAGAAGTGTCCTCTTGAATGGCCAGCCTTCCACTGGCTTCAAAGACACTGGGGCAAACATAACAGTGGTGGACAGGACCCAGCTCAAGCCAGAGAACTATGTAGGTGCTCCTCTGAGGAGCACCAGGTTCGCTGGTGGGCCTCCCAAATTATCACCTGTAGCGTTAGTCACACTCATGATTGAAGACAATACAGCAAAGCTTCCTGTCCTGGTCAGTACAATGTCCCTGCTAACATTTTGTTAGACAATGATCTGCTGGAGTCAATACATCACAGGTGACACCGGGTCTGACTGAGAGTCAGGTACCAGAACCAAAGGGGCGACCTAAGGCACAAAGACGGAAGAGTAAGAAGGCCACCTCTGTGAAGGGGGCCCCTTCTCTACCTGCTGCTCCCTCCTGAGGGAGACGAGGCAGAAGACCCTCCTGCAGGAGAAGTGCTCAACCCACAGGATCAGCCCGACCTTCAATGCCTGTTGGCTGGAGGGGGACCCTCGGGGCGGACTTCTGTAAGGGACAGAGAGAGTGCCACTTTCTCGAGGGTCTGAGGAAACTGAACCTGTCCCGGGCACAGGGAGAAGTGCCTAGGACATTCTGGATATATTGGGAGGGTGATCTCTTTGTTAGTGAGCCCACTAAGCTTGAACCTGGTGCCCTCAAGAAGTTGGTGGTACCCCAGGTTTACAGGCCCTTCCTACTGCAGTTGGTGCATGAGGTGCCATTGGCTGGTCATCGTGGTACCAACAAGACTAAGCAGAGGCTCTCTGCCCATTTCTACTGGCCCAGGATGGGAGTAGAAGTGGAGCCCCACTGCAGGACCTGCCCAACTTGTCAGTTATCTGGCAAGACTGGAGGCAGTGTCATTGCCCCACTGCAGCCATTGTCAGTGGTTGGCACACCATTTGAGAGGGTGGGCATCGTCATTGTCAGTTCCCTTGACCCTCCCACTTCAGGTGGACATCGGTTCATCCTGGTCTTGGTGGATCATGCCACCAGGTACCCTGAGGCTATACCCCTTCAGACTGTTACTACCAAGGTGGTTGCCAGGGCTCTCCTGGGCAGTTTACCAGGGTTGGATTCCCTAAAGAGGTTGTCTCTGACAGAGGATCCAACTTCATGTCGAGTTACATGAAAAGAATGTGGAAAAAGTGCAGGGCAAACTACAAGTTCTCCACCTCTTACCACCCCAGACCAATGGTCTGGTTGAGAGATTTAATAAAACTCTCAAGGGCATGCAAGGTGCTTTGGAAGAGGTCATAAGGAGGAAATGGGATCTCCTCCTGCCATGCCTGCTGTTCGCTTACAGAGAGGTACCTCAAGAGGGTGTTGGTTTCAGCCCCTTTGAGTTACTCTTTGGACATCCCGTGAGGGGGGGGCCTTGCCTTGATCAGAGAAGGTTTGGAAGCCACCCCTCCAGGTCCTGCCAAGCAAGTGGGGGACTATGTGTTAGGCCTCAGACCGATGATGACACTGATGATGGGTCAGGCGACAGGGAACCTTAAGGCAAGCCAGTAATTGAACAAATACTGGCATGACCTTAAAGCATCACAAGTCGATTGAACTCTACGACAGGAAATCCTTGTGGTTGAGCCTACCAACCTTTGAGCTGTGGCAGATAAATGGACTGGACCCTTAAGGATAATCTCCAAGATGGGCGAAGTCAATTATCTGGTTAACATGGGAGTCCCTGGGGTAGCCCCTCAGGTATTCCACGTCAACTGACTCAAGATTTTCCATAGGCGAGCAGAAGTCTCATGTCTCTTGCTGGCTTCAAAGCAAGAAGAGGATGAGTGTGAGCCTCTTCCTGATTTGCTGCATAGCAACCCTCAGGATGGCTCACTGGAGGGAGTGCATCTCTCTCCAGATCTGACAACAGAGCAGCAGAGGGCCTGCAGGGCTTTGCTCCAGCAGTATGCACCTCTGTTCTCGTTGACACCAGCCCTCACTCCATGGTACAGGCACAAAATTGACACTGGTGACAGCGTACCTGTCAAAAGCAGATCCTACAGGATGTCAGACACTGTTAAGAACCACATCCAGGCTGAGGTCGCCAAGATGTTGGATCTGGGTGTTACTGATCCCTCAACCAGTCCCTGGTCCAGTCCAGTGGTCCCTGTCCGCAAGGCAAGTTCCCAGGCAGGTACCAAGGATTGGAGGTTCTGTGTGGGCTGCAGAGGAGTCAATGCCATCACCAAAACTGACATGTACCATTGCCCATTGCTGATAAGCTCGTGGACACCATAGGTGCTGCCAAATTTGTGAGCACCTTTGACCTTACCTGAGGCTATTGCCAAATAGGTCTGACGGACCATGCCGAGGAAAAGACTGCATTCTCAACACCTGAGCGGCTCTACCAGTTTAGAGTCATGCCTTTTGGTTCGAAAAATGCACCTGAGCCAGCGCAACCTTAATAATCAATTGGATAAACATTTGAGCGATCAATTTATGTTAGAGTGCAACAGTGCACAGGTTAGAGACAAATTATGGTCAGAAGACAACCCCCCATTACATACTGTTCTGAGAGTAGCCAAAGAAGTGGCGCACACAGAGAAATGCATCACGGTGTTAGAAGACAGAATGAAGGACACAAACCTAAAGACAGAAGTCACACCGCAACCCACGACCTCACCCAAAATGAATGATGCCATATCAGCTGTCAATGACAACACATGTGTTAAAAGAAGAACAGTAGACAGAATGCAGAAACCCAGATGGAGAGATGACAGGAGAGAAAGAAAGTCCTTTCGCACAAGGAGAAGAAACAGCCCATGGAGGAGCAGTCTGAGGAGATGCTTCAGATGCAATAGCGCAAACCATTGGGCAGACAATCCAGAATGCCCAGTTTTAAAAATGATCTGTCGCATATGCATAGGTGAAGGTCATCTTTCAAGATGCTGCAGGACCAAGAAGCGGTCCACCAATTGGATCGGCAATGACCACAGTGAGGAAGAGGGTGAAGAATGCATATCTACGGTAGTAGATGAAGATGAGGAAAAAATATACAGCCCCAACACCTCAGTGTTTGGGGATGACACATTAATATCCATGATGATTGATTCTGGTGCCAAATGCACACTGTTGCCTCAAATCAAATGGAAAAAACTGTGATATGAATGTTTTAATGCGATTGATATTAATCCCAGAGCATGTGGAAGAGTGAACATTGAATTAATTGGGTGGTTTTGGGCCACTCTGAAATTCAAGTACAGAGAAGCCAAAGGAAAAGTCTATGCGACAAAGAAGGACAAGATCTCCTTATTGAGCTGGACACATCAAAGAATGCTCAAAGTGAAATTGGTTCCCAGTGCTGAGGAAACAGTACTCGCCATTGAAAGTGTCAGTAGTGAGAAAGAAATAGTGAATGAAATATTTCAAGATGAAATAGCCTGTCTGCGCGGATTTGTACACAAAATAAAAATGGAAAATGACTGCACACCAGTAGCACAGAAACTGTGCAGTATTCCTTTGTCAATGAGGGAAGAGGTCAAACTACAATTGAAGAAACTAGAAAGTCAAGGCATTATAGAGAGCATAAATTCGGCAGACTGGGTCTCACCTCTAGTGGTTTTGAGGAAGAAACCTGTAAAAGCTCATAATTCGTGTAGACATGAGGGTTCTCAACAAATGCATACTTCCAGAGAGGCATCCACTGCCCATCATTCAAGAGATGATTTCAACCATGGGTCTTGCAATATATGTCTCAACCCTGGACCTCGCATCTGCATATCATCAAGTGAATTTACACGATGAACCCAAGTGTTTGACAGCGTTCATCACACCTGAAGGACTGTTTCAGTACAGGCGGATGCCTTTCGGCTAAGTGTCCACTGCCTCAGTATTCCAAAATGTCATGCACAAACTATTCAATGGGGATTAAGGAATCCTATTCTTCCAAGATGATATCTTACTCTATGCAGATAGTCTCAAACTACACAACGAAAGATTAGATGATGTCTGCAAAATTAATAGGCAAGAAATTGAATAACTGGGAAATGTTATCGCAGCCGAAGGCATACGCTCAAAAACAACTCGCAGAAGCCATTGAACATATGCCTAGACCGATATCTCGTGAAGAAGTTCAAACATTTCTAGGAATGGCAGGGTACTACTCCAAATTCATTCTTGATTTTGTGAAACAGACTGCGTCATGTGTGAGCTGACCAAGGGGAACAATATGTTCGCTTGGAGCGGAGCATATGAAGACATTTTTGAATTCATTTAAAAGACTCTGTCGAGAGCTCCTGCACTACAGAACTTCAGGAGTAACAAGTAGACGATTATAACAACTGATGCCAGCAATGGTGGTCTAGGTGCCGTGGTAACACAGGAAGAGAATAGTAAGTAATTTCTCATAGCGTTTGCCTCCAGATTACTGAAGGGGGCAGAGAAGTTTTATGCTACTATTGAAAAAGAAGCACTGGCGATCGAATGGGCTGCAGACAAATTCAGGAATTTCATCTGGGGCATGAATTTGGAGTTCCACACCGATCACAACCCCTTAGTGGAAAAGATTACCTCAAAAGGTTGGATAAAGTATCAGGCCATATCAGGAGGTGGGTGTTTGAACTACAAGAATACATTTGTACAGTAAAGTACTTACCTGGAGCAAAATATTTTGCAGGAGACTGGCTGTCAAGGTTTACAACTGTAGTGGAGTCAAACAATGAAGAGAAAGATCAGGAAGTAGTCTTGGCAGTAACCTATATAACCTATGTGCCAGTGCCACGGGAGGAATGGGAAGAAGCCATGAGACAGGACACTTGTTTAAGGAAACTCACCAAGAGCTGGAGGAGGAAAATCCTTGCAGAAGAAATGTTTTTGAGGAATCAGGTCTTTCACCTTTCTGAAATGTAATAGACAATCTGTGTGTCCAGGGAGAAATGATAATGCGTGGTGACATAATTATTCTGCCATACAAAATTCGGGAATGACTCATAGGACTTGCTCATGAAAGTCACCAAGGGATTGTTAAAACGAAACAGAGGATAAGAAGTGACTAGTGGTGGCGGGTTAGTGTATCCTTTGCAATAAGAGTGACAAAGTGTGCGTGAGTTCTAAGTATCCCATGGTTATTACAGATATTCCAGAACGCACATGGGACGAACTGGGAATGGATGTGTTGGTCCTGTGAGGAGTAATAGAGTACAATCTTTTTCACTAGTAGTCATTGATTTACTAACTAGGTGGGTTGAAATCTCGATCAAATCTAACATAACGACAAGATCTGTTATCGAGTTTTTAGAGGAGATTAGCGAGCGGGAAGGATACCCCAGAGTCATAATAACTGACAATGGGTCACAATTTTGATGAAAGAGAATGGAGGAATGCTGTCAGAAGAACTCCATTGAACATAGGAGAAGCACCATATACCCTCCCAAATGAATGGGGTGGTAGAACGCGTTAATAAGGTGCTGAGAGAAGCCATCAGGTGGGCTAGGCTAATGGCAGAGACTGGGAGAAAGCAGTGAAAGAGGTGATTGTAGCTCACAGGTTTACCCCTCATTGTACAATGGACATTTCTCCTTTTGAACTTAGTAGAGGTAGGAAAGCCAATACAAAACTTGTGCCAGCCTGGATGGGCAAGGACACTGTGATGGGGAGCAAGTTGGAGTGCATTGGTGGTAACATCAGGTGCAGTCAGTTGAGAAACAAAGAAGCACATGATGGTGCTGGGATAAGAAGGCACAACAATCGTCTCACCATACGAGACACAGTGAGAATCAAACTACTCCCTGCTCTCAGAGACGGGTGTTGTAAATGATCCAAACTCAATGTTGTGAATGAAGAGTTTAAACATGCAGTCAGATTGGATGATGCAAGAGTGTGGAACATGGAGAGGGTGTATTTGATAAGAGGAATGGAGAGAAGAGAGAGAGAGAGAATGCTGATGAGAGAAAGTCGCTGGGCGGTTTCAGAGACATAAGGAATTTACTGGAAAAATGAAAGCGAGGATATCAGAATCTTGTGGGGGTAAATGTTCCTTGCCTGATCATGCAGCTGGGAATTCTCACCAGTCAAGGTTGTAGCAATCCTACTGGAGACCTAAACATTGGATGGAATTTGTGTAGGAGATGATCTTTTGAAGAAACCTGCGAAGAGAAGGGGATGTGTAGTATCACACCTGCTGATTGGACAGCGTCACCTATGAGGTCAAGCTTGAGGGCGAGTGCAGGAGGTTTGAGGAAGGAGCGTGGAGACGGCATTTGGAGAGGAAGACGTGGCGAAGGGTGTAGACTGACGGGGCTCATACTAAAATAAATCCCCAAGTTATACCCCACATTGTGCCTCCATGCCTTTTTAAATCCCCCATACTGCAACATTGCATATTGAATTATATGCCCAGTTGTGTATATACATTACCTTTGACAGATTTCATAAACAATCACATATCAATGTCAAGAACTCAATGGAAAACTTGGCAGAAAAGCGCACATTCCGAGGTCTTTTTGTTTCGTACTTTCTAAATTGTGTTTTTAATAAAGACAACTATGTCACATCACATGTCATCGAATTATTTTCAAAGTGTGCAAGTCATGCCGTTCCCCTTTCCTTTAATTGTAGTGGATTCTGTTTGAAGTTAAAAGATAACAGATTTGCTCACAGGTTATTAAAGAACGCCTGCACTGAATGATACCATATAATCCTTTAATTCCGATCTTTGATCAATATTGATCTTTCTCTCTACCTTAACCCTTCCACTCCGATTTCTTCCCCTCTTGAGTTTCTGCTTGGCATTTTGGTCCAGGTTTTCTACAGCCTTTTTTGACTCCACTGTAGTTAGAAGCTCCACGCTGAGCCCTGCACTCTCTTGTATCCATGGCAACCACTGCGACATCAACGAGATGTCGAGCTATTAGAATGAAACTCCGACACCAAATTAAATACTGAAATGGCAAATATTGGAATGCAAGCACAAAAGTGAAAGGGCTAAACAGGTCATATCGTTAGCTTAAGACCAATGCTCGTTAACGATGATGGATGCTTTATAAAATGAAACCTAAAACATGTTTTGCATGACAGTGTACTCTAAAGGTATCTTTGCCCCGGTTACCAGTGTATGTTGTACTCTTGCTTCAGATTGCCTCGCCCTGAAAATTAGTTTTCCTTGTACGGTCAGAACCAAAGATGCATTTTTTTCATGCTATTCTTTCCTACAAGACATAATGCACAGGGAGCTGAATTTGTCGTTTTGATGCCACCAGCAATTTGAAAGGGCTGTTTTCTACTCCAGTATTGTATTTGCCATGCACCACAGGGGAGATGGCGCCTTCTCATATCTTTTGCCTTAAAAATCAGAATCATATTCTCGTGTTCTTCACTGTAGCACAGAAAAGCACACAATGGCACACAACACAAATAACTGGGTAATGCAGTCATTTTGGAGAATGCTCTCGTGTTGGGTGCACTACCCGTATGCCACTGTAATCCATATTTTCATATTTGAATCTTAAAGAAAGAAAACCTCAAATTGTCGATGATCTTGGGTTCAGCCTTGTGGCCAGCTGGATCGTTGGACAGACCTTGTTTACCTCTGATTTCATAATATGCTTAAGCACGGTGATGAATTTGTGGAAAAGTTAGTGGTAGTGCTCAAACTCTTGATCACTGCTACTGCCAAGCAAAGCCGCTGCTAGCCATCATTACACACTCCTGTCACCCCCGGCTCAACAATGAGAGTTGCTTAGAAAATTAATATGTGGAAGCGGTGGAATGTTAAGTTCAAGTTACATGAAAGAAATACAGGAGGACAAATATATAAATTCACACGTTTAGAGCTAGGATATGCATTGTGAACAGTTCTAGATCATGCACAATGTGACACTCCAAGTTAATGACATACAATGTGTTAGATGCTTGTGAATTGCTTTGTGCATTTTGGTAACTGGACAGTGCAATAATAATACTCAGTTTTAAATGCTCACTCACATTACATACAGTTTTGAAAACGCCATATTTTAACACACAAATAATGCCCGATTCATGGAAAAGTGCACAGAGATCCCGCAAAGCCTGTGCACCATGCACTCCATGTATTCATTGAATTGTTCTGGCAAAGTAGGCCCATCTGCAAGTCGTGGACGGAACACCCTCGACACGCAAAGTCAAAACAGCCACATTCACTTACCCTTTTGGCCCCCCAGGCGTGAACACACGCACCCCTTAAAAACTGCGTGGGGTCCTCCACAACCAAGCCAGCACCTCGGTGACACTGCGCTGGGTCCCTCGTAATTGCAGCCGACACCCAGAGAACATGCATACCGTTTCCTGTAACTCACGTCATATTTCAGTCAAATTGCGTGCAAACCCCTGTTAACGATCCTTGCACCCCGCTATGCTGCGTACAGGCCCCCCTAAGTCTGATCGGAACCCCATCTGCGTGAACACACCCCTAAATCCAACATGCAAACTCACCTCTGCGCTGCGAATCCTATGCGCCAGTGCCTGTATGCCTGCCTTCTGGTGACGGAAAGATCGAGGGCTTTGCGTGGGCATTTTGCAGGCGAGATGTTGCACAGTAAAATCCATGAATACACGGGCCTGATTCATGGAACGTTTTCCTATGGGATTGCACCATTGTAAAACACTTCCATGAATCAGGCCCTTTGTCGTGCTGTTCTTCCTCATTTTGCATGTTCTGTGCCCTGCATCTGGCCCCTGTGCAAGTCACTCGGCCAATCGAAGAGCCATGCCGAGCCTGCGCAAAGTCCACTCAAAGTACGAAAAAGTTCAGTGCAGGCGATTTCCCACGCAATATATTCCATGAATCAGGCCCCAAGCGTGTGACACATTGCGTACCATTTTTTACTCGCCATTATAATGGACACAAACAAGATCATTCGTGATGTGCACTGATTAGTGCGGAGCTGAAGTATGACGAGCAGAAACCAGCTTTAAAATAAAACACAAGGCACTGCAATTTCATATGACATGTTGCAAAATATCTTGCTAAGCCCTAGCACTGTCTCTCTACACTCCCTGTGCCCATCTCTTTTGCTGTCTGTATAGTTTCCCCGCCATTTTCCCATCCCTCTCACTCTGTGCTGTGTCCATCCCTTTCTATGCCCATATATCATGCATGTGTGCCTTCCCCTTCCCTGGAATATTGACACATTTTTAGAAGGTGGGTTTGGGGATCAAATGTAGCATGCCCTTACATCAGCCCCTCGCATTACCCCATGTCTCTTGGAGCAGTCTGCTGCTCATTAGGGACCTCTGCACAAAGCTCTGTCCTTAGAACAACACCTCAAGCCTGAACCCTATAGTTATATCTTCTTCCTAATTAGGGTTCGCTTTCTGAGCATTAGACTAAGGACATCATTATATCTCTGGTGGACTTTGTGCCCAGATTTCCTCCTCTGGCATTTACTTTTGCAAGCAGAATTCTTAGGGTCATCACATCATTACAACTTACCTGACCTACCTATTATAACAATTTGTTATCTTATGTGTAAGGCTGCAATCTTTTAAAAAATATATATATTATTGTGATTTGGTTTTGAATTAAGACTTTACTCAATCCATACGATAAATATATATGAATTACATTTAATTCATAATATCACACATTATATTATAAAAAAAAACACATACAATTCATAAAATACATTTAATAGATTTCATTAATTTCAATGATTTTTTTTTTAATCACCTACATAAATTGAAGTGAGAAAACCATTGGAAACAAACTCATCAAATATTTAGGGTATCTGTACTGTATATCCCAAGATGTTTCATAGCTTTCTGTACCTTTTCTAGACAGCAGAGTCTGCAGGTTCTCTCTTCCTTTGCGATCCCCAATCTAGGCCGCAAACATTGTAGAGTTGGAGCTTAATTTAATTTAAATCTCATCTATGTCTTTATTGCTGTTTTACAGGGAAAGAGTTTTATATTTTTAGGTGCAGCATTTAGTTTCCTGAAAAAGTTGAAGTACTCTGAATACAGGGAGTACGATTTTAATTGGTCTATAGAGAGCCTACAATCATATTTGTAAAGATTTTTCTTTGTCAGAGCCCGGTTATTGGTAAATTCCACGGCATCTAACCCAATTTCCAGCAAGACCTTCTCTTGGGTGTTTGCGAAACTCACTATTGAAGAGACTGTTTTATCGATAATAGCCTGATTGAGGTCGCCGAAGAGAGAATTTGGTGGCGGACTAAGTAATTCAGATTACAGAGATAGCTTTTTCAAAAGAACGAAGGCTTGTGCCTTCTAGAGAGTTAAGGAATGAGCCTAGATCAAACCGGATGATATCCAAGACATATGTTATGTTATGGCAGGGACAATTTTTGTGGAGTAATATTTCAGCATAGGAAGTAAGGAATATTTGCACAATTTCATGTGGATGAGTTGGAGTTGATTCCCAATTACCTGTAAGTTATTATGTTCCGTACCCATCCAGCAGCTCCCATGTTCCTCCCTACCTCCATTTCCTCCACCCCACCACATCACCTGACTCCCCGTCCCCTCTCCTCTGGCAGTAGTAGTCCTCCATCTGTGAAAGCCTTTTGTTCCTTCATGGAGGCATTGGATCTGGTGAAATCATAAGACCATTCAACAATTGATCGCGGTCAGTAACAGCCCCTTCCTCCTTCTCCAGCGCTTTCCTCGTGTGTACAATCTCCATCTCTGCCCATCCCCATCTCATAATGTCTGACACTCATTGGGTCACTAACAGTCCCTTGCAGCATTTCCATGCCATCGCCACCTGGCGCTTCACCAATACCAATAGGAATCGTGTCATTTTTGTTCCTGAATCTATCTGTCTTGCCCCTCAGGTAGCTTCCGCAACAGACATGTAGCTGGCGTGCACCCATAAGCCCCATTCAACAAAGCGTTGATCCTATCTATTTTCGTATTGCTGGATCGTGGGGCTCTCCCAACCGATGGGCCAGAACCCAGTCAACCCCTTCGTACATCTAGGGGAATTATGGGACAGTGAGTAAGAGGCTTTGGCATAGTGTGTCATTCTGAGCCTCAAATCCTGTAGATAGTCAGATTGCCTGTCGCTCCTTATGGGTACCGTAAGGTATACTCAAACCTTAGAAGTGGTAGCATTTCTGATGATGTGCCCAGATAGTGCGCCATGCAATATAAGAAATATCCAAATAGTCAAGTGTTTCAATAATTACGCCAAGATTTAAGGCTTAAATGCAAGTGGACACTGTATTGTTCCTAAGTGCCCATTGTCTAGATGCTCATATGAGAGACATGTTTCGGCATTGCTTGGGCCTTTCTCAAAATAGGCTGTATTTATCAACCAAATCCCATAAAACTAGGGTAAAATACATCATCATCGTTGTTGGGCCATACCAATGCCATTAACCCATAAGTGTCAAATCATAATTACAAGATACCATAAGAAAAATAAAAATGAAAATGAAAATACATCAAGCGGTCATAACAACAATTACACCACAGCAAAATAAGTGCAAGAAAATGTCATTCCATGGATGAAACAGTCAATAAATAAACGAATTCAATGATCCACAGATAGTATAGGGTTGGCATCAGGAAGATTGTTGGGAAGAGAGAGAAGTACAAAAAGGTCATAATCAGTAATCAGTAATGCACCGAGAAGAAATAAGTCTATTGGCTTGTCATAGTTTTAGATGATCTTCATTGCGATCAGTGTGATACCCCATGCATGCCCCTCAGGCATGGTACTTCACAATCTATTGTGCCTGGTACATGCTTATTGGTGCCTCTTTATCCAAGTCAGGATTACTCAGAAAGGTGTAACTTAGTTCAACTATGTCCCACTTGTCCTATGTGTGCATATTATATGAGTATTGTGTGCTGCGAAACCTCACTAAGATGCACATTAAATCATGCATTACGCATTATTCTCTTTTCATTGCCCAAATGGGATCAAACTCCTACATGCTTGCTCACCTTGTTCTCTTAGTATTCATTGTTGGCCTGAGAGTGTGATTACTCCAATGTGAATTAGAGGGAAAGTTCCCTTGAACCTCAAAATACATACATGTATAGAATCTTCCATACTGTGACTCCTCCTGAGTTGGCACAAATGTTAAGTCATGATCAATCGTATGGGTCCCACCGGAAGACCAACTGTCTGAGCTCATTCAGATTGACTGAAGTTCAAAATTCTCTTAAAACTTGTTCAATTGTTTAGGATTCATATGTGGAACTTCTATTGACCCTTATGGTAAATAATTACATATGACTAATGACCAGAGACCACCAGCAATAATGTGAGCCTCAAACGTTAGATCCCTGTCCTTCATTCCTGTATAATCACCACCACCAAACAGAGGAATTATACACTATTAATCATTCAACAATTTACCCAAATCAAGTGACATTGTTGCAGTTAGCACCTTGTGTTCCAAATCTAATGTTATACATTGAAACCCGATCTCTCCACACTTACCTTCTTGCTAGGGAAGAATCTATTCCTGCAAGTCTGCTATGCATGGTGCAGGCACCATTTTGCATTTCCCTATTTATTTAGTAAACAACGGGTTACATCGCCAGCTGTAGGTGTGACGTCAGACGTTGCTAACACCAAACTGAAGACTGCAGATGCTGGTTTCGCTGTGTCTGAGCCATGACAGGAAGAAGAGAGAAGTCTACCTGTTGGTCGCAGGAGCCGAATAACAGCACCAAAGCCGCCCAAACGCAGAGAAGGGCTCCAAAACAAGACAGTAGTCACTAGGGACGTGGGAGCAACTGAGCAAAGCCAATGAGACTGTGAAAAGAAAGCGGAACCCTGGAATACTGTAACCTGTTTACCATGGAAGAGCTGGAGAACTCCAAGGAACGCTGGGAAGTCCCGATAAGGGAAACTGGGACACCGGGGTACGCCAGAAACCTTATAAAGGACAGATGAAAGCAAACAAAGTGAATGAAAGTGAACGTGAGAAATATACAACAAAGTGAATGCAAGGCAAAGTCAAGTTTGCAAGTGTGTAATGTGAATCTCATGTGGAAACCAAAGATAGTATACCAAACAAAGTCAGGCTTTCCAGTGTGTAAAATGAATCTCATGAGTAGGCCCTGTCAGGAGAGTAGAGTAGGCAAAGTCAAGTTTGCAAGTGTGCAATGTGAATCACATAAGAAAAGTCCTGGCAGGAGAGTATACCAGGCAAAGTAAAGTTTGCAGGTGTGTAAAGTGAATCACATGTGGAAAGCCCTGGCAGGAGAGTATACCATGTAAAACAAGTTTGCAAATGTGTGAAGAAGGCACACGAGAAAGTCCTGGCAAG
Source organism: Ambystoma mexicanum (assembly GCF_040938575.1). Classification (NCBI taxonomy): domain Eukaryota; kingdom Metazoa; phylum Chordata; class Amphibia; order Caudata; family Ambystomatidae; genus Ambystoma; species Ambystoma mexicanum. The sequence goes on along the minus strand of NC_090939.1, from coordinate 481,882,073 downwards.
GGAGTACACCAGGCAAAGCCAAGTCTAAGTGTTCTGTTGACCAAAGAACCCCCTCCCCCAAGGAAGACACATACCCTTTAGGAGTTTTTAAGTGTTTTGAAGAGACCTGGGAAAGGGAGACAGCTCCCTGGGAGTCAGCTGTGATGCAAAGAGGAGGGAGTAATCCTCTTAGGCTAGAACTTTGGTGGTGTCATTGATTAATTTAGTTGGTGAAGAGAAACATGTGTAAGGGAGCCAAACCCTGGAACTGTGAACTATTGTGTTGGAGTTATATTTTCATTTGGTCTTAAACATGTGTGCACTTTCAAGCCTAAAGACATTTATCTTATCACATTACAGTTACTTGTAGAGTGTGAGGCCTAGGATAGGACTTCAGACACAGGATATCTTGCATTCGACATCTTGACATCTTGACACGGGACAGACCCTTTGTTTTTGGTTGATATAGGGAAATACCTCTTAATATAGGGAGAACTGGCCATTTTCCAACCCCCTTTTATTTCTAATAAATGTTTAGAGTCAAAACTAGGAGCTCTCTGTGTCCACGTCTAATTCCTGGCTCCTCACAGCTGCATGAACCTTCCCTATTAACAATGGCCGAGCTGTTTAGAGTGGGAGTACGTCCAACTTGTTCAACAAGGAAACCTTAGTAGAAAGAAAAAAACGTGCACCTCAAATAGGATTACTGAAAGCATATATTAAAGTAACCATGTACCTAAAAAACAGGCTTCATGTGTACTTGAGAAGCATATTATTTGATACATAATAGGAAGGTTCCACAGCCCAACTTTTCAAATGTCCTTTTTGTATCCAGCCAAGTTCATCTCTAGGGGACACAGTCATTAATGCGATGATTACACACCTACAGTTAGGGCAATTAGGGTCCCATGCATTACTCACCCACCCAAGTTTGGTGGTGGTCAAGACTCCCCAAACCTTGGAGCACAGAGAGATATTGTTCTCACACCTGTTGCAACTCAGTGTTCCTACCAAACATGCAGGCCCTCATTCTAGATCCTCTACCTAGCCCCCTGCTTTTGAGGGCAGCAAACGACCCTCTAATACTTGATACTAAACTCCAGACCTAAATAAACATGAAGCTTAGGCAGATCTGGGGTCACAGCCATGCTTGTGAGCACCACTCCTAAACAATCCAACATTGCTTACTTGCTACCCATGCTGTGCTCTTGTACTGACCTTGTGTATCTCATAGTGGAATCCAGCTGGAATCACTCTGCTATACCCTGCAACCAGACTCAGAGAAGAGTTAGTGCTGACCACCCCTACGTCTCCAGAGACAATACACAGTGTGTTATTTCCTGGGAGACAAGCCAACATAGGGCTTTACGCAGAGAACTCTAGCTCCGAGGTGCCTCTGTTGCCTTTTTCTCGACACACAGTTCACATAGTCTGCCTCAAAGAATAAAAGAATAAAACTTGCTACTTTTTGCCTTATTTATGCTAGACATATTCTCACTGCCTGACCTATTTTGCTAGAATTCTGGCCCCAGCCCATATATCATTTGCTCTCAGCTCTGTGTTTGGGGGACAGCATATCTCCCAAGAGTGGTGGCTGGGGGACTTTATAATTTGAGGGATGTGAATATTTCCCACCCATCTACAAGTGGCCAGGCAGAGAGAGGGAGCCCGAACCATCCAAGCAGTGTTCGGGCAGGGAGGTTAAGGGTCTCCCACGAGAAAGTATTTTGAGAAATGGGATTAAATTGGTACATTACACAGCACATTTTTTGTGAAATATACGACACAGAATCAGACAGCTTGCAGTCAGTTTTTTAAGGTGACTCATGAAAAGAGCTGATAGATTAAAGTCACAGCAGTGCACAGGAGCATCTACCAACGCATTCTCGTGATGCCTTAGCACCACAATGTAGGCCGGTATAAAAGGATTTTCCCCTTGGCTGTGGCCATACATTTCCATGCTAGCAGCACCCATATTGGCCAGTATTCCCATATAAAATAAACTCGTGTTTGCTTTGCGCATAATGCCAGTATGCCCTCATAAGAACATTCTACTCTTGACTTTTCCATTAAAACTGCAATGTCAAAATAAAAGTAAATGTCCAAAGTTTTGGCACGAAAGCAAGTCAGTCTAGGCATGTATTAACACTTACCATGCTTGCTTTACCATTGATGACAAGTACAAAATGGCATGCTACAGTAAGAAATCAGAACTAAACTGGCTGCAATAACATTTGCCAGTCTAGCCAACAGTTATCAATCTTACTTTATCATAGATAACCAGACAAAAATGTCATGCCACAGTAAGAAAACATGCTCTTGCTGACTGTGTGCAACCAGCAAGAACATGTTTTCTTACCTTGGTATTGCCCTGTTCCAATGCCGGATTGATGCCCTGGCCTTCACAGACACGCCCCTCACACACACACATTCACATGGCACCGGCCAGGATACTTACCCAGATGTGCACATTCTTATTCATATTCATATACACATTGACACCCTTTATATACACATTCAGGTACATGCATTCATATAAATCATTCACACCATGCGTATGCACATTCAGATACACACATTGACACATTCACATACACACATTCCTTTTCAAATAAGCACATTCACACCATTCATACACATATTCAGATACATACCCTCATATATGCTCACACCATTCATACACATATTCAGATAGATACCCTCATATATGCTCACACCATTCATACACATATTCAGATACATACCCTCATATATGCATACACATCCGTATATACATATACACCATTCATACACATATTCAGATACATACCCTCATATAATCATACACATCGGTATATACATTCACACCATTCATATACATATTCAGATGCATACCCTCATATATGCATACACATCGGTATATACATTCACACCATTCATACACATATTCAGATACATACCCTCATATAATCATACACATCGGTATATACATTCACACCATTCATACACATATTCAGATACATACCTTCATATAATCATACACATCGGTATATACATTCACACCATTCATATACATATTTAGATACATACCCTCATATAATCATACACATCGGTATATACATTCACACCATTCATATACATATTCAGATGCATACCCTCATATATGCATACACATCGGTATATACATTCACACCATTCATACACATATTCAGATACATACCCTCATATGTGCATACACATCCGTATATACATTCACACCATTCATACACATATTCAGATGCATACCCTCATATGTGAATACACATCGGTATATACATTCACACCATTCATACACATATTCAGATGCATACCCTCATATGTGCATACACATCGGTATATACATTCACACCATTCATACACATATTCAGATGCATACCCTCATATGTGCATACACATCGGTATATACATTCACACCATTCTGAGAGTCACAGGCTGAGCGGGAGGGGTCAAAAGGCTTCAGGATGCCTCATGCTTTGGAATTTCTAGCAACCTAAAAGGATTATAAAGTGTGCTGCATCACCCATGTTCTCCCTAATGCCTTTCGCAAGGCATTCCATGAGTGAAGGCATGGGTGTCTCATTCGTCAACCTTCGCCCATGTAAAGTGTTGTGCAGAGTCTAAGGGACACTACCAGTCTTTGCATTTGTAAAGAATTTAAATGTTTTTCGATTCTGTGCAAATGCATTATTATAGAGCGAGTTAAAATCACTCGCTCCATAATAAAAATTGATTTATTTTTTCTTGTTTCCTAAAAGAGGCCTGAAGGGTGAACACAATGAAGGGGACACTGCCCTTGTGCCCTCCTTTGGGTGAGCCCCCACCTTCTCCCACCCATTTAAATTGTCATTCATCCTGATGAAAAATATGTGTTCTCTCCCTTCCTAGGCCTAGCTCAACATGCTGTGGTACTTTTCGTGAGACAGGGTGCAGTCGCTCATCCTTCCACGTTGCATCTACGTCACTTTCAAGCATGCACCCTTCAATCAAGGTTTTCCTTTACGAGGTTCAAGCAATAGACACAGATCTCACAGATCTCACATATAAACAAACACACAGTTTAATTCACATAAAGAGAAATAAAACAGTCACAAAAGCTTTCTTTAGGGGCTTGAAACGCAACCTTAGAATTGAGCACGAGTACGAAGGCGTTGGAACTGACCTTTGCCTACATGCTGAAAAACATAGGAACTTCACCAAGTAAAGAAAAAAGTCCACAGGGCAGAACGCATACAGCCTGTGAATATGCGACTTAGTACCAAGTCACAATGCAATGACACGATGTCAACAGACCTAACAGCAGACCTGCATGAATACATCAGGAATGAAAATACCCTTTCACCAAATCTGGATATGGTGTTACAACATGGTGACTTTTTCCAGCCAACCATGTTCATGAAACTCTGCACAAGGATATTAAATCGCCAGCTCTTCTCGACATCTTCACTAACTGGCTGGGAAAGTGATCAAATTATCCCCAAGATAATACTGGCGCAAGAAAGAACATCATATGACATGACCATAGCGCCTCTCAAATAGAAATGAATAGTCCATTCACGTTTTGACGACGAGGGATAGGCCTGTGACCAGTGCCATCCATTCCGACATGTGATTGTGGTCAAATGTGTCATCAGACTCCAGAAGGAAGTTACATACTGGCAGTTCGCAAATTTCTCGAATAAAGAAGCGATCCACCTGTGTATTATAGAAGGATGCACCCCATCTGTATGCCTCAAACACCTGTTACAAAAAACCACTGCAGTTGGACGAAATCATTGAAATGGCCTGGATCTATGAAAGAGGGGAAATCAAAGCTGTTGCAAATGAAGCACCTAAGAAAGGGGACATGATAGCAGCCGTGCAATCAGCGCAACCCCCACATCCTTACCAACCTCCTGGGGGAACACAGACTCACCAGCCATCATCAAACAGATGACAAGCCCCAAGATCATGCTACAGAGGGGGTACTGCATTTCCACACAAGCGGGTCTGTCCAAAGATGCTTCGATTGCGACAGGGAAAATCATTTCAAATCAGTATGCAGGATAGGTGTACCATTCCCTCAGACATGGCAAGGTCAGCCCGTACGTTCAGGTGCGCCAGCATTTCCCAGACAAACCCCAGCGACGACACCTCATCCATGAAGGTTAATTTGATCATTAGCGGATGTTCACTAATGGCAATCAGGACACTCACTAAGACTACAGCACAGTTGAATATGTATACCTCGTGAGTGAAGAACTGGTAGACAACGAGGCTCCACGAGTGGCACTCCAAATGGGAGGACATGCTCACCAGTTTATAGTTGATAACGGTGCCACAATCAACATAAAGAATGAAAGTGACTACACCTATAACCAAAACTCATGCTCTCCATGAAACCCATGGCAAGAATATACCAATGGGGAGCAAGCCAGCCTTTGCCGTCTCCAGGCCCATTCACATGCACGTTCCACCAGAGAGACTGGAGCACTACAGCTACGTACTTAGTAGCCCCATGCCGGGTGCTGCCTGCTTAGCTACAAAACTGAGAAAGGCTCTTGAGCTCATCGACATAAACTACGACGCATCCGAAATAGTACGGTGCCACCCGATGGCAGCAGCCACAGTATGCACCATGGGAATCAACCCAATATCCAAACAGCAGTTATGCACAATGTTCCTGGAACTGTTTCATGGACTAGAGAAACAAAAGGACACAGTAATCAAACTTCATATCAATGAATCGATTAGGCCAATCCCCAAAACCCCAGATGGGTTGGCTCCCACCTCCAACAAAGAGTTTAAGAAGAGTGACGTATCCTACTCCAAGACATCATCTAAAGAGCCGAGGGCCTTACCCTGTGGGTGCCGCCTCTGATACTGGCACCAATGGAGAATGGCTGCATTTGTCCATGTGTGGGCATGCGTATTCCCAATGCCACCATCCAATCGATAGACACCCGTTGCCAAACACAGAAGATATGATTGTGAAACTCAACAAAGCAATCAGATTCTCAAAACTGGACCTAAATCAAGGGTGCCATCAGTTGTTCCTGCACCTTTCCTCGATGATCATCACCACGTTCTCCACCTATTAAGGAATTTTCAGATACAAGATACTAAATTTCTATATTTTGTATTTCATCAGCCACTGAGATATTCCAAGAAACAATTAGACCCCTCCTTTTGCCATTCAATATCATGTTTAACTACTACAACGACATCCTGGTTTGTGGCACCTCCCAAGATGAATATGACAGCACGCTGATGAAGGTCTGCACCACGTTACAAGAGACAGGTCTAACGCTCAACGAAAGCAAATGTCAACAACCTACATTTGAGATTCTATGGCCACAAGGCATGGTCCCAGACCTGGAGAAAATACTAGCCATCAGAAAAATGCAAAAACAGAGCCAATTGGTGAAGTCTGATCTTATCTATGAATGGCAGGCTACTGCACACAATACTCCCTGAACTTCTCCACTATGACTGAGCCAAACCAGAGGTTACTCTTAAAAGAAGTTCTCTTCCAATGGGACAACCGGTGTCAGTACACATTTCAGAACATACAGAGCATGCTCACAGCTGTGCCACAACTAGTGTACTTCAACCCGTTCCTGGCACTAGTCAATGCCAGTCTAGTGGGATTGGGTACAATATTGTCTCAGAGTGAAACGAAGGAATCAGCCTCCAGACATGTCATCACTTATGCAGATATGGCTCATGTCCTCCCAAGTGGAAAAGCAAAGCCTGGATGCTGCCTGGGCAGTTGAGCACTTTTTTTGATCAGACAAAGGTTGACACTGATCACAGATCACCTTGCGCTTGTATCCCTGTTCGGCAGCCCTAAAATGAAGATGCCACCACGGTTTGAGAGATGGGGTATATTTCTATAAGAGGAGGATTACAAGATTGTTCACAAACCAGGAGGTGACTTGAATCCAGCCGACTACATTTCGAGGCACCCCAAGACAGTGATGGATGATAAGATACAGAATGAAGCAGAAAGTTACGTGAGATACATCTCTGAGAACGCACTACTGCCTGCACTAACAATGGAGACCTTCACAAATATCTAAATGGTAGATCTGACGATCAGCCTAGCCAGATACCTAACTGAAGAGAACAGATGGAAGAACGACATACAACAACACCCAGAGGTTGATGTAAAAGACCTAGGACGCATGGCCAATGTACACATAGAATTGGTGGAGTCAGAACATTACATTCTCCTGAGACGATGCAGGGGGTAGTGCCCAAATCACTGAGAAAAACACTTGTACAGATCACCCATGAAGGTCATAGAGGTAATGTGAACACAAAGAAACTAATTTGCAATCAGGTTTAGTTTCCATACATAGACAGCCCAGTGGAAGAAATAGTATAATACTGTGTTGCTTACCAATGCACCTCTGGGACAGAATCTCCCCTCTGACTGATAATCACACAAACACCAGAAGCAGTGTTGCATTGAATAGCACTCGACATTTATGGCCCACTATCTGAAGGAGGGTACCTCCTAGTGGCAATAGATGACTATTTGAGGTTATTGTAAAAACTGACAATGGCCCAACATTTAATGGGCATGAATCTGCATGATTTGCAGCCCACATCTCATTAAAGCACCAAACAATCACCCTGCAGTGGCCATAAGAAAATTAAATGGTGGAAAGGTGCATGGCTTCCATTGAGAAAGATATATAACGGGCAATGATCATTAGGACGCCATCTCAACAAGCTCTGTGCCAGATGTTATGCCACTATCATACCATGCAACATGGCATCGCAAGAAGGACACCAGTGGAACTCATGATCAAATATAAACCGAGGACACGCCTCTCTAAACTGGAGACACATACAAGTGAGAAAGAGACATGGAGAAGAAACAACAGGCAATGTTGATGAAATACAAGAAAGAGACATGGAGAATAAACAACAGTCAAAAGCATATGGATGACAAGAGAAGAGCGAAGACCAAGGAATTTTCGAATGGAGAGGAAGTAATAGTAAAACAAAGAGACAAAAGAAAACGGGTGCATGATATGCAACCATTCCTCTCACAATAACTAGCAAGAAAGGTACCATGATAACTTCAGAAGCGAATCGCCAGGAGACCACCAGTAATACATAATTCTTCAAACATTTAAGAAGACCTGTAAAGGAGGAAAGCTATCTAGAGAGAGAAACTATAGCCACAGATTATGATTAAAAAAAACAGACAGAAAGTACTAATTCACCAGCAAGAGAAGAACCTGTAGAAATAAGACTGCCACATGACCATGAGACCCTGCCAACTAATCAAGAAACCACAAAGGTTGTTAGAAGAAATATAACAACACAACAAGATAAGTGGAGGAGATGTATATGAGAATACAAGGAAGGACTGCTGCTTTAAGGCAAGGAGAGGGAAGGCAGGCGCAGGGGCAAAAGGACAGGAAGGAGAAGGGTTGAGGGACAGAAACTTAGTAGGAGTTGGAGTGAATAAAGAGAAGGTTGACTCATGAATGTGGCTCCATTGTCCTAATTGAATTGGGTATTACATTGTACAAAAGAAGTGTGCCACCTCTCACTGCCATGTGCGAACTGGTGTATTTGTGTAGGTGAAACAATACAGAGCTTGCTGCAATTGTAGGACCCAGCCTCCTTTCAGCAGTTCCCTCTGGCAATCAAAGAGCCATGATGCATCTCCTCTTGTAGACCAGGGGCCTCCACGGGTGAACCAAGGAAAAAGACAAAAGTAATTCAAAAGAAGAGTACAATGTGCAAGAAAAAAGCCAGCTTTATTAAACAGTCGACCGGGAAAACGAACAACTCTGTGGACCTGAACTGTAATACGTTCTCAACTCCGCACAAAAGGGCTACAATATGTATGCAAGAAAATCACATATTAGCATAACTTGTCAATTGTTACAATTTTGGGGATGTGCTAATACGCAATTGGTGGGTGTCATAGGACCCCTATATATATTTATTTTTATTGTGTTACAGTCGTGCTATACGACTTTTCACAAAACACAAATGAATAAAATACAAAAAATTTAAATACAGAAAAATACAGAAAAAGAAAAGAGAAGAAAATAAGATCTATACTATTAATAACAAACTAAAGTCCTTAACACAGCAATAGTTAAATATCTTTCATGACCCGCTATTAGTCTTTCCCCGAATGCATTTGTTGAAATCCAAATATCATAAACAAAACTGCTAAAATATTTTTCTCGAACCTTTCTAGTCCCTTCGAAGGTGATAAGAAGACGGTGTAAGGTCTGTGTGTCCTTTCGATCGCAAAGAGAGCAAGTAGCAGTTTTAGAGATTTTATTGTCATAAATCGATTGTATTTCGCCAGTTCTGATAAGGTTAACTCTCACTCTGAGAAACTCTGTTTTGTTGTGACAGCTTGGAAAACAGGCAAGATAATTTGGCAGGTAGCCACTCGGTTTGTCAAAAATTGACAATTAACAGAATGTTGATCGCTATCGCATCTGATCTATGGTCAATATCCAGTCTTTCCACAGCAGTGCACGTTTGACACTGGTGGGATTTTGAATGAGGTAATTTATAGATCGATCACATTGCTTGCAGCCTTTGTTTCACCTGGTTAGATAGATCGTGTAGAAACTGAGAAGTTCCACTTTGTAGCTCAACTGCTATGTCTACATAAACAGAATCTTCACTAGGTGACCATATAATCCTGTACCATGTTCATATTTTCCATGCGACATATGATTTCAAAGTAAGAAAGCCCTAATTCATACCTCAAGGATGCGACAGGGTAGCTCGATGAAACATGGACAATTGGTTTCCAGATTTTTCCTTCTAATCGCATCCAATTAAGTTAATTGGAAAAGGAACTGTGTCAAGGCCATAGAGAAACGAAGGGATAACTTTAGCCTTCAAGAATTTGATCAGTGGAGATATTGAAAATCGCCATGTTCCAATTATTATTTTTTGCTCTGAACTGAGCAAAGTTTTATGCCTAAATAAATCAATTCTGTGGCCACAGACACAATCTGATCTTCGAGCGACCACTTAAACTTACTACAGGCGTTATTCGGTCTTCTAAATGATAGGGTTTTTGTTTTTAATGTAGTCGCTGCAGCACTCTGGGTGATTAATCAAGCAGGACCAGATCGTCGGCATAAGCAATCCGATGTAGTGTCTGTGTTGCAACACAAACAAGTCCCAGTTTCACTGCGCCAAGTATAGCAAAATAAAAATCGGGAGTCCAAGTGATTTGTATGAAAGAACAGCCTTTAAAGTCCAAGGTTTAGTACAGGCAACAGCCTAACACATGTTTTGAGACTTCCACGGCTCTTCATCTGAGGCTTAATAGGGATAGAGCCTGAAATTTAAGCTGAAGGGACAATGCCCAAAAAGTACTCTGAAGGCTTCGCAATTGCGGTTAAAGCTGGTCGGCTGTTTAGGCAGACCAAGAAAAAAAAAAAGTGCTGTGTTGCCAATTCTGGAGCTTGCCAATAATTGGTGTTCCAGTGCTTTGTTCAGGTCGGCTCAATAAAGGTTGAAAAAGCATGCAGCAAGGATACAACCTTGTCTCATGCCTCTTTCAGTTGGTACCTGGGAATTTAGTCTAACTCGAAGGGTAGTATTTGTATGTAGGCCTCTTAGAATAGCCAAGAGGCCACTCGGGATGCCCCAAAGGTGTAATCTTGCCCACATGTGCTCTCTCTTGATGGTATTGAAAGCTCTGGAGAGATCCAAACAAGCACCATAGAGTATACAAATCATCCCTTTTTGCTGCTGTATGTGAGAGAATCGACATGACTAGACCATTTAAGGGGGTGTAGAAGTCTTTTCTTAAACCTATCTGCAGTTTGGATTAGATATTTTATTTGGTTATCCAATTTTCTAGATGTTTTAATATGACTGCTATGAATATCTTGCCATCTGCATCTAAGAGGGCGATCGGGCTATTGTTGGCAGGATCAGCCCGATCGCCCTTTTTATAGATAGGTATCATGATAGCCGTCTTCCATGAGGGAGGCAGCTTTGCAGCTTTCAAATCTCTGGTGGAGGCCTAAAGTTCAGGATTTAATATTGCATGATAGAGACCATTAGGGCCTGCAGCCCTAGATGATGAAGACTTATTTATTAAGGTTACCATTGTCTCTTCATGAATTGTTTTTTGCCATTCTGCATCAAGAATGTTGGATTGGCATAAAAGAGAGGGAGAATAATAAATTGCTTCAAAGTATGTACACGAAATGGTATTCTAGATCATGTTACTTTGTAACTGACTCTTTGACAAATGTTGATTATTGATCAACTTCCACAAATTGCAGGAGTTACTGGATATTAATGTTTTTAACATAGCTTCCAAGTCTCTTTAATGATGAAGATGATAATGGGCACAGGAGCAGGTGCGATAGTTGCTATGTAATTTCTTTGACTCTGATTTATAATCTTGGTAATTTTGTGTTTTAGATTTTAAATGTCGAATGGCTTTTCTCAGTTGTTTCTTTCTTAACCAGGTTTTACCAGGTGTGTTCTTCATCATATTTTGTGAATTATTAGTTAAGGTGTAGCCATTATTTTTAAATTTAAGTAGACAATTCTTTCCGCTATTAACATACATCTCAGAATGGAAAATAGGGCCCCGAATTAAGGTTATTGTGGTGGAAATTCTGTTATGGTCGCTCAAGCCCTTATCTAATGCATGGAAATATTTAAAACACATGAATAGATCGTGAAGAGATATAATTAGTCAGAATACATCTAGAGGAGCCACAAGACCAAGTAGAAGCTGCAGGGATATCCCCTTTAACATTGCTGTTAAGCATTTTCAAGTTCCAGGTTTGCAGGAAGTTTGTCAATTTTTCACCATTTGCAGTAGCTTGGTTAGCCAGAATAGAGGAGCGTTCAGTCAATAACGGAATACACTTTGAATTGAAATCACCAGACGGTAGTATTCCAGCTGTAATGTACTTCGTAGTAGCTATTAGTAGAAGATCTGATAATGATTCCAGAAAGGTGGTTAGGGTAGAAGAGGCGGGGTTCCAGTAGATATTAATCACTATTATAGGCTGAAGATGTTTAGAGCCTACAGGGGTAATGAGTGTGGACAGTAGGCCACAGTGGTGGTTGATATTAATTCAAATGTTGCCACGCTTGATGCACATACTGAGATTGAAAGACCACCTGCGGGACGGCCACGTTGCCCTATAATTCCAGGTTGGTCTACAGTTAGAAAACCATCTACCTTGAAACATTCTAATAACCAAGTTTCTCAGAACATGATTAAATCGTAGTTCTTGAACATTTCTTCCTTCATAGATTTAATTTTGACATATCAGAAACCCAGCGTGTGCCAACCTATGAGTTTCAGGTCATATTCTATTAGAGAGACTGCACACCTCCCTTAATGTTTTCACATATTTGTCCAATGATATCTGGCAAAAGTTCCCATATTGTAGATGTCTTGGGCATTGGGGGAGACTTCCTTTCCATGATTGGTGCATTTAAGTTAGAGGCTGATGCTGGTACTGAGTCTGTAGAAGTAGAGCAGTTTGCGTGGTCTCTTTTTGAATCATAGATTTTTATATTGTCTTTATTCTTGATCTCTTGGATGGAAATTTCAATACCCAGGTTGTTTAAGTCTGTCTTTGCAAGGAGCATTGCTTGTGCGCTCAGTCTGGTTTTCAAACCCAGTTCAGTAATGTATGTACAGGTTTGATTAGGAAAGTGGAAAATTCGATGTCATTGGATCAAACTAGATAAAGATCAGGGATCTTTTTAAAGATTGTTAATATTGCCCCTCTGTTAAGAGATTTGAAACCTTTCCCTCTTTTAAACTGATCCAGCCAAATTCTAGGGATGGCAAAGGGGGAAGCATCCACTGGAAGATCACTTGAAACCGTCTCTTTAGAAGGGCATTCATCCTCTGTTGTGGTAGTGTTTTGAGATGTATTGGATAGGCAGTTCACACAGGGAGCTTTTAATAAGGTGTTGCGGGATACAGTTGTTTTATGAGCATTGTTCTGGGAGTGTGCAGATGCTGGGTTAGATAGTGTTACCATGGAATTATTATTTGAAGCAAGAGCATCTTTATGTCCAGCACAGGGTATAGATTCAAGCTGTTTTTCTTTGTTTGTTTTCACATCGGGAACATCAGAATGTATGGTCTCAGGTGATGCATTGTCATTGAACTGTGAGTTTGTGTCAATTGATTTGCAATTTTTTCGCCCAATCCCAGATTCGGCTTTAACTGTTGGTATTTTTGCATTTGTTAAATATTGGTTCATAGGTCGAGGATATTAGAAGATGTGGAGTTTGAGAGGCCGTAGTAGACCATTAAACAGTCTGAACTGCAGTAGTGACTGATACCATCTGAGTAGTAGTGTTAGGTCTTAGTGTGTCAGAACATTTCTTTGCAGTGGGAATTCGATTCAAAACAGCTACGGTTTTTTTCTGTTGAGGCAAAGACTCCTCTAATTCAGTAGTTGGAAATGATATGGCTCAAATAAAGTTTGATTTAACAGAATTTTTTATTTTTATGTTGTTTTTGTTTTTATTTTTCGTTGCAGTTTTTTTGTTATTAAAGGAGACATCAGCATTGAACAGCTTTTTTTTCTTTTTCTACTTGTGGCATTGGATTTGTATCGGACAGAACCATTGGGATCACTTCCTTTTTGGTGAATTCTTCAAGAATTACGAGATTGGTGTGTCTTCAAAAACATCACTCGCCCTGTCAGTGATGGGAGAAGTCACCACCTCTTCGGCATGATTGTTTGATTCCTGATTAGATATTGTAGGCAGAAGTTTGGTAATCAATAAGGCTTCCATCCGCTTTACTGAGTTTTCAGTATTTGTATAATCTGTGGCAGTGTTTGCTTCTAGCCTCATCATAGATTCTTTCAGGTCGGTAATAGATTTGGATGTTTCATTATTTAGTGCTGAGCGTAAACCAACCTGGGTCGATTCGCAACTTCCCATATCGTTTGTGAGCTCCAGTAAGGTAACAGAGTTAGATTGAACTTCAGTTTTTAGCAACTCGAAGACATTAACTAATGATGTTAGGACAAAGCTTAACACAGTTAAGGGTATGTCTGGAAAGAGTTTCATGACGGGATTTGTGTCGTAAGTCTTTCCAGCTATCTTTGAAGTCGTGGGAGAAAGTACAGGTTCAGAGGAAGAAGTGTTATGGCCGATACTGGATGTTTAGTAGCAAATTGCGTGCAAGATTTGAAGAGAGTTTGTATTGATGTTTTGCATTGTCTTTGATGTAACTTCAGATGTATTGATATGTTCTTGCATGTCAATGAGTGCGGTTTCAAGACTTTCTAAATTGTGCATATTGCCAGCACTCCATCTTTTGTTGGGGAAGTGTTTGTTGATTCTTCTTTTAATGTTTATCGCCATGACAGTGAAATCTAGGCTGTTCGCCAACAAAGAGTGTGCTTGTAGGGAGATTCTTGGAGGAGAAAAAACATCCAAGGCAGCAGGCAGTGATGTGGCAATACTTAAAGAGTCTAACCCTGACGCAGTGTTAGTTTCAAGGGAGCTGGTATAAGTTTCTACCCACGCCCCATTCTCCAGTTCAGGCGCTCGAAGATCATCCGACATAATGCTACTGTGTAAATCATATGTTTTGGGTGAGCGAGGGGCTTTTGTCAGACTGGGCATATCAGTGGCTGTGTGGGGTCTTCCAAGGGTGAATTATTTATCGGTAAGACAGAATGATGAAAAAAATGTCTTACATTATAAAGCCACAGCCTCTCAGCCAAACAGCCCAACAGCCACTTACTAGCCACTTCCGAACCACTTCCTAACCACTTAGACAAAGGTCACGCATACAAGGTGCGTGGCCAGCAGCTTTGTAGTGGTTGTAAAATAGTAGTAGGCGGAGTCACAAGACTGTTGTAAAAATTCCGGTAGTTTGAAGCAGAGAACACAGGTCCAAGCAACCCAACAGCCACTTCCTAGCCACTTACACAAAGCGCACAAGCAGAAGGCCCGTGGCCAGCAGCTTTGTAGTGGTTGGAAAATAGTAGTAGACGGAGTCACAAGACTGTTGTAAAAATTCCAGTAGTTTGAAGCAGGGAACACGGGTCCGGGCAGCCCAACTGCCACTTCCTAGCCACTTACACAAAGCGTACACAACCCCTATATATTCGTATACATTACAGGTCCTGATTGAATAAAAACATTTCCAGGAACACCGACCTCAACAACCCGTCATGACATCATGACCCTCAAGTGTCCATCCCCTCAATTACATCATTATCTGCTGACCTGCAGAAACTCTGTCATGTCATTGGTTGGCATCCATTAATGTACAAGTTGATAAATACCTCAATGCAGATTGGACCACTTCTTGGAGACAGTGTCAGCCACAGCATCCCACCAAACCTATCCAATAGAATTATGAGTGAACAGCACCAAGATCAGAGGTATTGTTGCAGCCTCTGAGACACCATATCCCAGTCCCCTGATTGATTCCCCTATCCCCTCACCCCCGTCACCTATTTGCACCCCATCTCTTCTTTGCATCGTGCCAGCTCTAGATAGAAATAACTGTGCAGAACATTGTTGATAAAACTGAATTTCGCCTATTTAATTTTCTTATGCTACTGTACTGGCTGGCAGACATTTGGCTGCAGTTCTCTTCCAAGGAAAAATGTGTCCTTTTGCAACAATTAATTAGATACTGTGGGAATCTGAGTGTCACACCCTTGGTGAGCTTATCTAGCATTTCTGCGAGTGTCAGCAGAACTTCATTTCTGCTGACAAGGCTGCGGCCTTTCAAACAATGAAAGAATGGCCCTTACCTAGTCTGCAAATGGCTTCTACCCATTCTGCCCTGGGCCTACAAAACTATGGCCAAACTGTTATTCATTAATATTCCTAACCCTTAAACTCATTACACTTCTATGTTATGTTTAAAAAAGATATACAAATATTACTATTGCTGCATGTGTACTTTTCGTCATGACAGCCGGGATTACCTATCCCTAGTTACCTACTAATTAAAAATACATATACGTTCTGTGTTTTTGTGCGTGTACCTCCCTGCGGCGCGTGTACTTCCCTAGACAGTGCCCTACTTCCTGAGGTGTGGCACACTAGGTGAAATGTACTTGTGATATACATGCGTTATGACTTCACCCTTCACGTTACCTTTGGCATTACTGTGTTACTTCTTTAGCTTGTACGTGTCCCCCCTTGTGAGCGTTGGATCTGCATTCACTTCCTTACGTGCCATCCAGTGCTCTGAACGAAAAAGAAGAGAAGAGACCTAAGAAGACATTATTTTGAGACCCCATCCCCGTCCGACAAGGGGTCCCACTTCAGCACCTCCCAGCACTGTGCCAGTCCAGAGGGGATCCCACTAAAGTGAAATGAACATACAGCATTTCTGAGGGAGCTGCACCATGCTTGCAGCCCAAGATCAGAGGAAGGGGCCTGTGTTTTAGAAGCTTGCCTCCAGCCCCAAATAGAGATCTCACAGTGAGTCGGTACCAGGGAAGAGCAGGAAGAGTTCCTTGCACCAGTGAACATTTTGGCACAGATTCAAGTAAGCTGGCTGTCATTTTTAAGTTGATTTGGGGACCATTTCCTTTGTGTCTCTAACTACTTTGGCAGGCTGCAACTGCTCGTATGTGAGTTTTTCCCCACTTAAAATGTGTTTTGTGTTAATTGGTGGACGCCAGCACCACAAACACATTTCAAGTCTGTTCCCTGTTAACTATGTAAATGCTCTCTATAGATCAAACTAGGACGGAAGAGACTCTTACGAAGATGGAGCACTGCAGGAGGTTATTATTATTATTATTATTATTATTATTATTGTTGTATTTATTGAGCGTGGACCTGGCTTCGAGAATCAACGGAGCACTTTACAGAGGTACACACCAATACATAATACATAATGGAGCATTTTTCAGGGGTAACAACAAAACAGATGTACAGTGGGGGTAGGATACAGAGGGGCACAGCTGTACCAGGCGGCGGGAAGGAGAGGTGCGGGCGCCGTCTAGTGAATCAGGTGACACAAGGTACAATGTGATCACCTAGGTATAGAGGTGGGTCTTGAGTTCTTTTCTGAATTGAAGGAGCGTGGTGGCGGGTCTGATGCTGATGGGGAGGAGGTTCCATAGTCTTGGGATGCAGGCAGAGAAGGCTTGTTTTCTGGTCCTGTCCTTTTTGCAGCAGTGGATTTCAAGTCTGCACATGTCTTGGCTTTTGGTGGTGCACTGTCCGCCGAAGATGCTGAGTTTCTCCACAAGGTAGATGGGTGACTTGATGGTGACTGTTTTATAGATGATGCATCAAGACTTGAAGGTGATTTGTGCATGCAGTGTTAAGGGCTGGGGTGATGTGGACGTATCTGCGTAGACCCCTGATGGCAGCCGTGTGTAGGACCCTTTTCAGGGGCAGAGGGGAGGACGACAGGAGGCCTTTGAGGAGTGCATTGCTCCCATCCAGGTGGGATAGGACCAGTGCCTGAACGGTGGATCAAAAGCTGTCCGGAGGGAGGCAGGGCTTGACTTTTCACAGGAGGGAAAGCTAATACCAAGCTGTTGGAGTTTTCTTAGCTATTTGTCTCTTGAAGGAGAGGTATTTTTCAATGCGGAACACAAGGGACTTGGCGCAGAAGGTGAGCTCGGGTATGAAGCCTTCAGAGTTCATGGTTGATAGACAGGTCTGTATGTCTAGGTGTTTGGTGTTGCTAGCGAGGCGTAGGAATTCGGTCTTGGAGGGGTTGAGCTTCAAGTATGCACTGTACATCAAAGACTGGATCATCAAGGGGCAGGTTTTGAGCCTTTAAATGTCCTTGATGGAGTCGATCTTGAGGTATAGCTGTGTGTCATCAGCTTATTGGTAGATATGGATGTTGTGTGTGGGTAGGAGGGCTGCCAGCAGCTCCTTGGATAGATTGACTGGGGAGACGATGGAACCCTGCAGGACTCCACAGATGAAGAGTAGCATTGGCGATGTAGAGGAGTCCATCTGAACAAACTGCTTGCGGTTGGCGGGGTAGGACTTGAACCAGTGTAGGACAAGATTGCTGATCCCAATGCGCTGATGTAGCGTGTCCGTAAGTGCGTGGTGGTCTAATGTGTCGAAAGCATCCAAGAGGTCGAGTAGAACCAGGAGGCAAGGGGGTCAGTCATCAAGGATGTTGAATGCGTTGTCAACCACCTGTATGGTTGATGTCTCCGTGCTTCATCTGGGTCTGAATCCAGATTGGTAGGTTTGGAGGAGATTGTTGGTTTTGATGTGTTGATGCAGTCTACCACTTTCTTGATGATCTCAACTAGGAAGGGAAGATGGGTGATGGGGCGATACTTACATATGGTGTTGGGTTACAGAATGGGTTTCTTCACTAGAGGGAGGATTTGTCCTGTTTTTAGGGTTGATGGGAAGGTGCCTTGAGTTAGGGAGCTGTTGTTGCCCTCCAGGTAGGTAAGGAGAGCTTCTGCAGACAGGTTCTTGAGAATGGATGCTGGGAGGATGTTGTATGTATACGATGTGGCTTTGAGGGGGGACAGGGTTTCTACTAGGTCCTCTGTCGAGAGTGTCTTGAAGGTCCAGGGTGTGAGGATTTCACGGGGGGGCGTGAGGTGAGTCTGTGGATGCAGAGCTGATGTCTATCTGCTGGCAACTCTTGCTGATTTTGTTGATGAAGAAAGTGTTGATGGCAATGGATTTTTTTGATGCAGTGTGGTATGGCAGGGTTAGGTAGCGGGTTGATAGAGTGCTTGACTGCTTTAAAGAGAGTTCAGCTTTTGTTGTCAGCCTCTGCTATGGTATTCTGATAGTAGGCGGCCTTGGTTGTGTTTATTAAATGTCAGCAGGTTACTCAGATTTCCTTGAGGAGCGCCAGGACAGATGCGGTACTGGAGCGGCACCAGGGTTTCTCTTGTTTCCTGATGACTCTTTTGCTGAGGTTGAGTTCTTGCATGTAGCAGGGTGCTGATGGTTTCGGTTTGCAGGTGCATTGTTTCAGAGGCACGTGTTGGTCTATGGAGGCTGAGAGGGTGGCATTAAGTGCTTCCAGTAAAGAGTCGCAGTTCAGTTGGTGGTGTTATGTCCATGTAAGGTGTGGTTTGGCAGAGGAGAAATTCATCCTTAACAGCACATTTCTTCGGTAATGAGAGAAGGGGGACTGATTTGTTAGACAGTTATTAATAAAAAAATATTTTGGATGTTCTATTGACCTTTGTAATGTATTAATTAATTCACTTTTATTACGCGCTTAATACCGAAGAGCATTCTCTGAGCACAGGACCGGGTTTTCAACCTTGTGTTGCCGCTGAGCTATCCTCCCAGCCTTTTTTTCCTGACATACGTATCGATATGCAAAATTTCCACTGGCGTGGGTGAGGTTTATGGGAAGTGTTAATTGCCGCAAAGGCCTTTCTTGTGAACTTGACTGAAGGGAGGTTGTAAACACAGTCTGAGCCTGTTCAATACAGAGACATACCGTTGCCATGGGTTTAAACAATCCACACTTGTTCTGTATTTATTAATTCTGCCTTTGTAATGTGCTGTGCTGTTTTTTCATTTAGCTGCAGCAGTCAGACCATACCTCACCTTGCTTAGCCCATTTCCTGCTTTCGCCACTTAGCAATTACAAGGTTCATGCGCCACTCATGGCTTTCA
Organism: Ambystoma mexicanum; assembly: GCF_040938575.1. NCBI lineage: Eukaryota > Metazoa > Chordata > Amphibia > Caudata > Ambystomatidae > Ambystoma > Ambystoma mexicanum. The sequence goes on along the minus strand of NC_090939.1, from coordinate 481,862,474 downwards.
GCAATACAGGTGACACCACACACTGTTTTACTGTCCCCAGCTTCACTGCAGGTGGTCCAGCACACCCCCACTATCGCAATATGCACAGAGCCAAAAGCATACGCAAATGAAAGGAAAAAGCGGATAGAAGCAGCTCTGAGGCAGCTGAGAAGTGGAGAACGTTTATGGACATGCCACTCACAGAAGAGGACAAACCTCCAGGCACCTTCAGCACAGCTGGCAACACCAAGACTACCGGACACTGATCCATTCATATGGAACCCCTGGCAGCTGCAGGGGACACCACATCCAAGACTGAGAGCAATGACACCAGCCCCCCTAAAACACTAGATGGTGCAACATGACTGTTACAACTCTGTGACGATAGGCTGGAAAATGGATGAAATGCTGATGTTGGCGAGAGTTAGCGTTGCATGTCCCGTTGATGTATGTCAGGGGAAAATGGCCTATGAGAAGCAGAACACGTGAAAAGACATTCATAGATGGTTCCCTGCACAGACCCAGGTCTCTGGGGGTGTTGTGCAGTTCAAGATAAAATACCTTCAGATGCATCTAGCTTTGAAGTCTCAGAGGATGAGGTGAACTTTGCATATGGGGATCGTACAGGGCTTCGTGATGTTCATGTCTGGTGCAGGGTGAACTGAGAAGTGTCCTATAGAGACTTCAAATCATTTATCCCCTATACGTTCTGTCTCCTCTGTAGCTGCATGTCAGTGTGTAGCAAGGCAATGATCCTGCAGGCGGAATCGAGAGTTGATTGTCAGCAGTAATGGCTCCTCCTGGATTTCTTGTGGTGACTCTCAGTTGAATCCTTGGTCCGAAGCCCACTTTCTTGGCACCAGGGGATGAAGTTATTCCACAGACAATTTGACTGTGTCTGAAGTCTGGGTTTCGAAAGCTACAGTTCAATGTATGGCCCTGTCCAAGGAAATGAGCTGGCCTGCTCCTTGTGGTGTCATATTAAAGGGAGGGTTTCATAGGCTATCATTGATAAGTTATGGATTACACATTGTGTTCCAAGGGCACACCTCCCTTGACGGGCCAGGGAAGGGGGAAGCTGTAGGGTATGTTAGGAAACTGCTATTCAGGGCATCCTTCTTTTGGATGTTTAGAATAATGCTTCAATCGGAAGACAAGATCACTGCAGCACCCTGCCTTCCCTTCCAGTAAATCCCGCAAAAGCATTATTCCAAACTTGCCCAGCACAGGATTTTCTTGGTGATTGTTTAATTCAATTATTTATTTATAATAGTGCAGACTTCATTTACATGGCTAAGCAAAGTCCGGTGTCAATCCCCTTCCCCTAGATCTCTGCAGTTATCTTGCTTGCCACATGTTGTGTGGAAAGGATACCTGTAGATTTTACAGTTTACCTTTAACTTAGAAAAACCCACCTTAGTCTGTGGGCTCTGTATCTATCAGACTATTTCATGAGAAATTCCATCTCTGATAACTGGTTTGGCCTCATTGGGGAAGATACAGATATTTCTTGCTCCGGAGAAGACCTTTAAGCATATTCTCTGCTGTCATCTCCAGAAATGCTAACACACTTTGTAGAGTCCTTTCTGAAAAAGTGCCTTGCTCTGGCCTTCTGTCTGTTGGAGAAACGAAGATTGCCTTTCAATAATCAAAGCATTCCAAGACTGAGACTCTTTAGACAATCTCATTCAAGTAGGCTCTGCTTTTGTCACCACTGCTTCTTTAGTTCTTCAAGAACAAGGCAAATCTTACCATTGGCTTGCACTTCTACAATCAGAGTACTGACAAAGCTGCTTACCAGCAAAAACCCTGCAACGTCCTCACAACAATAAGCATGTGTGATGGATTTCCTTCTGAAAAGGAGAATCTCCCAGATTTTTGGGAATTTTAGGAGCCCTGGTAAATTGATTCTTCCATAAAAGTCAAATATGCTAATCAATCTCTCTTTCAAACTGTGCTCTTTGGTTTGAAAACTGGTGCTGGTGGTTGTAATTGTAATTGGTTATTTATAATGCGCTTAACACCCAGGGGATTCTAAGCACGGACCCAGGGATCGAACCTGTGCTGCTCCACATCGCTTTGCTTCCAAGGCAAGCACGTTGACCCTGAGCTATCCTTCCGCGACAAAGATGTGTACCCAGATTGAACTGCCAGCCATTGGGCATATAATTGAATTTACCAATATCCACATACAAGACACTCCATGTATACTTTCTTCTGGGCATTAGTAATTGGTATGTCAGCACCTGTTAGGATAAATGGTACCTACCATACATGTATCCATAGAGGGGAATGAGCACATGCAGAAGCTGAGTAACAGCTTCCCATGTAGGTACCCTTTTAAAAGCACATTTGGCCCTATGGCAAACTCTTCATATAATACAGCTGTCTACTGATACATCTCACCTTACTAATCCCCATTTAAAGGGTGAGAGCAAGTATGGTGTGGCCTTAAAAACAGCTTGTGGATCCTGCTTTCATGTTAGCAGCATTAGGTCTACAATTTAATAATGTTGCTCAGACGATGTGTTCACTACCAGTTTTTTGGTTGTGCAGCCTGCTAAAAGGGTGCTGACAGTGTACACATTGTAGGATACATTCTGCACCATACCAGAAAATTGTAGTCCCCAAAGGATTTCTTGCTAGCATGTCTAGAGCAAAGGATATTTCTAAATTTCACATTTTCCTGTTTTGGAATAAAACCAGGAATCCCTTTGAAGGTAAAGAAAAATGTTTCAGTTATTAACTGGGGCTCTCCAAGACCTGGTTGCAATACTTTGGTAAAAGTAAATGTAAAGTTATGTCCGGTTTGATATAGTGGCTTATGAGAAGATATAGTTATAATTGCTCAAATCTATTTTATGTAATTTGATTATCAACTGCTTTCGGGGATACTCATCCAGCTGTCAAAGCATTTGCTTATTGCCATCTGAGGCTGGAGGGACTTCACCAATAATAAATGCTGGGCCCTGCTATAGCTGTTCCCTTTGTTATCTGTTGGGGAGGATTGTCACCTTTCCCGGAGGACATAGCATACCCCTAGTGAGTAGGGGTCTGGTGCTTTAAAGCAAACAGGGCCAGTACACTGGGGAAGTCTCAACAGAATGATAAATATTGGAGTCATTTGAACTCAGGAATACAGTAGAGGGTGATGTATAGTGACGCAGAGTAGACGGTCTGCATTCTGGAAGAAGCATTCAGCCATCTTGAATAATACCCAAGCACTTCCTTCCTGAGACCCGTCCTAGCTTCATGCAGGCAAGGCATCTTGGGATCTGACATCAGAAAGCAAAACTCTTACAGCAGCAAGGATTGGCACCTTAAAGAAGCCTTAGAATTGGCCTCTCCATTTTGGCAAAATGACTATATCAGAGGGTGTGAACCACTCCCCCCATTAATTGAATCAATTTTAAGACTAATTTTAAACAAACCTAAAGAAGATTTTTCAGGAAGTTTGTTGGGGTCTGCTAATGTTCCCAGCCTTTGGAGGAAGATAAACAATGTCCAAGCAGACAGACAAGCCTACCACCTACCCGCTTCAAGGGAACATTTAAAGTTAGGCGCTGTTGGGAAAGGCATGCCTGCTACTTGGACACTGGCAAACAGGACTATTTCTGCTGAAGTGTCAAACTTGCAAGTGTCGGGAAGGGCAAAAGACTGACTGACCTTTGGTCAGAGACCCAATGCAGGGTCTCAAAGCACACCACGTATCTGCTGTTGGAAGCCTGCATGCTGCCATGATGCTGGTACCGAAGCCTCTGCTTGTAAGTGTCCTTGGCAACCTGAATGGGAAGGACTCGCCTTTCCTCAGAGAACTTGGACAGGGACTCACAGCACCGCGGGAACAAAGGAAGCTGCCTTTGGCTCTCTTTGCAATTGCATACTGCTTTGTGTTTTTGTAAGCTACACTGACACGAATATCACCTGCTTGTTTGTCGCAGTCCTCTTCGATCCAAGTGTTGTTGCCCCTTGTTGATTTGCATAACTTTGCTGAATCCTGTTACACCGTCTGGGCCACCTCAAACCTGAGTCGTTGCATGGTAAAGCACTCAGAAGCCCGGCTCAGCACAGTCGAGCCCCAGAAAGAAGTAATTAAGGTGTGTACAGTGGGTACGTTCCCTGTGCCTTGTTCTATGGTCCCCAGTTACAATTAAGAACCCATTCCCTAAATTCTTAAAAGCAATATATAACAAATTGAACATTGCTTTAGTCTTCATACCCCAGTCTTCATACTCAGAGTGTACCTTTCAACCAAAAATCGGCATTCATATTAGTATTAATATTAGGATATTTATAGAGCGCAGATCTAACTTCGGGAACAAACAGAGTGCTTTACAAGTCATAGTGGGATGGACACGGTGTGGCAAGAATAGGTACAAGGGAAGGGGCGCTAACAATGGGGGAGGGGCTGACAGGCAATTTGGCAGCCAGGGGTCTACAATCAACCACGGGTTGAAACACGGGGGAGCAGATCACCCAGTCTCAGGTTAGGTGGGGAGTGGAGGGAGTGTGGACAGGAAGAGAACCAGAAACAGCCACAGCAAATAAACACATAGGTAAACCTCAGAGTTCTGTGACCTTATAAAGGTATGTGACCTGCATACTTTATATCAGAGAATTGTAATCTGTTATCCTGTGTTTTGGGGACTGAGCATGTGCACAGCTATCCCTGGCCTGGGATTGGTCTAATTATTTGTGAGGAGAAAGGAAATATGACTCCATACATCCCACGTGCACAAATCGAGTGACTGATGTAGCAACCCTTTGAACATCACATTCGAATCTTAGGGCTGTCTGAACCATTGTATATGGTTCAACGTTACAAACAAATTAATATTAGGGTCAGTGTTGTGAAAAATGAAATGAGCACTAGGCCCACAGACATTTGTGTCAAATATGAAGATATGTGGTCATTCTTATGTTCCCAAAATTCTCTTAGATTTTATTCAAAGTGGCCAGGAACCCTCATTGGTGCTCTGTGCAGCCTTCCACTTTTTCAAAGGGTCATTTCTAAAGTATACAAAAACAGTGTACAAAACTGTTGTTCGAATAATAACATGCTTTCAGAAAATAATGTATATGGTTATTCAACGTTTTGATCATGCGCGTTGCAAAAGTGTAACATTCATATTATTATTACAGTATATACTAGAAGTAATGATCAGAAATCAACATTAAACAGTTTTAAAAGAGGCCGTTGTTAAGAGTACTGGTCAAGAGAGATCTTAGGGCATTCTGGGCTATTTTTTCAGCCCAAACTGATGGTGTGGTCGTTGAATGCCAATTGAATGCCATCCCAGAGGTCCAATGGGCAGACCATTATACCGAACTTTTCGGTATAGGGGAAGAGGGGCTAGAAGTTTGCATAATTGGGGAGGGTGCACCAAATGTTACTTGGGAGCGTGTCATTGACTTTGAGACAATAGTTGAGCTTATTGCCAAAGCCAAGAAATCCAGGGCCCCGGTCCTAACAGCCTCACAAATAACACATTGAAAGCGGCACCAGAAATCTGGGCTAAACTTCTGTGTCTGATATTTCAAGATATAGTAAATACTGGTAATGTCCCAACCAGCTGGCAGATCGCTCACATTGTTCCCATCTTTAAGAGAGGTCAACGAACCCTGGTTAAGAACTACAGGCCAATCTCTCTTATTGATGCAGACTTCAAGCTGTTTTCTTCCATGCTCCTTTCTCTTCTCAACGTTTGAATTAAGGAAAATCACATTCTCCCGAAGCAACAAACAGGCTTTAGAGACGGCCACTCAACCGATCTTAATGGCTTTATCCTAACTGCCCTACAAAGTGCAACATGGGGAACATTTGGTGGTACTCTGTATGTTGCCTCAATCGATTTGTCAACTGCATTTGACTTGGTAATCAGGTCAAGGCTTTGGGGAAAATTAATAAAGTGGGGGATCCCGGCAGGGCTTTTAAATCTAATCATGGTAATTTATGAGAATCGGGCGTCCATATCAGGATTGACTTAGAAGGAACACTTTCTAGAAGAATAAGGACACGTATTGGGGTCAGACAGGCCTCTTTATCCTCTACTTGACAGGTGTAGGGGAGTTTCTTGGAAATACAGACATGGTGAACGCAAAATTGGGGGATCTCAGGCTCTCTTGGTTGGCATAGGCTGACGATTTCCTTCTCTTTGATCAGATCAAAGTGGGCTTGCAAAGACTTATCTGCAAGTTTGAAGAATACTCTACACTAAACGGGCTCAAAATTAATCCGAGTAAAACCGGCACCATGGTCTTCTCTAAGGGGAAAAAAGGGAATAAACAAGTGTGGAAAATTGGTGGTGAAAACAGTATGAGAGCACATAACATTGTTTATTTAGGATTCCTTGTTTTGGCCCAACCATCGACCGCTGAATTAAGACGTTCCCTCAGACATAAACTGCTCCCGCTTATTTCACAACCTATTAAGTTAGATAATAAATATGGGAGGTTCTCCTTCAAGCCAATCGTAGATTTCTTCAAGGGAAAGGTGACCCCAAAATTAATATATGGAATGGAACTACACTATCTGGCCCTCCTGACCTTTTGGGACACCCTTCAGGGTATCTATTGGAGAAAGGTCATGAAAATGCCCAACTGTAGCCCTATAGCGGCCATAAGTTATGAACTGGGTTTAGTCTCTCTGCGAGCTAGAATACTTTGGAGGGATCTCGCACTTTTCTCTGCCCTGCTCTCTCCTAAACATGACACACTTTATGATGATGTGGGTAAGATGCTCTTCTCACAGGGATCCCTAGACCGAAACCTTTTTCTTTCAAAATTTAGGGACCTCTGTGACAAGACCTTACTGGACCTCTCTACTGATCGGGATACCCTCTTGACCTATCCGAACAAAGTTAAAGAGTGCCTTTTCTGTTGTGATTGGAACGATACGCTGGAAAAACTTCATACTTATCCAGCCCTCTGCGATCTACAATTTGATCATAAGAAGAGAGGCTGCTTGTCATTTATTTTGACACAATTTCCTAACCGCTACTACTGCTCACTTCTCTTGAAACTTAGATGGTACCTTCTGCCAACTAAGGAAGTTCTACATAGACGGAAGGAGATTAGTGACTTGGATCTTACATGTCGTTTTTGTCATATTCTTGGGGTTATTGAATCTGCCCGTCATTTCTTTTTAGACTGTGCTGTGTTGAAAGGCCCTAGGGAAATTTTCTTAGGCTAATTCAATACTCTGGGTTTATTGGGAGCAGAAAATCTTGTTTGGTCCCAGTGTCTCTCTATTTCTAAAACCACGGATGGACTTGCGGTGGCAGGGTTTATTAAGCCATTAGATCTGTATATGCCTTCTTTATGACCAATCTATATGATGCATTTCTAATTTTTACAATATTGATTGTGCTGTGTATATATATACATTTGAAATGTTCTATTTTTCACAGAGGGAAGAATGATTTGGAATTTTAAATGTTGTACTGAATTTTAATTCTGCACTGATTTTATTGGTTTGCTCAATGTTTTCTACTTTTAGAAAAAGGATTCCGGGGTTGTAATGTGTATTTAATGAAATTTTCTGTAGCGTATGTTTCTATGTTTTCTTTTTCCTATTTGATGTTTTCTTTTTCTTATCGAATGTATTTGTAAAGGTTTCTTTTGTAAACCATATACAATAATACATTTTTTTTAAAAAGAGGCCGTTTGCAATGTTAGTACGACAGTTTCCTTTTTTGTTGTTTTAACAGCTCCTTTTGCAAAAAATAAACAGCCCACTCTTGAGGGAGCTGTATTTTTTCTCTGGTCACGCAGTTGTATGCATCGGCTCGGGTGGAGAGAGAGAGAGAGAGAGAGAGAGAGAGAGTGTGTGTGAGAGAGTGAGAAACCTAGACAGACTGAGGCAGCGAGACAGAGAGAGAAAGAGGGTGCAGAGTGTGTATGTGTGCGTGCATGTGTGTGTGTGTGTGTGTGAGAGAGAGAGAGAGAGAGAGAGAGAGAGAGAGAGAGAGAGAGAGAGAGAGAGAGAAACCTAGACAGACTGAGGCAGCGAGACAGAGAGAGAAAGTGGGTGCAGAGTGTGTATGTGTGCGTGCATGTGTGTGTGTGAGAGAGAGAGAGAGAGAGAGAAAGAGAGAGAGAAAGTGTGTGTGCGTGTGTGTATGTGTGTGTGTGAGAGAGTGAGAAACCTAGACAGACTGAGGCAGCGAGACAGAGAGAGAAAGAGGGTGTAGAGTGTGTATGTGTGCGTGCATGTGTGTGTGTGTGTGTGAGAGAGAGAGAGAGAGAGAGAGAGAGAGAGAGAGAGAGAGAAACCTAGACAGACTGAGGCAGCGAGATAGAGAGAGAAAGTGGGTGCAGAGTGTTTATGTGTGCATGCATGTGTGGGAGAGAGAGAGAGAGAGAGAGAGACATAGAGAGGACACTACATGGACATGTCAGCCTTTGTTCAGTAAGACAACTGTAACAGTTATATTATGACTACAATATATTCTGGAAGTAATAATTGGAAATGAACATTTTAAAATGTTTGCAAAGAGCCAGTTTACACTGTTAGTACAATTAAATATTTTACTTTAAAAAAAATAATTAAAAGCACTGTCTTTCACTTCTGCCCCTCAAGATATTTGTGTTTTTTCTCTGGTCACACAGCTGTCAGCAATACCTGAGGTGGCCCTTGCAAACGCACACCTGACAGTGTGAATCTTGCCAACAAAGAGACACAGAGAGAGTGAATGAGAGACAGGCAGAGAAAGACAGTGTGGAGAGTGAATGGGAGAGATAAGAGAGAGTGCTAGATTGGTAGCAAACGCAAGGTGGAGCAATAATCCTTATAATTTCCAGTAGGGGCTACGTCATCGCATATATATTTTCAAGTTTGCCAATTCTGTTTTCATCTTCTCTATTACGGCTTGATTCAGATTTATATCTCCAAACGAGGCGGATCCATATATTGTACTGAAAAGTTCCTATTGTTTTCCTAACTCTCAGAAATCGTACCCGGCTATTCTTTTGAAATAAACCAGTTTGTGTTTCCAAATTCAGCAATAGCCATCATTTTAGTTGACTCTCAGTTACATTAAAATCATTTCAAACAAGCTTGAAAAAAAAAGAAAAAAAAAACATCTGTTCGCTTTGCGTTTTCTTCTGCCCTGTGATTAAAGTGTATGCTTGTTAAAAGAGGGAAGGATTGTTCTTTCAATTGAGGCTCATTGTGAATAGCCTATTGTGCCACTGGGATGTCGTTATACAATATGGCCACAAGATGGCAACATTTTCCATACCAACCACTTTGTTTATACAGTGTTTGTGCGCTCCATTGCTTTCCATCACTCTCAGGAATGAATGAAATTACACACTTTCTCTGGAGAGTGACGTTTCATGTCCACTTCTACATCATTTTATTTCGCTAATGCGAAAGGTATTTTTGATGACGGAATGAACGAGTTTAATAAAAAAAGTTTCAACAATCAAGATTGTTTACTCCAAAAATGTAGCATAATTACTGTCTGTATTGTTTTAAAGTGTTTGGGTTATGAAATTGTGGTTGGACATGTCATGCGAAGATTTGGCTAAACGATGTTAGATCCTGATGGCAGCAAATGGCAGCGTTAGTAATCTCAAAACTCTTCAAAAAGTGGGAATGGGCATGCTGGAGAAGAGACTGACCTGCAGCAGCCCCCCGCCTTATAAACATCCCCCAAGAGCCTGCCATCGGTGGTCAGCCCTTGGGGGGCCCCTCTTCCGCCTCACAGGGAAAGATGAGTAGAGGATGACCACCCCCGGAAGGATGAGTCCAGAGGAGACAGCCCACTATGTAAACTGTCCCACTAGCGCCCCCTGCAGGGGCCAGTCAGCCTATGCGTGCATACAGAGCTACAGGTAGACAGTATCTTCACGTTGACAGGCATCAGCAGACTTCTAACAGGAAGTTCTGTTAGGACCCCCGATCAGTGTTGAATTCCAGTGCCCGGAGACAATGAAACTCCAAAGAATCTAATTTGCTACACTATCACCCCACTCATCACTGATTACTACAGAGTACGGGGAGCCGAAACAAGTCTGTTTCGTTACAATGTGCCTTCTAAGAGAAGACATTTTTCTAATGTTTCTGGAGCAATGCATTGGATAAGTATATATTTAAGTCTTTGACTGGTGAGTGAGGGGCTAAAATAATGAGAGTAGGGTCATGGCTAATCTTTAGTTAGTAGAAGTCAGAATACAATTCAGGCAAAAGCTTACATATATTAAAACTAGTAGAAATGACAGCACCGAAGAACGATTCAAGTATTTAAGTAGTGCAAAACTGAATATAAGAACTGGCGAAAACAGAATAAAATTAGCTTCAGCAACTCAAATTGACAAACGCTGATAAAGGTTCTAGGGGCAAAGGGCATTACGACATTCTGGTTCTAATATCATAAATCTAAAGGAGACATGAATAAGACCCACATCAACCCTACTAGTGATTATGATTCTTATATTAGTAATAGTTTTGGGAAATCTTGTAGTGTTATTGAAATTTCACCACTCTCAGCAAAGTGCACTATCGAAATTGGGATGGATTAAGAAGACATTCACGCAATACTTATCAAATAAAAAAAAAGATTATGAAATTCCATTAAGAATTACTCCACTAAATGGGTGGGTTTAGCAAGAAAGAAATAACACTAATGTAAAATATGAGTGTCGTTCCCAGTATCCTGTATGGGTTGGACACCATTATCTCCTACATTTGGAGTGGCAGAGAGTTTTAGAGGGGAAGTTGTGGTGAATTGCATTAGGATTACCACAGTGCGCACCAGTTGAACGTATTTGACTAGAGAAACGCATTATGTCCCTAAAAACACAACTATCGATTATAAGAGCTATTCTTTACTTGAAGGAAATGAAAATACCTTTTTGCCCACTACTTAGTATCGTGGGGAAGATCATGTTACAGGGCATTTGTATAGCTGAGAAAGAATTTGTAGAGATCAATGTTGCCTTTTTTAAGTGTTTTGAGTGGACTCCTGATCTTGAGCAAGTCTGGGGTAACTTGGTATTGACCATAAGAAAAAGCCAAATGGTGGTATTGGAGAGCTAATTGTGAATATATCAAAAACAAAATATCCTTTGTAAATGTAAACGACTTTACAATAGTGCCCATAAAAACAAAGCCTTATATTCTTAAGTCCCCTATGCCTAAGTATCAGAGAACTTTTATGCTCCTCAGAATGAAGCAATTGCCAGTATTAACAGTGCTTGGTCCTAGGTGGAAAATCCAGAGTGACAATAGGTACTGTAGACTTTGTAAAAATTCTCAATTTATGGGAACCTATTAACTCGCTGTACTGCAGTTGACTCTCTGTAAATTGCTTATTCAGGATCTTTTGTGCATGAAACTTTTACAATTAAACTAATGAGTTTTGACATAGATGTCTAACGGGCAAGATGACATTTACTTTGATAAGATTGTGGTATAAAATTGTCGCTCTACTAAACTTGAAATCTTTGTATGAAGAATTGATTGTTTAATATTTTAATTTCCATGATTATATATGCCTAAATATACAGAATTATATATCTCTAAGAAATCATAAATTTTATAGATCTTACTGCTATGTTCTTTTATTAACACTTTCATGACAAATGCTAATTTATTTTTTAAAATACTAGCCGTTCCTGGAGTAACGTATGCCATTCTAGCATATCTTAAAGGTCAATATCAGTTGGTAATTCATAGGTCTGTCCCCCTTCTTAAACATTGGAATTACCACTGTAGGTCCCGGTGACTTATTATCAATTTGACGTATGGCAGCTTGCTAAATCAATCAGTAAGAAAATCTCGGCTGCAGGAAAAAAAAAAGGTTTTGAAAGTATTTTGCAGTGGTCCCAGTCTATCACCAACCATCTTTGGTGGAGCTCAAAAACTTGTGAAGGGTCAGTGGAAATACTACTTGAAAAATGGCGGTCACTGATGCACCACTGTACCAACGTTCACCGCTGGACAGAAAACCAACATTTCCACCAATGTAAACATGGCCCTTTGTCCCTAGAGGAGGCACGGAAGAAGAAGTGCTTGATTCCATCTTCACCGACACACAAAGCCATTGAGAAGATTGTTTTCGACAAAACTCTATCAAGAGATTTGAGAGGACTGACAGAATTCTGTCACACAGGAGATTTGGAGGTGTTCCACAATATGTGCCTAAAGTACAGGCCAAAGCGCTTGCATTTTATCTTTCGGGGCATGAAACATCGCACTCTACTAGCGGTCTTGGCCCATAACAGCAATGTCGGACGTGAACAATCTAGGACTAGGGGTATAGTAAGGATGCCTCGCTACAGTAAGGTGTTTTCAAAACGAAGTAAACAATGGGTGATCAAACCAGTCTATGATGAAATGCAGTTCGACTTTGTGAAAGGCCTTATTTTTGCTGTGTTAGAGAAGCACAGATATGGAATTTTGGACGTTTCTGTACAGAGCAGTGATCCATTGCCACCGAACATTGCAACTGTGCCATGTCCACCCGAAGCACAGCTGGTTGTGAAGTACAAATCCCGGTTTAAATAATTGCAATACGATTGTCTTTTTGTAAATAAATGTTATTGTACAGTGTACCTGTAACCCTAACCCCTACATTCACCATCATGGGTGGCGAACAAGCTGGGTGTCATCTTTGAATTCTCTCTATTCACCTCATATATGTGTATGTATATATTTTTCTCATGTCTCATCTCATGTAAATGTAAATGCTGCGCACTGTTAATGGAGGGGAGGCTTGCGTATTGCAAATAATAAAACAAACAAACAAACAATAAATCTCACTTTTAACTCAACTCCTGTGGTACTTTATACTATCCCTGACCTTCCGCCAAAAATTAAATGTCTCCATAGTTATGATTTTTTGGGGTTGCAAAGCTCGCAGACAACGAGGACAAAATTGGGGGCCTTAGAACGCGCCAAGCGGGCCGTGGCATTTGGGAGAGAAGCCAGTTTGCATTTGCACATTGAGGCGCACTACATAGAGGGATTCTAAACTTTAAGTTCTCACAGATGCCTTTACTACCTGATGTTGCAAATAAAGAATGCGAAGGACAGCGGCTTTGATTTTCAGCTCGCGCCCAGAAGAGGCCCATAAGTCGCACTGGAAGTATAAGGGTCTATTGTTTTTTGACCTTGAGACAGCGACCATGCCGAAAGACCTACATTTGAAGGGGGTGCGCAATAACATAAGAGACGATAAGGCAGAAAATTCAGAAACTAGACCGAGTTTCATTTTAGTTCAATATACGAAAAATCGTTGTCAAGAGCACAGTCCGTTTTACAGACTGCATTACGAAGAGACACAATGGAAATTTCAAATATAATGTGAGTAAATCTTTAGACGCTTTTATACCGGAATGAAGAATTAATGAATGGATGCATGAATAAATGAATGAATGAAGAGCTAGGAAAAGCAAGGAAAACGTGTTCATAGTGGGCACATGGGCATGCAGGTCCACTGGTCTCACCGATCTCGGTCCTTGGCCCAGCCACTTTTCCCTGCACTGCCTACCTGCACTATGGGACTGTCTCTGTATCCTTCAGCCCCTTCTCCCGGCATTTACCTTGCACTTGCCACCAGCTGGCCCTATTATTTATCTTGTATTCGACTAACCATGTACAGCACTTTTACCCCCCTCCCCTCTTCCCTGTGCACGATCTGAAAGACACCTGGCCTAGTAGGATCGTTGTCTGTCTGCCCTTGTTCCCCCCCTGCCTCGTCGCGCCTTGAAACACTTGTGTATAGGTGCGTTACAAATGCAATATCATATATCATATCATTCCACATGCATGTAGACTAACTGTCGTTTATCATTGTGTGTTGGCCTCGATTTATTTCGTTACTTTTCGCATTGATTTTAGAGCCAAACATACTCCATTGAACTATCCTTGCAAGCAAATAATTTCTGATCGGCTGTAATAAATAAAATGAGTAATATTAGTGAAGATCGGCTGGCGAGACTAATTATAATTTTTTTGTTTTCATAACAGGTATTTGCTCCCCTTCTGCTACTGTCATCGGTTTGAGACACCAGCAGATGGTTTTTTCGTGAGACACCTGCAGCTTCGTGTGAACAACTGGAGCACACTGACAATTTTATGGGACGATCGCCAAGGGCCCACATGCCCTTACGCTGTACTAGTGGCTAGAAGCAACATATCAACCTTTACGATGGACTAATGCCTAGTTGATGGAACAGTCTTGCGGTTCACCGTGCTTCAAAAGTGCTTCTTTTAACGAAAAGCAACACCCTGTGTACCATTGCGGATACAGATAAAAGAAAATAAATGGCTTTCGGAGTTCATATGGCAATTGCTGAATATTCTCTAAACATTTAATGTCAAATAAATGTACTTTACCAAATGTACCGTGTTGCTGTTTGATTTTAAAGTACAGTTTCATATTCCGAATTGTGGCGCGCCGTGTTGTGAGATGGTCTGTGTTGGTTTCCGGGTTCTGTGTGGAGTCGCGTAGAAGACGACTGGGCGCGTTTGCCTACGCAGCACAGTAACGTCACGGAGAGAGGCGGGGAATATGAATGTTTTGATAATGTCAGGCTCAGGGGCGGGGGAATTGATTTAGTGCCGCAGAAGCAGGTCAGCCAGGGTGATGCGGCAAGTGATAGGATTATCACTAAATGGCGGCTTCCTGGTGCCTGTTTTTGCATGCGTTTAATGGACGAAAACTCGGGTAAGGTCCATAGGAAAGTTTTCTAAAAACGAGCCACTTAGGCTTAAAAAAACATGGCCGACCTGTAAGGACAATAACATTTTTTACTGGACCATGACTTTAAGGCCAACCTTCAGTTCTGGGCTATATTTCTAAAAACCAGGGAAGCCAAAACGATACCTGAATATTGGAAAAACCCTTGAGTGATCCCAATTTTTGAAAAGGGTGACCGAACTCTCATAAAAGATATTCTATTAGCACTGCCAGGCACGGCCAATAAAGTATTCAACACTGTGTTATTAAAAGAATGAATCTTATGGGTAAAAAAAGAAAGCCCGATATGCATATTTCAGACGGATTCCAAAAGGGCTCCGCAACAACGCACAATCTATTATGCCTTGAAATATTGAAGAAATACAAAAGTAAAAGGTTCCTCTCCCATATATCTGATGTTCATAGATTACGTTGCAGCTTTTGACTTTGTAGATAGACAGCTGTTATAACTAAAGATAGAAAATTGGGGAATCCCGAGCAAACCATTATTCATGATCACGGAATTATACAGTGGCACGTCGGTTAGCTTGAGGGTGGACGGCATGGGAATTTTTACGTCGAAAGTTGCTATGCAGAGTGGACGCAACCAGGGATGCGTACTGGCACCCATGCTGTTCAATCTGTATATAGCAGATTTACCATTAGCCTTAAGTAAGGTAAAATCATTTCCCCCTAAAGTTATGCCGAAGATGTTCTAATTTTGGATGAAACCATAATAGGCCTACAAAACTCACTTAGAGCTCTAGAGGCATATCACAGAATTAATAATGTCACAGTTAATATTGATAAAACGAAAATCATGTGCGTTGGGAACTCTAAAGCATCCTCCAGACACTGTATGATAGATGGATGCGGCAAAGAAGTGGTCAATGAATTTAAATATCTGGGTGTAATGATAAGCGCCTCTCAGAACCTAGAGATGCTTATTAAGGAAAAAAGCAAAAATGCTTTCTCCCTAATGTCCCCTATTAAGAATTACTCCACTAAATGGGTGGGTTTAGCAAGAAAGAAATAACACTAATGTAAAATATGAGTGTCGTTCCCAGTATCCTGTATGGGTTGGACACCATTATCTCCTACATTTGGAGTGGCAGAGAGTTTTAGAGGGGAAGTTGTGGCGAATTGCATTAGGATTACCACAGTGCGCACCAGTTGAACGTATTTGACTAGAGACACGCATTATGTCCCTGAAAACACAACTATCGATTATAAGAGCTATTCTTTACTTGAAGGAAATTAAAATACCTTTTTGCCCACTACTTAGTATCGTGGGGAAGATCATGTTACAGGGCCTTTGTATAGCTGAGAAAGAATTTGTAGAGATCAATGTTGCCTTTTTTAAGTGTTTTGAGTGGACTCCTGATCTTGAGCAAGTCTGGGGTAACTTGGTATTGACCATAAGAAAAAGCCAAATGGTGGTATTGGAGAGCTAATTGTGAATATGTCAAAAACAAAATATCCTTAGTAAATGTAAACGACTTTACAATAGTGCCCATAAAAACAAAGCCTTATATTCTTAAGTTCCCTATGCCTAAGTATCAGAGAACTTTTATGCTCCTCAGAATGAAGCAATTGCCAGTATTAACAATGCTTAGACCTAGGTGGAAAATCCAGAGCGACAATAGGTACTGTAGACTTTGTAAACATTCTCAATTTATGCAAACCTATTAACTCGCTGTACTGCAGTTGACTCTCTGTAAATTGCTTATTCAGGATCTTTTGTGCATGAAACTTTTACAATTAAACTAATGAGTTTTGACATAGATGCCTGACGGGCAAGATGCCATTTACTTTGATAAGATTGTGGTATAAAATTGACGCTCTACTAAACTTGAAATCTTTGTATGAAGAATTGATTGTTTAATATTTTAATTTCCATGATTATACATGCCTAAATATACAGAATTATATATCTCTAAGAAATCATAAATTTTATAGATCTTACTGCTATGTTCTTTTTTTATCACTTTCATGACAGATGCTAATTTATTTTTTAAAATACTAGCTGTTCCTGGAGTAACGAATACCATTCTAGCATATCTTAAAGGTGAATATCAGTTGGTAATTCATAGGTCTGTCCCCCTTCTTAAACATTGGAATTACCACTGTAGGTCCCGGCGACTTATTAATGGTGAAAACTGATTGCTTCCAGGAAAGGGTCAGAGTTCTCTGTGACTTATTAGTGGTCATTGAAAAGGCTAAACATATAGGTAACTGTCTTCTTTTGAAGTTGAAAGGTATATTTACATCAGGTTGAATGAGAGGTCTGCGCGGGTTAAGCACAGTATCTAAGTTCCAGCGATTACACAGGGCCTCTATGATGTGTCTTTGTAGATGCGTTATTGTCAACCTTGTTCCATTGCAGAGCCCCCATAATGTCATAAAATTACGTAGTAGCATAATTACAGCACCTACTTTCAGTTTTAGCTTATGAGGTGGCATTGGATTTACAGCGTTTCGCTCTTTAGAAACTGAAATGTTGAGCTGGTGCAGTGGGGGCATCTCCCCCCCACCCCAGTATACCACTGAGGTGACAGACGCTGCTCTATGAAGTAGCCCTACAGACCATGACCGGATGGCATCACCAAAGTAATCATGAAGAGGCGACATGGCTAAAAACACACACACATGTAGATGCATAAGACTTGAAGCACACATGCATTCTGAGACAAAGTTACGCAGACACTTAGACCGCACTTCTCTTAGACATGAAGAACATGCTTATGACTCACTTAGCTAGAGGGCGGACACACCTTTGCTATGCAGTAACCGCAAGTTGCACATGAGTATCCATGTACTGCTTCCTGACGCTTAAACTCAACTAACATGAACGGCCATGAAAACAAAGATGGAAGCCACAGCCGCATTGAAATAAATGGAAGACGGTGGAAAGGATCGAGAACACAGAGACTTGACCTGCAGACTTTGCTGAAATACGTAGAGCAGTCTGTCAGTGCAACTATTGTGCACAGCCTTGCCAAGGACAATGAAAGAGAGAAAGTTTCAAGTTAACAGAAGAGATAGGACACTTGCAAGAGTAAAAGCTGAACATCCTCATAAATGCAAGCAGGAAAATTAAGTTTGAGGTCCCTGCACATGTGATCTGCACCTAGAAGACAACATCCACTCATTTGAGCCAGGCAGAGACTGTTGTTTCCACCAAACTGAAGACATATGATTCAAAAGTGATACAGCATGATGTTGGAAGCTAGAATGTCCTTGCTTGCGGCCAGGGGAGTCACAGAGTGGTAACCTTATTGGAACAGGCAGCACCTTCGGGCCTTTCTCCCCAAGCCACATTGTGCTCATGCTGATTGCATTCCCAGGTTGAGATGGCCTACAATAGCCAGACCCTACCCACCATCCGCACTTTGTTGCATAACCCAATCACAGCAAACATCCTGTAGGCGATCCCAGGCATAGCTACCCGATACGGCTCGGCAAATTAGATAATCGATCCCATATAAAAAACATATCTATCCATACTGTTCACCCAATCCCATCTCATCTGAGGTTTTAGAAATGTATCTTTTGTTTGTGGTGTCACTGTGTGATAAAACTCCATGACAAGTCTGTAACAAGTTGAGAGCATTGCAAATCTTGAGACATCCATGCGCATCCCTACTTTTTGGGAAATTTCATTATTAAAACTGTAAATTTGTCACATTCCTGGACTCCTCTTTTACTTTGACGTGGGGATTCCCCTTGATCCAAAGCTCTGGCTTTTACTTTGTTTCACCAGTAATTAACTGTTCACTGACACAGAAACCGCAGTGCTATGCGTGAAAAGAAGTGGGGGTGGAAAGAAGTAGCTTCAGATTATTCCAAATGTTTACGATAGGGGAAGGTGAAGGTGACCACGTAGAACTGTGCTCATTCTGTTTGTTAAAATGATAGCTGTTGTTGAATTGGTGCACTTTGACATTTGGACAGCAGAGACCAACCTAATACTGATAACTTGCATCAGCTGTGAACAGAAAACACCTAAGCATGTTATGTATATAGATTGTAGCATTGGGGAGCATGGCTAGCAGCTGACCAAGATAGCGTCACACTGTGTGGGCTCCCTCACGCATCTCCAATTTCACAAAGCGGGAGCAAAGCTGCCCCAAACTGACCCTCCATGAAGAGAGTTGAGGCCCTAGCGGAGTTCCAGGAGTCGAGCAGAGAAAAGCTGGGCGTAATCTAGAGCTGCAAAGCCTGGGACGGGCCAGCCGAACGATACACCCCAACATGGCACCAGCCATGTGAGGGAGACCTGGCCTGGGACCTGCAGCCGGAGATGTAATGAGGCAGAAACCTGTTAACCCAGCCATGAACTGGAGTGAGACAGGAGAAGAAGGAGATGAGCTGGAGCTGCACTCAGGCGAGCGTTACCAGTCGATTGAAGGAGCAGAGCTGTGGCAGAGAAGGGCTAGCCCTGGGGAGGTGAGGGCCAAAGCGCCTGCTGGCCTGGTTGCCCTAGGAGCCAAAGATGAAAGACGGCGGGTCTATGGCCAAAAAAAACATGGCACACTAATCTACTGACACCATCCGGACAACGCTGTGCGGCCTACCCTGCTGATGCTGCAGCCATCACAAGGCGAATCCCTGTGGACAACTACAGCATATACGTGGCAGCTGATGCCGGCGGGTCTATGAGGCCGTTACCCAGCAGGTATTGGTGGATACTTACAAGGATTTCAGTAAGACTCTACTGAATCTAGAAGTCCAAGGATGTCTAGAGGACTCTGCTGCAATAGCCCTAGGGCATATACAAGATGTTTCCAATATGAGCAGGCCATAGCAGATATCCATGGGTCGAGACTACAGCCTCCACCTAGAAAAGCCTGCTGGAATTTATTGTAAACATCATGCAGCTGATACTTGTAGCCTACTACTGTAAACACACAGCACGCTGCTGCAGGACTCTTCTGGGTCACGATTATATTTCAAGGTAAAGGGGCTATGTTACGGGTGCCACGTTGATCTACTGTTCCTAATGGATGATCATGCACCTCACAGCTGCCACCAGAACATTTCTAAAAGGACGCCATAAAGCAGATACAAATAGGACTGCATTGTAGGTGCATGGCTTATGATATGAACAGGACCCTTGTCGCCACCAGTCCACTGAGGACAAACAGGACAGCTTAGTATCCTGGAGGGGAGGAGGTGTAATGGGTGGTGAATGAGGCGAAGACTGACAGAAGCAAGCTGGACCTAGGAGCATTTGGAGGGGAAGCAGAGATTACCTGGAGAAAACTGGGTCTGAAATTAGTGTTGAGGCCTACCAGTGGTGTAGAAGTGAAGAGGTCGATCTTGGTGGCCCTTTGTATATTGCACACCAGTGCCCATGCTTAAGCACTCCAAGAAGAAACACTTGTGTACAGGCGTGTTATAAATGACTTATCATATCATATCATTTCACCAAGGGGTATATTGAATCATTTCTAAGGTCCTGGGGATACCCAAATGGAAGACATTGCAAGCATGGAGACAGCAAGAGAAGGTCAGCCCCCAACCTAGGGTCACCTTCACTAAAGAAGACCTTCTTGACACTGTAAATAATCTGAAAGACTCTCCCCAAGGTACTCCCTTCATTCAGAGAAGAGGTCTGCAAAAGTGTCTCAGGGATATGCAACTGTCCAATATGCAACTGACTAGGGCCCACAGGGCGAACCGAAACAAGGAGAGGGTAACACCAGACCCAAGGACATGCTCTTAAAACTGCTTTCATTTCCATTCAAAGAAAGGCCCCTTAAAGTGGACAAAGATCACAGTCCCCTTCATATAGAAGGCCATAGGGTCATGATGTTTCAAGACCTGGCAGGGGCAACGCTGCAATGGCACGAGCTTTTAAAGCCTGTAATTGACAAACTACAGGAGGAAAGTATTAGATCGAGATGGCTGCACCTGACAAGCTTGCTGTTCGAAAACGATGGGACACAGCATAGGATTTAAAGGAGTACAAGAAGTCAGCAGAATTCTGGGCATCCCGCTGGACCAATTGGGTGACACTGTCCGCAGAGAGCCCCGGACAGAAACAAGGAAGCTCAAGTGCTGGGAACGAAGGGCCAAAGGAAGAAATCCAGAGGGAAGGAGGTGCATGGACGACCAGGGTGACGGGCTATGAAGAGGGTGAGGGGGACCCAGGAATCACCAATCATTGCATGAAAATGTGTGACAG
This sequence comes from Ambystoma mexicanum, assembly GCF_040938575.1. NCBI lineage: Eukaryota > Metazoa > Chordata > Amphibia > Caudata > Ambystomatidae > Ambystoma > Ambystoma mexicanum. Next base: position 481,841,615 of record NC_090939.1, on the reverse strand, counting down.
GCTAAAAGAAATGCACTGGATATGGACCAGTGATGAAAAAACAGGCACGTGAGAACTTGCAAAGGGGAAGTAGAAATGGGTGAAAGATGCTCTGCCGTTCCCATGTTTGTGTTCATCAGGGGACGATGCAGTGGGACCTCTCAACCAGTGGCCTGACGATGCCCAGAATGGTGGGGGAAGATGACCATGCAGTCAAGTTAATTCAAGGGGGGTGGGTAGGACCAATGGGGGATAATGACTGTTGCGACTCTTATTGTGGGGAGCACAGGGAGATGGAGAACAACCCGGAGTAATGACTAAGATATTATCATTGAATATAAGGGGCCTCAATTCTCCCAATAAGAGGCTGCGCCTCCAGCAACTGATGAAGCGTCTGCAGTAGGACATTGGGATGATCCAGGAAACCCATTTAGTGACCAGGGATGAAAAATAACTGAGGTCCAAATCGTTCCCAATACAGTTCTTTTCATCACTTCAGTAAAAGGGCCTGAGTGTCGATACAGATCAGACCGGATTGACCCGTTAGTAATGTTCGGGCATGGCATGATAAGGAGGGAATGGTTGTATTGGTGAGGTTTAGGCTGGGAGACAGACAGATAACATTATGATCAATTTACACACTGAATTCTAATCAAGACCTATTTTTGATGGGTGTGGCAACCATGATATCCCACTTTGCGGAAGGGGAACTGATACTGGGGTGGGAGCCCTCAACTTGTTGTTAGATATAGAGATAGATCACTGGAGAGGATTGGGAGCCCCACCCCAGCCCTCCTCTGCAACCCTCACCAGGGTGATGGAGGAATTAGGGATGGTGGACTCCTGGCACAAGCAACATGAGGGGCAGAGGTAATTATCCTTCTTTCCCCAAGTCCCTACTACCTACACTTGTATAGATCATATACTCATTTCCAAAGCGTTACAGGAAACAAGGCACTCAATAGAGGTGGGGCCGATATCCTTGTCAGACCATGCGCCAATCATTATGGATAGAGAAATCACAAGAGTGGGAGTGAGGGACAAATCATGGGTTTTTACCAGCTTACATCCTAAAAGACTAGGTGATAGGTATAATATATGGCTGATATAAAAAGCTATTTTGAGCTTAACTGAACAGGGGAACCTCTCCCAATGTCAACCGAGATGCCTTCAGAGCAGTTATTCTAGGCAAGATGATACTGGCAGGGGTAGCGCTGGCAAGGTTGCACAAGGCCCAGCAGGGCAGGTTAGAGAGGAAATGTTAAGGGTGGATGGAGCAACATCAAAGAAGGGGATCAAGAAAAGTATGGCTATAATTGACTAGTCTGAGAGGGCTACTCCATCCAATCTCTATCAATTAAGTGGAAAAAGCCCTACTGTGCATGAAATATACAATTATGAGAAGAGTAGCAAATCAGACAGGATGCTGTCCCACTACTTGAGGGGGCGGTAAAGCAAGGGACACATAGCGTCATGAGAGACAAGAGAGGGGTGCTCCAAGAGGGACAACACGGGAAGATGGTGATGTTTCACTCATTCTATAGCACCTTGCATGGGGTGGAGAAACATAGCAGGGACACACAGAGGGTGTAAATCAGAATGGCGGGCCTCAAATCGATCAGTGAGGTGCAGAGGCAGTTTATGAATCACCCAGTTGAAAATGAAGAGGTACTAAGAGCCATTGAATCCCTAAACTCTAGTAAGGCCCCTGGCCTGGATGGTTATATGGCCTAGATTTATAAAACATTAAGGAAAGTGCTGCTGGCGCCCTTGACGGAATTAATGAATTCCTTTGTCACCTCAAAAGAGGTAACCACAACTATGTCCCAGGCGATAATAGCAATTATCTCCAAGGCTGGCAAGGATCCCACACAATTCGGTTCCTATAGGCCTATCGCTCTGTTAAACATTGACTATTAAATCTTCACAAAAGTTCTAGCGAGCAGGCCTGAGAACATGCTGCTGGAGCTGATTGGGATGGAGCAGGCCAGATTTATCAGGTTGAGGCAGATGTTTGATAAGTCAGCCGTACTGCTGTCCCTCGATGCAGATAAAGCGTCCGACAGAATGGACTGTCCTTCCTGGTTGATTTGAAGATTAAATCATCATCTCCCGAGGACCCCAACCCAGCCTCTATTATGAAGGTTATTGCTCCTGATATTCTGACTGAGATCACACTGGCAATAAACAACTCCTGTCAGTCGGGATTTGTTTCCCCAGAACAGAAATCTGCTAGGGTTATTGCCCTCCTTAAAAAGCCTTCTCTTGACCCCATTATCCCGGCTAATTTCCACCCTATTTCTCTACTTCCGTTTCTGTCCAAAATGCTGGAATCACTGGTCACACCGCTTCTGTCCTCTTTTTTGGAATCTTCCAAAATATTTAATCATGCCCAGGCGGGTTCTAGGCCTGGGAGAGGTACGGAAAGTGTCCTGGTCTCGGTGCAGGACGACATGTCCAGACTTGTCGATGCTGGCTGAGTTGGGGCCCTGATCCTGCTAGATCTCTCCACTGCATTCGACACGGTAGACCACTCCATCCTTCGCTCTCGTCTCTCACAGATTGGGATATCCGGTGCTGTTCTTGCCTGGTTTACTTCGTTTCTTTCGGATCGCACTCAGACCCTTGCTATGCCACCGTTTCTCTCCCCCTCTTGCTTTCTCACTTGTGGTGTCCCTCAGGGATCCTCGCTATCGCCAATTCTGTTTAACATCTACATCTGGGCCCTGATTTGCCTCATCTGCTCCTATGGGTTAAACTGCTACTCATATGCAGATGATACCCAAATCCTGATCTGTCTGGACCAGGATCGATCAGAGACCTCTGTATGCCTCCACGACTGCCTTAGGGCAGTCGGGATCTGGATGGACCAGAATTGGCTAAAGTTAAATGGTGATAAAACGGAGGTACTGTTGGTAGGCTGCCCCCCCAACCCCTCCCTGTGGACCCCTGCTTTCTGGCCCGCTGCTTTGGGCCCGCTACCCAACCCAGTTAGCAAAGTCAAGAATTTAGGAGTTATCCTCTCCGCTTCTTTGTCAATGTCTAACCAGGTTGCGGCCGTGTGCCAGTCCACCCACCACCAGATCAGAATCCTTAAGAGGGTTATGCCCTTGATCCCGGTAGCCCTCCGCCCCCCTGTGGTAGCCGCGTTAGTCCTCACACGACTGGACTTTTGCAATTCGCTCTATCTGTCTCAACCTATCAGCCTCATCCATCGCCTTCAGCGTATGCAGAACCTGGCTGCTAGGCTGGCTACTGGCTCCCCTTATGGTGCCAACATTACACCAGTGCTTCGCCAACTGCACTGGCTCCCGGTGAACCAACGAATTCAGTTTAAATCTCTGTGTATTGTTCACCGGGCTATTCACGGTCAGGGTGCTGAATTTCTGCAGCTTAAATTCACTCGATATTGTCCGGACCGGAACCTCTGCTCTGCTACTTCTAACCTGCTCACTGTCCCCCGGTTTAACCGGGCAAGGCTCGGTGGCAGAGCCTTCTCTGTTGCCGCGACCATACTTTGGAACAGCCTCCCTGAACCTCTTAGGGCCACTGTTAACCATCTCGGATTCAGAAGAGCGTTGAAAACCAACATGTTCTAAGCCTGACCACTCCACTGGTCTTCTCCGACTGGGTAGCTTCCCTTCCAGCGCCATGATGCCTTTGGGCGAACACGCGCTTTACAAATGCTAATAACATAACAATAATATGCAATGAAGGCAATGGAACTGGGCGAGACTTTTTGGGATGGATATCAGTGATGTACACCCGACCGACGGCTAGGATGAGAGTGAATGGGATCTTAACTGAGGAGTTGCAGGTCCAAGGGGGGGTTAGACAGGGATGCCCACTCTCTCTGGTCTTGTTCGCATTCTCCATGGAACCGTTTGCAGAGAGAGTAAGTAAGCACAAGAACATAAAGGGTGTGCAATGCGGCAGTCACAAGCACAAGCTAACAATGTTTATGTATGATGTGCTGGTGATGACGATCAGCCCAGAACAGTCTCTACTGCCCTTGTTGACCGATCTCCACATGTTTGAATAGGTAGCTGGGTTTAAAATCAACAGAACAAAGTCTGAGATTCTGCCAGTGGGCCTGAACACTGAAAAGAAAATACACATTAAGCAGGCATGTCCATTCAGGCAGTTAAATGTGGGACAAATTAATGCACTGAAGATGTTGGTTCTTCTCAAGCTGCTCCGTCTCTGCCAGGCAATCCTGGTGAACATTCCCACGCCAGACCTATTGAGGTTGCAGAAGGGCCTGCTGAGATTCGTGTGAGTGGTAGGAGGGCCAAGATTGGGAGGGCCACCATGCTAGCTCCCTCATGGAGCAGATTTATGGGGTGCCCTAATTTGGTCAGATACTACCAGGTGGCTCAACTACACATACTAGGGGAGTTTTGCAAAGTGGAATCTGAGAAGCAATGGAGGGTGATGGATGCAGTGGTTTGGGGGAGACAATTTATGGTGGTGGGTTTGGCTACCAAAATTGAACAGACTGACTTTTCTGTACAGTAACCCAGTCACGAAGTCCACATTCGAGGTCTTGGACAAAACAGCACTGGATATGTGTCTGACAACCTTCCCTTTTCCAATCACTCCATTGCATTGTAATGCAGAATTTGGACCAGCCAACGAGATGATCTCCTATCCGAACTGGAGAAGAAATAAAAGGTGGTGTGTAAGTGGCATGTTCAAAGATGGAAATATCAAAACATTTCTCCCTCAGGAAGGAGAAAAGATTCCACTACTTTCAGGTCAGGCACTGGGTAATGCACCCATGTATTAGGCAGGCAGCAATGCAGCCTCTACGCCCATTCAAGAACCTAATGGCAGAGACTACTTCCCAAAGGGCCTAATTTGAAGAATTTACAAGATCCTTCTTATGGTGGATGACCGTTATCTGAGAACCTTCATGTCCAGGTGGGAACAAGACTTGGGCAGACCCATAGAGAGGAGAGAGTGCAAGGAAGTAGCAGAAAATATTATAAAAATCCACCACCTGCACACAGTTCGGAGAAACCACCTGCAAACTCCTAAACGGCCTATATGACCCCTGTGAGGCTAGCCAAAATAGCTACACATCAGATGGATAGGTGCTAGTGGGAATGTGGACATAAGGGGACGTTATCGCACTTGCACGATCTGAATGACACAAGACCTAGTAAGATGGTTGTTTTGTCCTCCGTCTGTCTTCCCTCCATTGTCCATTATAGCCATTGTCCTCGAAACACTTGTGTGCAGGTGCGTTATAAATGAATCATCATATTATATCATATTAATGCACATCTGATGGGAGTGTCAAAGGATCCAGCCCTTTTGGAGTGAGGATCATAGAAACATATCTGAGATAATTGGCAGGGACATGGCCAGGGATCCAGGAATCATGCATCCTAATTTGAGCCCACCGGGCTAGCTTCAAATGTGGTGATAGGAGCAGCATGGAGAAAGGTAGAGCCACGGCACATTACCTCCTGGTAGCGCAAGGTGTGGTCAATACTGGAACTGTAGGCGACAAGCAACCTAAGGGAAACTTGCCGACCTTGATAGGAAAGTGGGGTTAGGTAGACGATTTCCTCTCCAAGGACAACAGATTACTGCGCTGCCCCGTGAGACTGCGGTTTCTGAATTTCTTTGATGTGGAATAAATTGGGGGGGTGCAGAGGTGAGGTGGGGAAAAGAGGGGATGAAGTGTAGCTCCAGAGTCCTTAGACGAGCGGAAGTATTGGATTACAGAAGTGTGTACGGTTTCCACGATTGTTGCCCCATGGTCCTGTGGGCGGGGGGATTCAACATATTCTGAGATAAATGTTTTGTAACTGGTGTTGATGGTTGATTTCTAGGGGAAGGGGGAGCAGGGGAGTGGGAATTTAAGATTGCTAAAATGGAATTCGATATTGGATATTAAATTGAGAGATTTTTTGTTGGAACAACTGAAACTAATTATAAAAAGATTACAACAAAAAATATTGTAACATTTAACTGTGGTAGTGTGAAAGATTGAATGATTTAACTGTAACACACTATACAAATACAAAATTAAAACATTTTTTTAGTTGTAGTGTACCAGGCGCTATAATTCATTGAACTATTTTTCTAGTATGGGAAATCCTTTCCTCGTGGGCACAAAGCTGTCCTGCAACATGCACTTAAACACCTTGGACCAACAGCATTTAGCCGTAAAATAAAACTGCCATCTAGACCTTTGCTTCAGTATGAGTGGGCAACACCACTTGTTCCATACGCACAATGTAAAAGTACTTAGGGTGGGTCCCCACATCCAAAACAAGAGGTGGGGTAATGTTTACCACTGTGTCTTTAACATAATTTCAGCATTTCGCTGGAGGTCCTTAAGGCAAGGCATGGAGGGATCAAATTATACACATTTAAAGCTATGCCACAGCTCAAGATGTCAGTGCAGACGAAAGATGGACACTGAAAGACAAGTATCTTTGCACTCCGGTCTGACCTTCCAATACCTGGGAGGCAACAGGTCTGACTAATGTAGTATTCTCCATGGTGACTACCAGTAAACCAAGTGACATCTCTGAAGCTCATGAAAACTCATGAAAGCCCTAATGTCTTTGCCTTTCTTCTTTATTAGACAAAAATTCAGTGGGGGCAAGGTGGCACTGACCCACCGGTACCCGTGTGCATTATGGAGGAGCCAAACCAGTCCAGTGTACACACTGTTTTCTGCAGTCAAGGAAGCGCTCCTGGGCTGATGCGCAGTGTGTTTCTCGTGTTTGGAGGTCAGGACGTTTCGAGTTGTAGACCTGCAGCAGTCTGTCTTTGTTTTCCACTATTCCCTCTGGAGAGGGTGGACCTTAAGTAGTCATCACATTGTGGAGCGCACGGTGTGCGCAGTGTGTTTCTCGTGTTCCTCGGGGAGCGAGGAAGGAGCAAGGAAGGAGAAAGCTTTCGCCTGCAGGTACTTTCTACATGAAACTGTAATGTGAGGCCTTGGTTTATTCTAAAAGCAATAGCATACGGAGTGGAATCCTGGGAAAGTGTTCGATCTCCTGACCTCCTTGCTGACTCTCCCTTCGCTCCTCCTACTGCCCCCCTCCTTCTGCTTCTGCTAACTTTGACTGCACTGTTTTCTCAGATGGCCTCTGTAAGGGAACCTCGAGAGTGTGACAGTCTTGTACTGCCATAGCCCTCGGTTTCCCATGATGGCCCTCGCAAGGGAACCCCGGGAGTGTGACAGTCTCGTACTGCCATAGCCCTCGGTAGCTTGGCCCGGTGCAGTTCTGGTTGTTGATACACGAGGACTCCTAGGACAGCAGTTAGCGAAGTCCCTTTTAAGCTCTGGTAATAAAGACACTAAAAATGCCAAGCAAAGCAACCAGGCATAACAAAACAGCAACGTCACAGGGAAGAAAACCATATGGCCTACATTCTAATAAAGTGCTGGCCACCGACATGGGCAATAAGGCGGCCTTGAAAAGCGGTGGAGTGAAAGAAATTGGAGACAAACCTCTGGTCCCCCAAAAGGGACCACTTGATGCCTACTTGCCTAGTAAACCATTGGAAGGAGGGCCTACGGCTGGCCCGAGTGAACACAACACCTCCCAATTAGAGGGAGAAGGCAGTTACCTCCCCTTAGATTTGAACAATGATTCCCTACTAGAATTGTGCTGTGCGCTTCAAGAACGTGTGGGAACACAAGAGGGGAAACAAGCTGGAGAAATGACACTGGCTCCCTCTCTAACTAGTGACAATGCATTTGATAAACATGAGGGAGAGGGTGTTACGCTCACCTGACTCCCACGGAGGCGCTGGCCTGGTTCGCACTGCTGTGACCTCTTCTAAGGTGATGCGCAGGGTTCGGAAGACGGACTGGACCGGGCCCCCAAATCTGGCTTGTCTGGCTCTCAGAAGTATCCTTCTGTAGGCGAAAATAGGGGATTAACTGTCTGCAGGGTAATGCAATCGGCCTCCCACTTTCCCCTCTCACCCTCCTCGAAACCCTTCTGTGATTCCTCGTAGCGTCTCACCTTAGGGTCTGGACGGACGAGCTTTCCATCCTGCTTCTGATGCAGGAGCGCGTTGGTATTCAGTTACTTCACTGGATTTTCGGATTGGTGAGAACCAAACTTGCTTGGCTTCCAGGTAAGTTTTTTGATAAGAGGTTCCCCTTGTGTCCATGCATTAATGTACTAATGCTAGTGTCTTTTTCCCCATAGGGGCCGGGGTACGGAATGCCGGGGAACAGGCACCGACCCGAGATGAGAGTTGAAATCCTTGTAGAAATCAGGTAAGTCTTTAATGAGCGTTTTTTGGTAATGTCTTTTCATTCGCTCATTAACGCTGATGTCTCTTTTTCCCCTTAGGGGCCGGGGTCCGGAAATGCCAGGATACGGCGCGGACCCGAAATGAAGAGGGAATGAATCAACAGGTAAGCCTTAACATGGAGATTTAGCTTTCCTTATTCCCTTCTCTCTCTCACCTTTTGTTCTGGTCTTTTTCTCCCTAGGCGCTGGGGCGTGACTGCGAATCCGGATGATCGCTGCTGAACATGGAGGCGCCATGTAAAGGTGAGTGGAATGCGGCGCTGAAGCGATCGACGCGATGAGCTTTTAAATAAAAGTTTTCCTTTTCAGGATTGTCGGCGAGATGTCTCCGGGATGCGGATTTAGCAGGTAAGGACTTTTTTTTTCCTTCTTCTGTTCTCTTCTTCTCTTCCTTTGCAGGTGATCCAGGATGCTGGCAGGTGTGGTAGAAGTCAGGATGCAGGAGCAGACACGGTGAGTGTCCAGCTGCTAGATGCAGAACAACGCGAAGCACGTGTGGCTGTTCGGGTGGGGTTTAAATAGCCTTGGAAGAAGTTCCAGGTATGTATCCTTCCTCCAATCAGGTATGTATCCTTCCCCGACCACGCCCGGATGGTAAATTAGTCCCACAGGTAAAGTAGTTCCTTTCAGGCCACAAGGAAGCCGGGATCCTGCAGTATGGTCTGCATCAGGTAAGTGCACCCAAGCACTCCCATAATGAGCTTGGCGCCTATGGCGCCAGGACTGATGTCTTTTATGAGCCTGGCGCCATAGGCGCCAGGACACTGTCCAAAGGGCCCCTATATGGGGTTGCTGGGTCCTTCCTTGGGGACTGGATGTCCGCTTTCGGGGACACAGGGCTTGAACCGGCTCCCCGGGAGCGGGCATCATGACAGCACTCCCCCCCTCAAGGCCCCTCCCAAGGTTGTTCCCTCCGGGGGTTTTGGTTTGTCTGGGAAGAGTCAGTGGAATTTCCTGACTAATCGAGGTGCATGCACATGGTCGCTGGGTTCCCACGATCTCTCCTGAGGTCCGTACCCCTTCCAATCAATTAGGTAGAACAGTTTTGACCTAAACATTTTTGAGTCTAAAATGTTCTTCACTTCGAATTCGGGCTCCCCAACTATTAGAATAGGTTCTGGAGGTTTCAGTAGTCGGGTTCTGGGTACCACTGGTTTTAGAAGTGACACTTGAAAAACAGGGTGAATTCACATACTAGCTGGTAAATCAAGTTTAACAGCCACTGGGTTAATTATTGCCGTAATAGAATAAGGTCCCAGATATTTTGGGTTAAAAGTTCGAGGCCCTTTGAGTGGTAAATGTCTGGTAGCTAACCACACTTGATCCCCAATCTGATACGGAGGTGCTTCACTCCGATGTAGATAAGCATTCTCCTTGTATTTTCTCTTGGCTTGTTGTAAATGTGTAGTTGCCTCTTTGAAGACTTGGGTAATTGTAGAATGCAGATGTTCTACTGCAGGCATTCCGAGGTTCTGAGGTGAGTCAAGGTTTGAGGTTCGAGGGTGATGCCCAAACAAAGTATAAAAAGGACTGTGGCCAGTTCCAGAGTGTACCGAATTATTATATGCGTATCCAAAGAATGTCTTTCCAGTTGCTTTCAGATTGCTGTAACAAACACTGTAAGTACTGCTCAAGGGTCTGATTTGTCCTCTCGGTCTGACCATCGGTCTGAGGGTGGTGGCTGGTCGATAATCTTACGTCGATCTGCGCCATTTGACAACATTTGCGCCAGAAGTCGGAAATGAATTGGCTTCCCCGGTCAGAAATTAGTATAGATGGGAATCCATGTAGCCGAACAATATTTTCGAGGAATTCTTTGGCTAGGACAGAAGCTGAAGGTAAACCTTTCAAAGGAATGAAGTGGGCCATTTTGGAAAACAAATCCACAATTACCAGAATAGTATTCTACCCCGAACAAGGAGGCAGGTCCGTAATAAAATCCAATGATAGGGTGTGCCAGGGTGCTGGCGGTATGTCTAGAGGTTGAAAGAGACCGGCTGGTCTTTTCTTTTGACTTTTATTTTGGGCGCAAACACCACAGGACATCACAAAAGATTTAACATCTTTTCACCAAGAGGGCCACCAAAATTGTCGTTTCACCTTTTCCTCTGTCTTGGCAATACCGGGGTGTCCCTCTATTAATGTATCATGATAACCGGAAATAACTAGTTCATGTAATTCCTTATGTGGCAGGAATAAGCGTCCTTGGAAATAAGATAAACCATTATCTATGGTAAAGTCGGATCCCTTTTGTATCCATTCCTGTAAGGTTGTAGGGTCCAGGAGTTGTTTCACTCTGGCTTGAATGTCTTCAAGCGTCTGCAACGAAGTCATGCCTAGAATCCTCTGTTCGGGAATTATTGGTACTGGTTCTGAGTTTGTATCAGATTCTCCCATTCCAATTCGGGATAAGGCGTCTGCTTTGCCATTCTTGCAGCCAGGTCGATAGGTAATCACGAAATCAAATTCAGCGAAAAACAAAGCCCATCGGAGCTGCCGTGATGACTGAGCCTTGGCGGTTTTCAAATACTGTAAATTCCGGTGATCACTGTGATGGTATGTCGAGCGCCAAGCAGATAATGCCGCCAGGCTTGGCTTTAAAAACGGTCTTAATGGCTAACAGTTCTTTGTCCGTGATTGCATAATTAACCTCGGGAGCTGAGAATTTTCTGGACCAAAATGCTACGGGATGCAGTTGGTTGGTTTCGGGATCTCTTTGGGACAGGACAGCTCCCATGGCTAGGCTGGAAGCGTCAGTCTCAACAACATAAGGAAGATCTGGACGCGGGTGTTTCAATATAGGTGCGGAGGTAAACTTAGCTTTTAAATCCTGAAAGGCCTGCTCGTCTTCTTCAGACCATTCAAAACGTTTATTTTTCCTCAAGAGTGCAGTAATGGGTTGTACCATGCGTGAAAATTCCAGGATAAACCTGCGATAGAAATTGGCAAAGCCGAGCATGATTTGAACCCCTTTTACAGAGCTAGGTGATGGCCATTTGAGGATGGCATCCACTTTTCTTGAGTCCATTCGGACTCCTTTGGGTGTCAGGATGAAACCTAGAAACTCGACTTCTGTGGTATGGAAAACACATTTCTCCAATTCAGCAAATAGTTTGTGTTGGCGCAGTTTTTCAAGTACTGCCCTGACGTGTTTTCTGTGATCAAATTCCGAAGAGAGTACACCAGAATGTCATCGATATATACGACAACACAAACATCGATGATTTCCCGAAGGACATCATTCATGAAGTATTGGAAGGCAGTCGGCGCGTTACACAATCCGAAAGGCATCACCTGGTACTCGAATAATCCGTATTTAGTACGGAAGGCAGTTGTCCATTCATCGCCTTCTTTAACTCGTACCAGATGATAAGCCCCCCGGAGATCTAACTTGGTGTATATGCAAGCGTCCTTCACCTGGTCAAGGAGTTCAGGGATCAGAGGCAGAGGATAACGGTTTTTAACCGTTATCTGGTTCAATGCGCGGTAATCGATACACGTTCTAAGGTCGCCTTCTTTTTTGGGCACGAAGAACAAAGCCAAGGATGCCGGGGACTTTGACGGGCAAATAAAACCATTAGCTAGGTATTGATCCAAATATTGTCTCAAATGCAAATTCTCAGGTTCGGTAAGGGCATAAATCCTGATACAAGGGGGTTGTGCACCGGGCACCAGATCGATTTGGCAATCGTACGATCTGTGAGGAGGTAACGTGCTGGCCTGTTCCTTTTGGAAGACGTCCTGAAAGTCTTGGTATTCCGGAGGTAGTTGCATGGAGGCAGAGGTTACAGATGCTAGATTAATCTTCAGGTTTTCCTGGTAGCAGGTTTGTGTACAATCCGGGAAGGTTATTCTCTTAGCTCGCCAATCAATTCGAGGATTATGTGTCTCTAACCAAGGGATTCCAAGAATAACCTGAAACTGTGGAGCCTTGATTACATCAAACACAACACCCTCCCGATGGCCGTCGGGACCAATAAGAGTCACCTCAGTAGTGGAATGTGTTACCGGTCCAGAGGCAATTTCAGTTCCATCGACTGTGGTGATGACATCTTTGCTGGTTTTAGGACGGACAGGGAGGTTAATCCTAGAGACCAATTCACGATCCACATAGTTTCCAATAGCCCCACTATCGATGTATGCCTTTATTGCATGCAACCGCTTAGGCTGTTCTGGATCTACGAGAACCATTGGCACAATGAAAAGCGAGGTCTGAGAGTTAGTTTTCAAGCTCGGCAAGCGGACTCCTACACTTGTCGGGCGGAGTCGTTTCCCGAAACAGAGTCTTCATGGTTTTTATCAGCGGCTCCTACCGCCTTTCGGGCGGTTTTGCTGGGCAATCTCATAGAAAGTGTCCAGAATTCCCACAATAAAGACATAATTTTAACTGCCGCCTCCTTTCACGTTCCTTTTGAGTTAAGGGTCCTTTAACCCCTCCAATTTGCATAGGCTCAGAGACATCAACTCCCTTGGGATTAGCATGGGTCTTGACCAACACCCGGGTCTCAAACCTGGACCGATCTGCTTTTCTGTTTTGAAGTCTGTGATCCAATTGGACCACTAAGTCTATATACTCTGTGCATTCTTCGGGCGGATTTACAACTTGGGCCAAGACATCTTTAAGTTTTCCGCGTAGGCCTCGATAAAACAACGTGACTCTTTTATCCTCTGGCCATCCCGTTTCCACAATTAGTCTATTAAAGGTTGCAATATAGGATAGTAGGTCCTGATTGCCCTGTCGCATGGATAGAAGTTCGTCATCCAGAGCCTGCCCCTGAGAGTGTCGAGCAAATAACCTTTCCATGCTTGCTTGAAACCTTTGAAAATCACGGAGAATCGGGTCATCTTGAGTAACCAGTGGAACTGACCAATTGGCAGCGCAGCCGCTGAGATATGACAATACAAAGGCTACCTTGGTCTGATCATTAGGGAAGGCCCCAGGTCTGCATAGGAAGCGCAAACGACACTGATTCATGAATACGGCGAATCGTTTGGGGTCCCCAGCAAAGCGTTCGGGTGGGGCCAGCGGCATGTTTCCAGGTAGATTAATCTGCACAGGGTTACTGGAAACCACAGGAGCGGGGTTCCCTCCGGAACCGGGTAGAGGAGTTTGCCCAGCTTGACCTTGCAAAAGCTGTCTGGCCAGGTCATCAGTTCTTTCCTTTGATGTTATTAATTCCCTCCTGAGGGCATTAGTCTCTTGACGAGCAGCATGTACTTCGGCCCGTAATTCCCCCAGTAATTGGGCCAACTGATCAGTCTCAGAACTTTCCATAGCGCCTGGGTGGGAATTTGTAGGAAGTCTTCGCGTTCTGTTACGCTCACCTGACTCCCACGGAGGCGCTGGCCTGGTTCGCGCTGCTGTGACCTCTTCTAAGGTGATGCGCAGGGTTCGGAAGACGGACTGGACCGGGCCCCCAAATCTGGCTTGTCTGGCTCTCAGAAGTATCCTTCTGTAGGCGAAAATAGGGGATTAACTGTCTGCGGGGTAATGCAATCGGCCTCCCACTTTCCCCTCTCACCCTCCTCGAAACCCTTCTGTGATTCCTCGTAGCATCTCACCTTAGGGTCTGGACGGACGAGCTCTCCATCCTGCTTCTGATGTAGGGGCGCGTTGGTATCCAGTTACTTCACTGGATTTTCGGATTGGTGAGAACCAAACTTGCTTGGCTTCCAGGTAAGTATTTTGATAAGAGGTTCCCCTTGTGTCCATGCATTAATGTACTAATGCTAGTGTCTTTTTCCCCATAGGGTCCAGGGTACGGAATGCCGGGGAACAGGCACCGACCCGAGATGAGAGGTGAAATCCTTGTAGAAATCAGGTAAGTCTTTAATGAGCGTTTTTTGGTAATGTCTTTTCATTCGCTCATTAACGCTGATGTCTCTTTTTCCCCTTAGGGGCCGGGGTCCGGAAATGCCAGGATGCGCGGACCCGAAATGGAGAGGGAATGAATCAACAAGTAAGCCTTAACATGGAGATTTAGCTTTCCTTATTCCCTTCTCTCTCTCACCTTTTGTTCTGGTCTTTTTCTCCCTAGGCGCTGGGGCGTGACTGCGAATCCGGATGATCGCTGCTGAACATGAAGGCGCCCTGTAAAGGTGAGTGGAATGCGGCGCTGCAGCGATCGACGTGATGAGCTTTTAAATAAAAGTTTTCCTTTTCAGGATTGTCGGCGAGATGTCTCTGGGATGCGGATTTAGCAGGTAAGGACTTTTCCTTCTTCTGTTCTCTTCTTCCCTTCCTTTGCAGGTGATCCAGGATGCTGGCAGGCGTGGCAGAAGTCAGGATGCAGGAGCAGACACGGTGAGCGTCCAGCTTCTAGATGCAGAACAACGCGAAGCACGTGTGGCTGTTCGGGTGGGGTTTAAATAGCCTTGGAAGAAGTTCCAGGTATGTATCCTTCCTCCAATCAGGTATGTATCCTTCCCCGACCACGCCCGGATTTTAAATTAGTCCCACAGGTAAAGTAGTTCCTTTCAGGCTTCAAGGAGGCCGGGATCCTGCAGCATGGTCTGCATCAGGTAAGTGCATCCAAGCACTCCCATAATGAGCCTGGCGCTTATGGCGCCAGGACTGATGTCTTTTATGAGCCTGGCGCCATATGTGCCAGGACACTGTCCAAAGGGCCCCTATATGGGGTTGCTGGGTCCTTCCTCGGGGACTGGATGTCTGCTTTCGGGGACGCAGGGCTTGAACCGGTTCCCCGGGAGCGGGCATCAAGACAGAGGGGTCCCTCCTGCCCAGCTCAGTGAAACCAGTGGAAGCCCAAATATCATGGGATAAAGACCACCCTACCTATGTGTCGTATGCATCCCAAACTGAGACACTTTCCACTACCTCTGTAATACCCCCTAGGTTACCACATCTATCAGCCAGTCCCAACATGGCATTTGATTCAGCAAACCTGTCACCTGAACCTGTACAATCGGAGTTCAGTATACATGAAACCTTGCAAACAAGCAATGCTACTCTCATTGTTGCTGTTAAAATATTACTAAAGCTATGTGGAACGATACATGAAGACTTAAAAGCACAGGGGAGGGTGATCCTTGCTTTCCACAAATTATTGGGAACTCCAAATATAATCCCTACTATTCCATGTATTGATTTTAGGGGAATACCGCCATCAGCTATTTCGCATAATAGTCGAGATAGGGCAAATCCATCGCCAACCATGGACAGGGACACACCTGCTCAGGAGGAAAACAGTCCCCCTCTGGTAGGAGCGGGAGAGCCATCAATTGAGGCCCAGCCTTCTAGGAAACAGAGAAGACAGGCTAACAAATGTCTGGAGAAAGCTAATGCCCCGACTAGGCGTCTCCTCTAGTCCTTGAATGGCTACTACCGGTGGTATCTCCCCCTCCTCGAAATTCCACCCCACGACCACCTGGTAAAAACATTTTTAAAAAACAACGCAAATGGGCAGCACGAAGGAAAAGAAGATCGTCTTAAACAGTGGGCACCCTGACGAGCCGGCTGCTGGAAGAACAGCCGGCTCATACAAGTCAGCAGTCTGTGGATCAGTCGGCCTCCTGCTCTGAAACAGGCCCCGCTTTACATCATTCGGACTCAGTGTCCATGCAGGAGCCCTTGGGTCAGTCTAGACCACCCCCTGAAATGCCTTCCGTGGGGGCAGGTGCGCTTGTGGTGCCGGCTAAGGTCGACATAAAAAATGTGACCATATTCCTGGTGAAGGGTAGTAAATCTGGCATTCAGCTGAACTGACCCACACTTTTTGCCCTTTTCTCAAAAATACCATCTTTACGAATGCTAAATTCCAGTGATGTCGATTTTGTGGAACCTTCACGAATAACTGGAGTGAAATACCCAACAATCCACTGTTGTTTGCCCGAAACTGCATCTAAGATAAGAGCAAATCGGGCATCGATGGGATATTTGGGATATGTTTTGCATGCCCCTTTACTGACAGAGCTGAGGTTGGAAAATTGTCAGAAATGCTCTTGTGTATGTCCAACTGGCCCTGTCTCAACAACCTTGGCAAAACTTGCACAAAGGCTCAGTGATGAGCAACAGTGGGATTGGCTACAAGAAATGTTTGCTCATAAAAAAAGGGGATGAATCTCGACCATCATCAGCTGGAACACGAGGGGTTTTATCTACTGGCTTAATGAGGGGGCCTCCCGTGACTTTTTATTGTCAGCTGACCTATTCCTACTGCAGGAAACTTGGGTAACATTTGACTTGGAATTTGATGGTTATACCACATACCAATCCATGGTAACAAAGGGAAAATGGGGAAGTCCAATGGGCGGCCTTTTGACATGTGTTGAATCTTCATATATCCCTAAATTGATCTACCAGGACAGCCCGGGGGGAAATATCTTGTTGATTCAGATAAATCCACCGGGTTGTTGGCCAGGGTTTAGTGAAATTCTGATCATTAACATCTATGACCCCCCCTGGGTACCTGAATACGGAATCACTGGGGGATAAACTGGACACATTGTTAACCACTTGGTGCATGGGGGAAAAAGTGGCACCTATTATACTCAGTGGGGACCTCAATGCCAAATGCTATGACCTGGAGGGATGTGGGAATTATCCTTATGTCCAGGATATATGTAAAATACCCCTCCATCAGAGTAATAGCAAAGGGAGAATATGGTTGGACATTCTTAAGGAATGGAATTTGACAATTCTAAATGGGCGTAAAACAGGGGACACACCGGGCAAAGAAACCTTGGCAGTAGGAAAAATGCGCTCTGTGCTTGATTACATGGCTGTCTCTGATTGTCTCTTGTTCTATGTTACTCATCTAAGTGTTATGTTGAATAACCACAGTGACCATGCCACCTTAATGTTGAGTGTAGAAGGAGGTGGGGAAGTGGCCGAGGGGGGTATCTGCAGAGAGATTGTACCCAACCACGCTGGAAATAAGATCCGGTGGACCCAGCGAAATATCGATAAGATGAATGACATCTCTTTCCCCAGCCATACTAACATTAGCAGTTAATGTGGGGAAAGAGTCACGAGGAAATCGAATGTTGTGTATCACAGTTAACCCATTCACTTTTTAAGGGCAGCCCTGTGCCAGGGATGAGTTGGAAGGCGGGGGAGGCTTTAACCTTCGACGCAAACATAAGAGATCAGAAACGCATGATGCGTCGAGCATTAAGAGCTATAAGAGTAAAAACAACTGCCAAAGCAGATGATGGCTTGTTAAAAAATGAGACCATAGAGACAAGGCGAAACTACCGTAGGTGGTTAAGAATGTATCGCTTGACACTACAAAGAAATCAATGGCAGAAGTTTGCAGAAGCTCTTTGCAGTAAGAACAGCCGTAGCCCAGGTTGGGGGAGAACAGAAGCTGAGGGTGCTAAACCCCATTCCTGGGGAAATATGGGTTGAGTACATCTCCAATAAATTCTACAATGAGAATGCTATTAACACTAGCAGCCTGGTGGGGGTAAAGACTTGGTCTCTCCCTCTTAGCTATAAGATCATAAAACAGACTATTATGAATTTAAAATGCTCCAAGCCCTAATGGATTAGCTAATGCTGTATTAAAAAAGGACCCACATAATTGGACACAGGTATTGCTTACTCTCTACTCCCGAATATGCAGCACCTGTCAGGTACCCTCCTCTTGGAAGAAATCTGTGTTAATCCCAGCATATAAAAAGGGGGAGAGGAAATCTGCCGCGAACTATCGCCAACTCTCAATGCTGGATATAACAAGTACAATCTTTAACACATTGGTTCTTAAAGAAATAGAAACCTGGGTTACTGAAAAACAGATTCTTAACTACGCACAAACGGGCTTTAGGCCAGGGGCAAGCACTACCCATAATATCAGGGTCCTTGATCAATTAGTTCATAACACTACAAGTAGCAAGGAGGCCACATTGTACATTGCCTTTGTAGACTTCAGCAGTGCTTTTGACCTAGTGGGGCGGGATATTTTATGGTTGAAACTTAAGGCTATGGACTATCGCAGGTGGATTCTAAAAATACTAATAACCCTATATAGTAATACCACCACTGGGGTCCGACTTAACAGTCAAGGCAAAGTGTCTGATAAAATTAACTCCAATATAGGTGTAAATCAGGGCTGCGTAACTGCACCTATGCTTTACAACCTATATATAGCCAACCTGTTAGTGTGCATGTCATTAAAGTCAAATTGCCCTCCTAAATTGGGTGAGGCTTCTATCTCTGGCATGCTGTATGCAGACAACTTGATCTTATTTGATCGTACGCTGTCTGGCATAAAGAGCAGGCTGAATGAATTATTAGTCTATTCTACTCAGTTAGGCCTCATCATCAATTTAGAAAAAAACAAAAATAATGACAATCGAGCGAAAGGGCCCTAGTCGGACTGGCATAGACACTGATGTGGGTACAATTGCGGTGGTGGAGCAATATCCCTATTTGGGCCTGGACTTTAAAGCATTGTCTGACTATGAAGCCATAATAAGACATAAAAAACGCAAGCAAAATTGCTCACCCTCCAAGCTTGGAAATTTTCAAAGGGTTTAGCGGGTTTCAGTATGGCAGGTATACTGAGACTGTACCAACAATGCTCTGTACCTGCTATTCTCTATGGCTTGGAGCCGTTGTCTATGCAAGACCTAACATGGCTTAACATCTTAGAGGGCCATATTGGTGTACAGTGCTTGGTCTGGGACCTTCCTGCTCGGTTCAATATTTGCCCCTAGATTTGGGCCTTATTTGAGAGGGATGGCACTGCGCGCACGAGGCTCATTTTATTTGAATGCATGAGCAGATCCTAGTTGTAAACTGCTTAGATTGGAAGGGGACAACTATGAGATAGAGAAACATCCACGGGACCAAAACTACAAAGAGCTGAATGAATCATGATTTAGGGAGATTGACTGGGCCTATGAAAAATTGAGTCATCTGCCTTATATCCATCAAAAAAAATAATTTGAGGACAAACTGAATAAATGGAATTGGTGTGCGAACTCGGACAATCTATCTAAATTGAGTGGATATGAGGCAGTCTCTCATTTCATGCATAGATATCTAAAACCCCAGGTCTATCTCCTTCTATGCCCAGCTCCTGCAGTAAGGCAGTTCCTACTAAGATTACAAACTAACCAGTTACCAGTCCTTACCATCATTGGCCCTCGGCTGAAGGTAACACATGAGTCTAGGCTCTGCCGAATGTGCCAGGGGGCAGGAGTATTTGAATCCACCCGACATGTACTATCACTCTGTCCTAAACTGGGTACTGTATACATGAGTGCATATGGGAAATGGGTCCATAATTATGAGGTGATAAGAGAGGAAGAATTCTGGCATGCTTAACACCGACTCCTTAGGCCTCCAGCTCGTGCTCTTTAGGGTGTGGACACAAATACAGCCTCTACTTCTGGTATTAATTACCTGGTGGGCCCCCACCTGGGCTTACACTGATCTACCTGTCTCTATATATAAGAAGGGAATGGGCACTCTTCTAGATGGGGTATGGGTATTGATCGGTGGGATGACTTTTATACCTCAACAATATCATACTGCTGCAGTGACAAAACGAGAACATGACTGTCCTAGTTAATCTGCAACACTGTGTAATAAACTTAATATTTTAGATTTTAGATTCTTAGACCTTGTATCATATATATTTTTGTATTCTTTGTATTTCTGGCTATATATATTTATTGTGTTTTGAGAAAATATATGAGTTGTGTAAAATCCTACTTTGGATTATATCACAATAAAATATTTATTATTAATGTCTTTGCCTTTCTTCTTTATTAGACATAAATTCAGTGGTGGCTCTTCCATATTGGGTGAGTTGGCACTGACCAACCAGTACCCGTGTGCATTACGGAAGAGCCAAAACAATCCAGTGTACACACTGAGCACTTCGTCAGCTGTTTTCTGCAGTCGAGGAAGCGCTCCTGGGCTGGTTTAGCATGATTTCCCTTTGACAGTTCTGCAGTGCACCAGTGCTCATGCCCAATCAGCCACGCAAATCCAGTGTAATTTTCTTCCCCAGCTTTGCATGATCCATTGGGAATGCAGATTGGGGTATAGCAGGCCTGACTGTGTGAGAGCCACTCTTACGCCTCCCCGCTCATCCAGGCGCAGCGAGATGGAGGGGCTCCGGCTCCACTACACGTATACAGGAGCCAGGAAGCGTTTTCTGCTTCCTGGTGGTTCCTGTTGTTTGCTGCGGAGGAGCCAGAGGGCCTCCATAGCAGGCAGTGCTAGGCCGAGAGGACCGGAATCAGGACCAGCATTGTAGGTAGGAAGATTAAAAAAACAATGTATTTGTGTATGCGTATATGCAAGAGTTTGTGGTGTAATTGGGTGCATGCATGAGAGGGTTTCTGTTGTTTGGATACGTGGGTGTATGAGAGAGCGTATTAATGTTGCATGAGTGCTATTGCATATGTGTGAATGTGAGAGTGAACGAAGAATGAATGATGCTGTGTAAATGTTGATGGACATCAGCCAGGCCATGTAGACAGCCACTGATTGGGGGTGCAAGGGATTTGGAAAGGGCGGGGAGTGATGGCAGCTCTTACTGTCCCATGGCATGTTTTACTGGGCATCAATTTGATGCTACTTAGGTTTCACCATCCTAACTAAGGCATCTACCATGGCCAAATATGTATCTTTACATCTACACCATGCATTTGCCTTTCCAGATCTAGGGTCCTTCCCATATTTGGAAAGGGAGAGACTAGTCTTTGGATCAGTCATAGAGTTCGAATTAGAGTGCTCCAAGTTCATAGTTCCAAACATTAGTTCCTCATATGGGTTCTTAATCCCAATAGGATCTCGGGTCACAACATCATGTGCAGTCTCATCAGGGTCAAATAGCCTTCCCCTAAGGCATCATAATCTACGCGGGGGCAACCCATCCCCAACCCTGGAGGCATTTTGACCAGAGCTGGAGATACCCCTGCTGCCTTGCCCAATAGATGATATTCCTCGCGATGAATGGGTAAAGAAGGGAAAGAATCCCTTGGAAATTACACAGTTGCCGTAGGCGCCGTGGGGTGTAAAACCTTGCAGGTAATGACATCTCACTCCTCTCCTCCTTCCATGTGTTTCTGCTTTTGGATTGTTTTAAGAGACCTAGATGAGAAAATATTGCTGCCAAGTGTACTGCTTTGCCCCCTAGATGTAAATTCAATGTAAGGAGACCCTGTATTTGAACAAAGGCTAAGGAAATGGAATGTTCAATCTCTGCAGAAAAACAAGGTAATGGGGAGGCCCTGGGATTGCCCATGGGATCAGCGGTAGAAACATTGCGGAACAAAATTGAGACACACGTCCAGGTGGGTTTAAGATTTATTTATTTCACTTCATATTGTAAGTGCTCCTGTGAGGAACAATATCCTAGTCATCAGGGGTGAAGTGCTGAAAAGAAAGTGGGGGACTCACTAACATATCAATTGAATGTAATGTCCTTGTTTTCTAAGGAAGCTATAGACTGCCTCAGAAGAACTGACAGTCAACAGTGTGCACTTGCCTCACTGCCTGCCAGTTTCCATCACAGAATGACAGCTCACCTCAATGACTTGTCCTCGGTGGAGTACCATTGCAAAATCAGTTCAGTGGCGACATTGAGTGCCCCCTCCTGCCTTGCCTCATGTGATATGTGTGCATATGATATGTGGGAGCTGCAGCACAGAAGATATAATATCTGAGACAAGCAACTGATACACATGTACAAGCAGGAATGATTCTCTGCATTCCTGGGGCATGCAGGGGGAGCTCCACAAAGTTCCTGCGCTTAAGACAAATGCAGACATGAATTGGATATAGTGTAGTTCTAAGGTTGCTTGGAACGCCATTCCCACCCATTTGAGGCTGTCTTCATACAGTTATTGGTGACAAGAGCAGAAAAACTAGGCCACATTCCTCAGGAAACAATGACAATTCCAGTGTGTGCCACTGAGGTTAGGTGAATACAATATGGGTCAGTACAATATAGCTGCCTTACTCTATTAACCATCCTAAAATATAGCTCCTTATCTATCTCTTCACCCTCCAGGATGAAATGTAAAGATCCAGGTCATAAAAGGTAAGCTTCTCCACACACAGTTATTGCCTCAAGGAGATCATCTTTATAACAAATTCCCTTTCTGAAAGCTCTGACCATTAATCAAAAGCATAGTGTGTACTTGTGTCCTGCTGCATCGGTAGCCTTATTCACAGTCCCTTCTCTACCTTTGGCACAGAGCAGGTCCAGAGGTCACAGGTGCACCCCCTTGACAGCTGGAGTGACAGCCAAGTATCTGCAGCGCGGGGGCATCAATAAAGATATGCACCCCTCTTCAAACCAATGCATAAACCTGAGGAGCCTCTCCTGTTGGCATGGTAAACTGTATATAAACCTGAATTAGGGTATGGTGGCCAGCATCTGTCAGAGTTATTCCCACACTTTACATTGAAATTACACATTTGTCAGACCTGTTGGCCCAGATCACCTGTGGAAGGGATATGATGTCTATTAATTCCTGGCAATCCTCCCTCTGCCCATTAGCAGGACCATAGCATTGGGGGATTGCCTCTCTTTGTTCTTTTGTAAGGGCAGTTAGCTTCCTTTCCCCAGAGACAGCCACTCCACAGGAAACTGGCCTGGGAATAGGAATCAAAGAGTACACCCATTCACCAAGGGCTAGGCCTCACACCAGGATGCTGCATTTGAAAAGACCTTTGATTCTCTTGAGAAGGGAAGTGGGCAAGGTTAGTGTAGCCAGAGAGGGATTTGTACAGTTTTGAGAGTGTTCCGCCGTCTTGATTCTCTCTGCATCGCTTTCTTTTTCCTTTCATCTCCATTTCCTCTGGAGCAAAGTACTTTGGGTGTGATGTCAGATGGGCAAAGTCCACTCATTCCAAGAGCAGGTCTGAGACAAAAGTAGGCTAGCCTTGGGCCAATCACCTGTGGACTTTTCCCTTTAAAAGAAACGGTCTCACACCACTTCTTAGATTCATCTTTTGGATTTTATTTGGACCCTGCTGGTAGAGCAGTCCTTTTCAGAGTCCTCCAGTGGTGAGGTAAAAACAGCTATTTGAAGGCAGAAGCAAGTTATGTCTCCTAACCATCCCCACGGACCATCAGGGGTGAATCTGCTGCTGACTTACAAGATCCGCCTCTCTGCCAGCCACAGCGGTCCCCAGGACCTCACTGTGTTGAAGGACCCTGAGGGTGTGTGCAAGCCTCCCCATGTTTGGGGGCCCGAGAACAAGGACCTATCTTTTCCTGGAGTACCTGGAGTGGGACTCGTAGCAACCTGAGAAGTGACCTGCTGCGGATGTCTGACCTGCCTCTTTGCCAGGATCTCACCATGTTGAAGGACCCCTGCATTTGTGTGCCAGCCTCCCCCATCATTTAGGAGCACAAGAAAACGACTCATATTGTCCCTGAGCCCCTGGATTGGGACTCACAACACCCTGAGAGCCAAGACAGTCATGATCCTAGTGTTTTCACCTTTGAACTGCTTGGAGCCATGTTTCCAGAACTGTTCGATACATTTACCACCAGGACCACCTGCTGCTGCCTTTGCACTCTCCTGATCTTCTGACAAGAGCCAAAAAGTCTGATTTGGCACTGCCAGACCACCAAAAACATCAAATGTTACTGTTGACTGCTAACTGCTGCATGGTCCATCTTTGGGACCTAGAGACTGGATAGGTCATTTTAATCCTTTTTCTCAAGCTCAAGACCTTTTGAACATTGTGGTATTTTAACTGCCTTTTTCCCCCAGTCGCATTATCCAGAGTGCTGCATCTTTTCTATCTTTGCATATTCTGTGTTTGCTCTACAGGAGTGGGTTTTTACAGTGTTTCCTAGTTAGCTATTATTGTATATGGTGTGTTTGATTAAAGTATATATTTCATAGGAAGTTGATTGAATATTCCTTTATTTTGATTATTATGCCTTGCTGTTTTGGTTGCTACTGAACCACATTCACAACCGTCTAGAGAGTATAACCTTCCCTTGACCCATGTTACACAAAAGGCAAAGGAGGTATATCTCTTAACGGAATCATACCAAAATAAAGTGTGAACAAATTTTGAAGGCCAAAATACCACATTTTTCGAGACCCCCATTTTACTGCATATATATGTGGGGAGTGGGTTAAGTAAATAAAAAAGGCAGAGGGGTATCAGAGGAGTTGCATGAGGTCTGCCCCGCATATATATGCAGTAATAAATTAAATTGGTATTTTGGGCTTCACATTTTTTTGCCTGTTTTTCATTTATGATTGTGTTGGCTCTTGGTTTGTAGAAGTATGAGGGCTGAGTAAGCGCTTTAGCTGCAACTCATCCTTGTACTCCTGCAAGGCAGGAGTCAATTTGTCACACATACTCGGAACGACAAATTTAAGGTCCATGCTCTAAGTGCAATAAAAACGTTTTTGAGCAATTAAGAATTCCATGGCACAGCCAGTATTTTCCCAAGATGCACTTGGACATTCCAACCATCGAGTTTGTCATTCAATTCTGAAAAATAGTGACTATTTACTGGCCAAGCATGACAAGCCCCTAGAGCACTGGATTTGTTTCTTACTGAAGTTTGAATACGCTGGCCTTAAGTGCCCTCCCCATTGAATGTTATCCTGCAAACTGCAAAAGATCCAAGTGAGTTTAGACTCTGCCACTGCTCACCATCTAGGAGAAGCTGCTGGATGGGTGTGTGCTTCTGGAGCATCTTCTTGAGCTGCCAGATGATGGATGTTATCGATAAGATTGATGAATCATTCCATATTACTGAGTGAGCTCACAGGGAGCTATGTTGCACAGGAAATGGCAATTCACCTTTGATGCTGTAGATGCATTCAGGCACTCTTCTGAGCCAGTTATGGCATATTTTGGGATCTAGCACTTCATGAAAGAATTGATCTAAATTGAAAGGACCTGCACTAGGCATAAGAAATGGCAATTAACATGTTAGCGGACAAGACAGATGGAAAAATGTTTCTCAAACTGTCTTTTTGAAGGTGTTTCTATCTGTCAAAATGCTTGTACGATATCTCGCCATACTGAGTACATGTCTGGGGAGTGACAAGTTCAGGACCAGACCAATAAATGTAGCCTTTAATCCATCCAGCTTGAACTCAAGACACTGAATCTGCATCCCATCACTCATCGGGCTAGCTTCCTCTCTCTTACACTTCAGGAATTAGCTGAAAACTGAACTATTTTCCTCCAGTAATCTAGCGCAAGGACCAGACGCTAATGGGCATAATGCGATATACCACACATTAAGCAAAGCGCACAATCTGATTAAGCTATCATCGCCCTCTATCTCAGCGTTGAACTCCATACCAAGTGCCTCAATGGAACTTTATGATACTATTTAAGGGTGTTCTCCGACCAGGCCTCAGCCTCACCAGCCCCCATTGAATGCGGAGTACCACAAGTTTCATGTACCTCCCCCACTCTCTACAACCTATTCGCCCTTCCCCTGTTCAGTGACCTAGAAGAATTCCGCATAGCTTTTACTAACTATACCAACGACACTCAAATTCTTCTCCCACTAACAGGAAACTACGAACAAGACCTCAACACCCTACAAAAGACATATGCACACATCCAGGCTTGGATGGCAGCAAATGGTCTCTGTTTAAACAGGGAAAAGACAGAAATCCTACTGGTAGGTCCACAAGAATCCCTAAAAAAACTAGATGAAAAATACAACTCCTTCAATATCGACAATTCAACTATCACAGCCTCCACCGCATTGAAAATTCTTGGTGTATACTTGGACTCCACCCTATCAATGGACAGACAAGTCAGTGCCATCTCATCATCAGCCGCACTCAGTACTAAAATCATAAATGCAGTAAAACTCCACCTATCACCAAAAAACTGCCTTAACATTGCTAGAGCCACAATTGGCGCAAAACTTGACTATTGCAACATCCTACTCCTAGGCACATCTGCAAATAACATAAACAGATTACAAATTGCACAAAACAACGCCCTTAGAGCCACTCTGAGCATCCTGAGGAGAGATCACATCTCCCAGGCAAGGAAAGACGCCCATTGGCTCCCCATCAAAGAACGTATAACATTTAAGGACCTCACTATCATGCACAAATGCCTTGCCCAGACAGCCCCGGCATACCTTGCAGACAGAGTTCACCCGGCCCCGGCCCACAGACCAAAACATGACCAATACGCTCACTTACTCTCAGTCCCAGCCTTCAACAGAGCGAAAGCTGGAGGCACCAGTTTTGAAATCCTAGCCCCAAAATCCTAGACCGCACTCCCACGCAGCCTAAGAAATGAAGAATCCCTTACAATATTCAGGAAAGTGCTCTAACAAACAAAGCTATTTAATTAGACCAGTTGCTAATGTACTGCCTGCAACCGATTGTTCGCTTGCAACCTTGGAACACCACCTTCTATGCCATGTTAACATTACTATTGCACATGAAATGTTATAACTTGTACACTGTGTTATTAAGTGAATATTCTGTAACAGCGCCACGATGCCTACGGGCTGCTGGGTGTTTAATAAATCCAAATAAATGAAGAAAGAAAGAAAGAAAGAAAGAAAGAAAGAAAGAAAGAAAGAAAGAAAGAAAGAAAGAAAGAAAGAAAGAAAGAAACAAAGAAAGAAACAAAGAAGGAAAGTTAAGTGAGCGCAACGTAAATTTGATATTTTGATTAAATGGACCTAAGTCAGCTACAGTAGTAATGATAAATAAGCAGGTTGGGACACGTGGGGATGCATTGTGTGTGTACAATTAAGACAAGGAACAGGTAGCAATTGAGGGGCTAGGACAGGAGGAAGCACAGGTTGAAAGTAAACCTAGAAAGGCACTGAAAAAAATCCAAAAATGGGAGAAAAAAAATCAACTGAGGAATAACTCTAGAAAGTTCCTCAGGAACCTACACTTCACATAGGAAGAGGCTGATAATGCGAATCTTACCCTTGTTAGCCCATAAGAGGTTGTTGGAGACTTAGTTAAACAAAGCTTGCTGTTATATACAGATAGAGCTATCCAAAACAAAAGGGGGCCTATAGAGTGCATTGATCTAACAAGAATTCATTTAGTTGTCAAACCACCATTGAAAACCCTGTCTGTGGATCTGTTGGTAGACCCCGAATGTGAGAAAGCTGACCCACCCTCAGTGGTCACAATTTTAGACAAAACAGTGCAGGCTATACAGTTGAGGGCTGATCAAGATAATTTGATAATACATGGCAAATCATCTACAAAGGGTTGGACACGTAACAGAGAGTATGTTGCACAATAAAATATATCTCTGCCACAGGGAGGGTCAGGGGAGATATAGAGCAAAATCACAACAATAATGTTGAAATACCACCTAAGGTTCTTGGAAAGGAGCGCTGGGGCCCATATTTAATATGTCAAAAAAGTTCAACCCCAAACAAAATCGGGCAGGAAGTCAGTTCCCAAATGGGAATCGGGCAGGGATTGTCTGAATTCCAAGCCTAATGTGACAGAGAGTCGAACACAAACTGATACTCTAAAGTATGTAGAGTCATCACTCACGAGTCGCTCATTGCCAAAGCGGGATGCAGGGGAGAGAGATTGTCTCATGAAAGTATTTGGGTTAGAGGGAAAAATGTGTATAGTGACGGGTTGTGTGAACCTGAACCTTACACCTCCCGTAACTGGCAGATCATCAGTGGTGGTATTTCAAAAGGAATTGAAGAATGAAGGGTGTACTTTGAATTTAGGCCACATCTGAATCTGGATATGTTATTATATTGCATAGTATGTTGATGTTGGTGCGGGAAATTCCAGTATTAGATTGGGTTTCGTCCTTTGATATAGACCACATTAGTTTCCGGGATGAGGTACGAATGGATATTGTGGAAACATTTTTGAAGTCCTTCTTTTTTAACAGGGCGATTCTTGCTGCATAGGAGGACTTGTTAATAATAGGGTACATGGTTCACAAAAAGAGGAAGGAGGAAAGGTCTTTAATGCGAGACAGCACCTGTCCGCTGGGTGGGGAAGAGCCGAATAGAGCTATGGATGGTACGATAGACTGTGGAAAAAACACTAATAACACTAAAGTTGCAGGAAAATTAGTGGAATGGTTTAGTAATGTGAATGATGATGATGATGAACAAGCTGGTTGGGCTTGGTTATTGGGGATTCTTAAACAGGAATTTACAAAGAGAAATAAACCAGCTAAAGATATTAGATGAAATTCCTGTTCCGGTTTGGAATACTGGAGGATTCAACAGTTCCTGAAAAATGAGGAACAAAGCCACATCTTTGAAAAAAATGATATAGTCCTATTCCAAGAAACATAGATCTTGTTAAATATTTGGTTAGCTGTGTTCACAATTGTCAAACAGGCATCAACCAAAGAGAATGGGGAGGACCATTGTGTGGTTTATTGATTGTGACTAGGAATTCTAAAATTAAATATATAGATGCCATCTCAGAGAATATCCCCGGTATGTTGGCAGTAGCAATTCATATTAATATCCAAGGGGAAAATTCAGATATACTAATAGTACATTTATATTGTTTTCCAATTGCTACTAAAATTGATGCCTTCTTAGATAAGATATTGTAAATTGTGGGAATGTATCTGGTCTCTAATGAGGCAAATGTGATACTGGCTGGAGCTTTAAATTTGCATTGTTATATGAGCCCCAATCCTAACAATGGTTGTAGTAGCCCTAATGGCAAAAAATAGAGAGGCATGATCAAAGAATAATACTTGATTATAGCAAATGGAAATATGAAAGGACAATTTATGAAAAATGTTACATGGAAAAGTGGAGCTAAATCATCTATAATCAATTATATGATTCTCTCGAAGACAATGCTTAATGCATGTAACTTGTTCATGGTAATGGATACACATTTAAGTGATCATAATTATAATTGATTTTTTATAACACGCTTAATATGGAAGAAGTTTCTATGCATGGACCCGGGATTCGAAGCTGTGTTGCTCTGTGCCGTCTTGTTTTCAGGGCAAGGATGCTGCCACTGAGCTGCAGTACCCGGAAATAATATGTTGCTAGCAAAAATGAAGTTGAGTTCAAAAGTTAATATCTCTAAAAGCCACATGAATCTCATTGTAAATTGTGGAGGTAATCAGATAAGGACATTAAAAAAGGGGGTAGAGCATTAGTGAAAGTATTGGAGAACTATGTGAACAATATCACTGAGGGAGAGTTGAAATTGGTTTGCACCAGACAAGCGTTCAAGAACTTCCTGTGGGATAGCCAGGAGTCAAACTGTGGGAGCTTAGGTATTAGATCTGAGGAGGAAGTGCCAATTATCATCCACACTCCAGCCACCCCTTCGTAGTACTCGGTACTTTCACACCAAAATATATGACTTATGATGAACAAATGAACCAGCAGAGAAATCGGACGGACACACAAATAGATGATATATGACCAGCGAATGCTGATAAGAAGACAAAGTCAAAAGGAGATGCTATGGATAAGTGACATCTTGAGCCCAAGATAAAGAAGTTGACGTCAAGATGAAGAAACTCATGCCACATACAAGATGAAGATATTCAGTTAGTTTAATCGTGTACAGATACAAGAAACCGCAAGAAGCATAGAAATCATGAAGCTTGCTTATGCTTAAATAGTAAACAGATTGCGGCAAGCGCCAACCTGAACAAATATATACCTCAAAAGCACTTATACATGAGTATAATTCCACTATGCACATGAGCAGAATTAAACAAAGGTTACTAAAGGTCTCTAGAGGAGAGTGTTGCAGCAAACAAATCAAGAACTAAGACAGAGCGAAACCCAGCTAGGAAGGACCATGCCAAGAAGCCAAGGTCCTATCTGGCTAGAAAAGGCTGACAGTGGATGCAATTAAGGAGAAAAGAACAGAGTATCCTGCGCAGAAATGTTAAGATAAGCCACAGATGGTAGAAGACTGGAAAATTAAATCAAATACACGAAAATAAATGGAGAAGAGGCTGATTACACGGTGTCCTAGTCACGTGACAAGGCAGGCTGGAAGAGTGAGACTTTCACACCTACGCATGGATCTCTGCCATGCCCATACTCTAAGTTCTCAGACCAGGAAGCAGACTGGAGGCCAAACTACAAAGCAGTAATTGACACATAATCACTGAGGTGATCATTGATTGTAAAATAATTTGAGGGAAACTGGGGTGCAGACTAACTCCCTGCACCTAGCTGATTGTTCTGCGTGCTGCTACGGTGGAAAAGTATGAATGGGGTTGTTGCCAACCCAATCATAGTGGACCGTGTAATCTAGGGTCCTATAGAGATTTGAGCCAATGGGACGTTGTACTTTTAGTGAAGTTCAAAGTGGTCATTTTTAAGGTAGGGCTTAGTTGACAATGATTATCCAATCCCCTCTCCCCATTACCACATACAGATATAGTACCTATGATAAAGTTGCCTTCCTATAACCAATCACGTTGCATGTTAGGATTTTAAGATTGCACATCAATGATGACGAGTTTTTGCCAAAAATACTGTGTTTTTTCTGAAATTAAGTGGAGTTGGAAGAGAGAGCCAAGATCGAGCAGTTGCTGATGTTCTTTGTACTCCCCATTTTATGAACTTGTCATTAAACTGACTCCCTTTGCCAAACTATTAAGTTGTCATAGTTATTTGATGCATGAGTATAAATCTGCATCCCCATCTATTTCGAGGGTACTGCTACTCATCTTAAAGGACTGGTTGGAGATCCTCAGTCAGAGCGCTGGCTGGAGACCATCCAGTTCACAGCCCATACTCATTTATCCGATAAAATATGAGGCTAGGAAGAAAATACACCAACAGCAGCTGTGTCAATTGAGGTTGAGTTATAGGGATAGTGAGAACTATAAAAGTAGGAAAAGAGAATTTCAAAGGGGTTATAAAAGATGGTATCAAACCCACAGATTCTGGATGATCTACAAAGATGAAGATAATGCCATCTCCCTAACACAAAAGAACTCACGCAAGTTCTGGTCTTCAATTAATGAAACTAGGAACAACCAATGTGACCTACAATGCAACGCAGTTAGTGAAGCAAGTTGGCACTCATATTGGGTAGAAATTAATGGTATTGTGTCGTGAGTAAGCCCAGAAGATCCTGACCCATAGAGTAATGCCGGAATCATGGAAACTATCTATAATAGTGCCTATTGTTAAGAAAGGCGATGAAACTGAACCTGTAAATTACAGACCGACCACGCTGTTAGATACAGACAGTAAGATTTCTGCTGCTCTGATTCTCGAGAAGTTGGAGGCATGGGCCATGGACAATAGAATACTATGGAAAGTACAAATTGGGTTTAGGAAAGGCATGGCAACATGTCTAAATGGTCTGATACTGACAGCTCTAAACTCTCAATCTTCTCCCTTATTTTCTCCCGCCCCTCCTACTGCTCTTCTCTCCTCTTCGGACTCCGTGTCTCTCATCTGACTCCCCTAAAATCCATCTACCACTCCTCCATCCGTACTCTCTGTCTTCTTGGCCCTCGAGATTCTATTTCCACCTCACTCTCTCAACTCGGCTGGCTTCCCGTCCTCTCACAACAAAAATTCCAATTCCTCTGTCTTGTCTTCAAATTTCTCCATGATCTTGCCCCCCTATCTCTCTTCCCTCCTCTCATTTTACTCTCCCTCCCACTCTCTCCGCTCAGCTGATCTCTACTTACTCATTGTACCCACAGCCCCATGTGCATCCTCACCCTTCCATTCCTTTCAACTCTTGGCCCCCCTTCATTGGAATCCCTACCTCTTTCTATCCATTCCAACCTTACCTACTCATCCTTCTGCACCTCCTTGAAAGCCCTTATTCTCCACTCCCCCCTGACTTTCCTTCCCTACCTTCTCTCCCCACAACTCCCCTGCCCCCTTGCCATCCCGTCCCTCCCTCCCCCGTCTTCCTGCTCCCGCTGATCTCAGATAAAACATTGAAACCTTCCTTACCTAGCTCCTCTCCCCTCTTTCCCCCTTCCCTCTTCCCCTCCATCTAAGTAAAGGGTTCTACATATTGTATCACTGGTTTGTTTCATGATTGTAAATATGCTTCTTTCATTATTGTACCTTGTTGTTAGACTGTAAAGCGCTTTGGATTAAAGCGCTATCTAAACTTAATAAAGATGAACATAAATAAATCAAAAGAAGTCTAACAATTTTCATTTAGCTAAACATCACAAAAAAGGTGTACATTGTAAATGGTCTATTAATAAGGTACACATTGATTCGGTGAGAGAAATTATGTAACTAGGCTTCATGATTATAGCACAACCGAAGGAGGAAACCATTGTCAAGAGACTAGAGAATACAACAGATCAATCTGTCTATCAGATGAAGAAAATCTATTGCAAATATTGTAAGTTCTCAAACCATTGCTCAGATTCTATGTTGGTAAAGTAGTGTCAACAATACTATATGGGAATGAAATAGAGCTGATGTCATACATGCTGGCTGGGGAGAGACTTGAAGGGAGAGTATGGAACAAAAATGCACAAACTCCTGCTTTCAGTTCCTATAGTGTCACTGTGTTCTGAACTCGCCTCTTGTCTCTTCAGGCCTGGTTTCATTTGCATGTGGTTGCACTGTTTGGCAAACTAAACTTGCATGTCAATGCCTCCCTGTATGAAGATTTGCAAGCAGCTATGCATAGTAAGATGGCAAACTTTTTATCCAGCATAGAACGACATGCAGAATCTGTCTTAGCTCACTTTGAGAGAGTGATAGAGATTGGTGGAATTCTCTGTTATAACTGACCTCCCAGGGCAGCCCTCTGCCCATGCAGCCTGTGCGGGTAAAGGGTCCCGGGGCAAAGGGCAGCTCCAACAAAGGCGGCTCCAGACAGTGTCTGCAGGTGTCAGCAGGGGAAGCCAGTGGCCAGCCATCAACCAGTAGCAACTACCAAGGTAAGTGTGGCACGGGTGGGGTGTAGAGAAATCACTCTACTCCAGAAAGCCCTGCCACTCTACCTGTCCTTACCTCAGAACATAGTTTACCAGGCTTCTATTACTAACCAGTTCTGCAAACTGTGAGGACTGCTGAATTATCAACTGCGCTACACTGGGACAGTACTGTGAACACTAACCTGTTTTACACTTTTGGGAACTGTTACCTTTGCCTTGAGCCACATCTAGAGGCTTCCACATTGGGATGGAACTGTGATTATCAAGATAAAACTGTCAACGTTACCTGCACCACTCTCTTAGGGAATTCTCAACACTAGCAATCTCGCACTATAAATAAACTCTCAAATATAGGTAAAACAAACCATCTGTGTCAGTTATAATTCTAAACCCACTGTATTATATTCTGAAACCTGCCGCATTATGAAACCTAGGACTCTCTCCCACTATACAGAACTCTCAAATCTAGGTATAGCCTCCATCTTTGTTTGTCATATGTGCGACCATACAGGACTCTCAATTCTTGGTGTAGCCTCTGTCTTATTCTACTGTGTTTGAAACCTATTGCATTGTGAAACCTAAACCTCTCTCCCACTATACAGGACTCTCAAATTTAGGTGTAGCTGGACTCTCAAATCTAGTTATAGCCTCCATCTTCGTATATTATATTTGAAACCTACTGTATTGGGAAACCTAGGCCTCTCTCCCACTATACAGGACTACTCCCAAATCTAGGTTTAGCCTCCGTCCTAGCCTACGGTGTTTGAAACCTATTTCATGTGAAACTTAGGCCTCTCTCCCACTATACAAGACACACAAATCTAGGTTTAACCTCTGTCCTAGCCTTCTGTGTTTGAAACCTATTGCATTGTGAAACTTAGACCTTTCTCCCACTATACAGGACTCTCAAATCTAGGTATAACCTCCATCTTTGTATATTGTGTTTGAAACCTTCTGTATTGTGAGACCTGGTTCTTGCTGCCACTGTGCAGAATTCTCAAGTTTAGGTGTAGCCTCCGTCCTAGTCTAGTGTGCTTGAAACCCACTGCATTGTGAAGCCTAGGCCTCTCTCCCACTGTGCAGAACTCTCAAATCTAGGTGTATCTTGACTCTCAGATCTAGGTGTTGACTCTGTCTTTTGTATATTATGTTTGAAACCTTCTGTATTGTGAAACCTGGTCCTCTCTCCCACTATGCAGGACTCTTGAATCTACACATTAAGCCACATTTGTAAATGTTAGTTGAGAAACATAACCCACTAACCAAAAACCTCACATTTCTGCATACGTAACTCACACAAAAACCCACACAACCACCTTTTGCACAACAAACCACACACACTTCACCACACCGCAACAACAAACAACACATAAGCCGCACCAACAGCACACAAGGACTGACACCGACCCGATACTCGCACCCACGCTCAGCGCAGTGAAAACCGAACTGAAGCCGCCAACAGCACACCACTTCTCTTACTATCCTACTGCCTCTTCACCCTACTAACCCACCCTGCCTTCTCATTTTCAGATCTGCCTGAGTGCCTGGGGGCCAATTCCAATTGGTGACGGTGTGTGGTACAAATACCTTTAACATTTAACATTTAAAGACAATCCACTGTGGGTGAAAGAATGTCTTAAAGAAATGTATTGGATTGATAACGTGAAAAAAACAAGAAACAAGAGTTTGCATTCTACGTTCTCAAGAGTAGATAAAACAATGGGGATTTTACTGAAGTACATGGAATAAAAGGCATGTTTTTATTTTCGTGAACCATTTTTACGGCTTCACTTAAATCTTTTACCCACTGGGGAAATGTTATCGGCACGATCTAAAACTCGTGGTTTTAGTTATGTGTTATTGTAGTTGAGGCCTCATTCATGGAAAACATTTTATACGGCGCAAAGTGACATTGTACTGCCAACAAACACCTTGATTCACAGAGTGGTGCAAAGCGTATTTTTGAAGTGCAAAGTGACTTTGCACCAGTACTAAGTCAGTGCTAAATCACTTTGCACTGCATAAATACACTTTGCACAGCTCTTTGAATCAGGGTGTTTGTTGGCAGCAGTGCAAAGTCACTTTACACCACGCTAGAAAATCCATGAAGTAGGCCCTTACAATCGGTAAAAACTCTTATTGTAGTAGAATGTCCGACCTTATCAAGTGTAAGGACTAAATACCTGGGACGTTCGTTTGCAATAGCCTATATACTGGAGATGTGTGGGAACGTCTGAATGCTGGCAATGACATTTTTCTAACTACAGAAGTGATTAAAATGTTGAAAGAAATAGGCCTACTGAATGATACGTTTGGACAATTTGAATGATGACAATAATGTTTTGTGGTTTTATATAGTTGTGTATTCTTCGTGAAAGATCATAGTTTGATCATAACACAACGAAGAGGAAAAAAATGAGCTGAAAACACGTCTTGAATGAATGCTTGATTATTCAGTGTGCTTCAATATGCCTCCCCCGAGACGATTACCTGGGCACCTCATTCCTGGCTTTGCTGCGACCCCCACTGCTCCCTCTCTTCTACATTGATGCTATTTAAATAATAAACCTCGAGGCAGGAGTTTTAGTGGCCTTTACCAGCCCAGGGACCAAATAACAGTCCTGCGTGAAGCCTCTGCACCGTTCCTGGTGCATTACCGGGCAGAAAAACTCAGTACCAAGAAAGTAGGGGTACTCTTAATGAGGCAAAGTAATTTCAGGGTACTAATTGAAAAAGGTGGGACAATGCAGACGTGAGGGACGCAGCAAAAGGAAAGCTGTCAAAAGAGAGAACTGGCAAGCGGAAACAGTGTTGGCCATGGTGTCGCGCAGGCTACCAGGCTTTGGGGGCATCACACCATGGAGGAGGAGGGAAAGGAGCACAGGATGTGTGGTGTAGAGGATGGTTTGGGCAGCTGAAGTGGTAGCCACAGGCCAACAGCAGCACGTGATGTGGTGCAAAGCAGCTCTGAGAGAGCAGACCATCAAGAGAGCAGCGGAAGTGAGTGTGTGAATCGGTATCAGCCGAAAAATGACAGAAAATGCGCGTTGGGCAGTAAAGAAAATGCCAGATCACATTATACCGAAGAAGGGGAGCAGGGGTGGCAGAGGTGTTCCCCGCCGAACGATATAATGTGTTTGGCGATTGCAGGGTTGTCCCCCGCGTCCATTAGATAGATGACGAGTTGTAAAAAAAAAGTGTGACATCTCGCATGGATTTAAACACTACTTTTGCTTTCATTTCCGGGAAAGCAGAGTTGCTTCGGCACCATGAACTGTGTGCGGCCCACACGAAATGGAAAAGGTAAACCATGGCGAGAGGAGGGTGGGAGTCTGGGGAAAATGTTGGGGGCACCTGACTTCGATAAATCAATACTAGAGCCCTTCAAGATTCGTAAGAGCAAACTATGTGATCACGTAGATCCTCCGTGTGAATCTAAGCAACAACATTGGAGCTTCAAGCAATCTCATCGGGAAAAGCATGCCTGGGAACCAATGGGTTGGATAGCGCACCCCTCCATGGGTATTGTTGCTTTATATTTTCTAGCTTCCTACCATTGAGTAGTGTAATAGCTTAGGTAGAAAGGGGGGCGAGGGTGGCCTTCTTTTTTGTTAAAGGGGGGCTTGACTCAAAAAGGCGTTTTGGCATAAGGAGGAAAAATAGAGTCAACAGCTACCCCAGGTCAACCGTATAGGATAGGTAGGTCTAGATAGGCAGGAAGCTAGTGTTCAAGGACTAGCTAGTGAGGGTCACAAAATATTTAGGGTTTTAGAAAACAAATTCAATTAATTCGTGGAGTTAGACATATATGTGTAAAAAGGCAAGTTTACAAAGAAAAGAACACAAGAAAAAAACAACTTAGAACTGTCACATATGAGCCTTATTTGGCTTATAATGGAGAAAAAAGTAAAAAACTGTTGTTAGCATCACAGTTGAATTAAGTGAGGGTTAGTAGCATACGTGTATTGTATTTGTTCCGAATACTACTATAGGGTTTAGCAGTATGATATTACAGTCAAAATGTAATATCATACTACTACTATAGTAGCCAAATAAGGCTCATATGTAACAGTTCTAAGTTGTTTTTTTCTTGTGTTCTTTTCCTTGTATACTTGCCTTTTTACGCATATGTGTCTAACTCCATGAATAAATTGAATTTGTTTTCTAAAACCCTAAATATTTTGTGACCCTCACTAGCTAGTCCTTGAACACGAGCTTCCTGCCTATCTAGACCTACCTGTCCTATGCGGTTGACCTGGGGTAGTTGTTGACTCTATTTCTCCTCCGTAGTGTAATAGCTACACAAATTATTCCAGATGATCAAGGCAATTAAGTGTGCCTGTTGTGTTATATCCTTATCAACATGTTCATTGATCTGTTAAAGTCGCTGCACACGTTATGTCACCCATCACATACATGCCTAAGGCAGCAGCAGAGAAGAGTGTGCCTTTACCCATGTCTCTAGAGTGCTCATGATTCCCACCAGTCAATTATCAGAGCTAGACCTCTCTGTGCAATTATGTTACAGCAGGTGTTGCTGGGAGTAGATTGAGAGGTATATAAGTTTATGATGTGTATTTTACTCCAGCCAACATGAACTAGCTTGAAAATAAAACAATCCAAACATTTTGAAATTCCACAGCACTGCCCACAACCCAATCTGTTATTTGCTTTCATTCTCTCCCTTAGTGTTTTCATCATCTTCCTCATGATTTTCTCCTGACAAGATAGACGATGTTGCCCCTGCATCAATGGCAAAGGATAGTGCTCATCGGTTCTTTCAAAGATTCCTCATACATTTTTTTGAACGCCCTTGTTTTCATTATATAAGTCAAAACTTCTGCTTTGGGAAAGGTAGTAAGAGTCTTGTTAAGCAAGTATGCACATAAAAGAGGGTTCTTCCTCTTAAGACCCCATTGGGCAGCACAGCTTTCAGAATGCCAGTGAGAGCAGAAGGCCTTTGTATATTCCTGAATCCAAAGAGCTTGCTCTTGGTTCATCAGTACCTTTATAAAGAGGGCAAAGTAGGATCGTCCTCTTCAGAGACACACTGCAAATAATCGATGTGACGGTCATTTGCGACCACAGCAACGCTTGGCTATCTTTTGCCGTAGACTAATATCCCCAAAGACTGGACCAATCCGTGCTTAGAATCCCACCACCTTACAAGCAATTCGGGAATAGAGAGAGCAAAGCAAGAATATTATTCAAGATTTGACAGGGTGGGAGGTAGCAGAGCAGCAAAAAACATGTATTTTATTAACCATTAGGGAAACGATGAACTATTCTGTCAAGAAGAAAACAAGAAACCCATTTTACAAACCAAATTTAAAGAATGTCTGTACTCACCATACATATATCTGCTTGGTATGAAAAGTTAAGTAAAGTTAGAGAAAACACAGAAAAAAGGAAGGAACGTTTTGACAAAAGGGGTAAGGAGACAGAGGGGGGGGTTAGGAGATGGTAGGGGAAAGCAGAGGTACAGTGCATGAAGGAAAAACGAACTCCCTAAAATAAAGTGTCAAAAAGGCTAAACGTGTTCTTTTTCAAGAAGTTGTAGCGGAGGAGCCAAGTATCTCTACTGGAAGTTCCGCCCCCTATTCTGCCTATATGCTGGCAATGGAAATTTGGGCATGTTTAATACCAGTGAGAATGCCTACATCGCGAAAAGTCCTTGTAACAAGGTATTTATTGGGAAAACCCTATATGTATCTGCAGAGAAATGATGATCGTCTGAAAGAAATTCCAGAAGAAGTCTGAAAACGAATGAAACAGAAGACTGGTGACGTCACGTGAAGTAGAGGTGACGCACCCAGAAGAGAACAAAATTAAGTAAAAATATAGATCTTATAGAAGCTGATGACGTGGTAGTGAAGGAAGCAACATTTCGGGAGTGAAATAAGGATTGCTTGTGCGAAGAAGCACTGAAGAAAGTCCAAAGCTATTTTACAATTGTACAGACGCAGTATCGCAAGCAGACAAAGTATTCATAAGGCTGGCTACGTAGTGACTAGATTGCGGTGATGTGCCAATGTATATATATAGGAATGTATAGAATCTGGATGTTCCATGACGCTCTTTAGCAAACTTGGACCCCGTGAATGAAATGGCTGGAAGTGTGTTGCAGCAGAATAAGGATAGCTGACGGTGAAGGAAGATTCCAGAAAGGCTTGCTTGGCCCAGTGTCAAGATTTGGGGCCGCCGAGAGCCTTGCCATGTACTCAAGAAGATACAATAATGTGAGAAGCAAGCTGAGCTCCTGTTTGAGGTGGAACAAAAGTCACTGAGGGTGCCAAGATTTCTTCATTTAATAGTATTAAATACAACAAAGAGCTCAAAAACGTGGTCTCCAGTCACATGGTCAGATGAAAATAGACTTTGGGCGAGCTATACCGAGACCAGAAGATAAGGCCATGCCACACTCCCTTTTATTCTAAGGCATAGTGAGCCTCTGCAAGGCCAAGTTCAAAGGAGCTAATTGAATGGTAGACCACAGAAGTGATGATGGATGTTGGGCTAATTGGGTGGGGTGGCTTGACCAGGCCGACCTACCAGCACCTGGGGTACTAGCTTGCGTGCTGCTAGCAAGTGGAATATTCCAGAAGGGTACAAGCGTGCCAACCAATTATAGTGGGCCACGTATTAAGGAGCCCTATAGTTTGAGAAGCCAATAGTATTTGTGTATTAGACTGACACAGAAGATGACTTGCACTTGGGATGGCCTTAATCGTCCACCTGATCTTAAAGACCCAATCACATCCCAGTATCCCACAGAAAGTATATGTATATGTTCCCCATTGACCGACCACAACCCCTAGTAGGTTTTCTTATTTGCCATGTAGTATGATATCATGTATCATGAATATTTACTATAAAAGCACTGTTTTTTTATGAAATGTGTTGAGATAATTCTGTGCGGTGTCCGTTGATGTCCGTTGTACTCCCTGTTTTAAAGACTTTGGTATTTAAACAGCTTTGACTTTTGCCAACTTCCTGAGTCGGTCTGATTATTGATGTATGTGTAAGATCTGCATCCCCACCCATCTCAGATATTGTTACCTTGTCTTAAAGAACGTGTTCCCCGGGTTCACTTAGTAGCAGAGAGATGATGGTTTTCGAGGCCTGTCAACCAGTAAGCTCTTAGAGATTGCGGAACACTGGGCATCCTCCGCCATCTAGCTGGAAGAATGTGAGGTTTCCTGTGGAGAGCGGCCGATATGGAAAACTTGCAGGTAAAGAAGATACAGGTGTGATGGGCCCTTCTTTCATGAAATCCCACCTGGTTTCCACAGGCGCTGAGCGGAATGAAGGCTAAAGAGGTCGTTTGGAGGAGGAGACGATGCCGAGTGTCAAGAGCTGAAAGGCAAATGATGAGTGGATTGAGGAGAGTGGCAAATGAAGTGGGAACAGGGGATTGTGGTAATAGTAAAGAGTTAAGGGGGTTTGGTTGAGTAAGTCAATGACAAGGATGTCTAGATAAGCCCAGTGTCCTATGTTCAAGGAGCATCTAGAAGGAGTCGTCTGAAAACCCAAGTGGGTAAACTAGATTGCGCACAGATAGATCTGTGAGAGGAGACGATTCAAACTCCTATCGGATAGTTAGGGGCAGGTAATAGCAGCAAAGAGTGCTGAGGAAGTATATTTTGGAAGTTTACTAATTTGTCTGTGTATTTTATGTAATAGAAAAAAGTGAAGTGTCAAAGAGCGACAATGATAGGTTGTGTTGAGTATAGCCCGAAAAAGTTAATATCTTTCTGTTTTAGCCATTGTCGACGCCGACCGAAATAGGTAGATTGGAGTAAAATTGTGAACTAGAGGCCTTGAGGGACGACGATTGGTGCACGCTCATATTTATTGTTTTTCTGAGACGTACTTTGTGTAAAGTAATGGTAAGTATTGACAGACAATTGAGACTAGTCAAAATGGTGGTTGTTTCTCCACTGATGAATTTGTGCAAGCAAATGTCAAAACACGCACCCAAGCTTAAACAGTATAGTGCGCAATGGGTTAAGGGTACCACAGATAAAATGTTCATGCCATCGCCACAAGGGGGATCGCTGTCAAAAGCAGTTTTGCAGCACATGACCACATACTTGCATGCTGCGTACACAGGGAAGAAATTGGAGAAAAGGTTAGCCAGCTTAGAGCTTTGGAAGATGTAACAGGAGTAACAAGAAGATCCGCCTCCTGAGGATTAGATGCTTAATCACTGCAGGGAAGAAGGTGTCAAGCCTTCTGCTCCCCCTTCCGCGCCTAAAGTAAATGGCGAGAGTGCAAAAGATGAAGGATTGTATCCATTAAGGGAATTGAAAGTGGCAATAGGATATAGTAATCCGATACGTGAACTGCCTGCCTATAGCAGTGACGAGAGTCCAGAAAGAGAAGCAAAGGAGGAGACCTTTAAGGTCCTACAAGATAAAGAGGAGAAGAGTAAACGACCAAATGTATCCATAGATATAGAATGAGAGATAAAGAGATGGAAAGGAGACATGGATTAAGCTGATGAGGTTAGGCTCGTACAGAACGAATGGACGGATATTGCTCAAACTCGATGGGAAGAGTATCGAGGAAGTAAGGCAAGGGGAAGATCAGGAAGAACAAGATAGAAAAGGTAGGGAACGAGAGTAGCGACTGAAAGAGGATGAGCATAAAAGGAAGAGTAGACAAAGGCTAGAGTAAGGAGGAATAACTAAGAAAGGAAGAAAGTGCAGAAGAACAGATAAAGTATGACAACAGACAGAGAGCAATTGAAGAACGAAACAAGATAGAAAAGATGAGAGAAGAGGAAGAAGAACAGAAACTATGAGACAAAAGAATGCAAAGAAGAAGAGATGAAGAAGTGCATAAAGAAAACGAAAGAAGGGAGAGAAAAGATTGGAGGAGAACAGAGTTAGATGGGAAGCAAAGAAGCGAAGGAAATTAGTTGAAGAAATGGAACGAAAAAGGAGACACAGGGGACGCAACATTGATCGCATTGAGAAAGAGTTGATGGAACCGAGTCCAGTAATATCATGGGGCAACATAGAGGAGGTCCTCCCGTCGCAAGGAGCAATGCCAGGACCGTCTAGGGTAAACCTAGATGAGAATTTCGAGATAGGAAGTATCAGAGATAGAATCGATAAAGCATATCAGGAGATAAGGACAAAAAGTGAATCGAGAGTCAAGGGAAAAGAAGATCGATCCACAGGTGTCCAGTCATGAGGCAAGGAAGGAAGCATGTTTAGTCTCAAGCAGAGAGCCTTGTCCTTGGACAGGCTGACTTTAAACAGAGATGAGAAAAATGAAAGCCATACTAGTTGGGGACTAGATATATCAGACGAAGACAAAGAAACCTTTTGTGAGGAGTAGGCAGAAAGTGCAAGTGCACTGAGGGATGTCTGCAGACAGATAAGGAAGTAAGATAGTCAGATTTAGACCAACCTAAAGAAAGTACGACAGACCCCATGGTGTACTGAGAGCGACCTAAAGGATGATCGCATAGTGAGATGGGGGAATCGCCACCATATGTGAGCAGGTTAAGCACATTGCCAGGTAGAAAGCAATCAGGAACCATTGTCCCCACTATGAGTAGGCAGACGATGGGAGCGGATTGCGGATTTGTGTTTGCACAATTCACCTTATTGGAGAAAGAAGGGGCCAGACCGCAGTATATCCCTTGTCCCCAAATGGACAAAGATCATTTGAGATGTAAACTCCCTAGTTTAACAGCAGGTGCAGGAAAATTAATTTATGAGCTAGTAAAGATGACAGAAGGAAATACGTTAGCCATAGGGGACATTAAGGGTCTCCTAGCAGCCATTCTTGGGGAAAGAGCTGATGATATTTAGACGAGAGCAGGTTATTCGAGTGTTACAGCACAGAACACAGTACATGACGCAGCGCCATTTAATAATTGCAGGGTGGCTATCTGGAAAGCGCTTAGGGTGCAGTATCCTGATATGTCAGATATGGGTGCAATTATGGTACGTATGATGAAAGATGATCAGGATCCGCTTGCATATATTAAACATTTTCAGGAACGGTGGACTTTGAAAATTTGAGAGCCTTGGGGACAATTGGTGCCAGTATTTTACCACATTTTGTGTCAGGGGTTGCCAGAACCGGTACAGAGACAGCTCATGAAGCTAGTGGGAATGGAAGTAAAGCCATGGGCAGAAATACAGTTGACTGTCGCGCATCATTGCTGATTGCTGCAAGAGAAAAATAAGAAGAAAGAGGATGTTAGGAAACTTGAGGAAGCTAAGTTAGTCCAGAAGAAATTATCAAAGTACGAAATAGAAGGAGCGGTACTGACAAGTGGAGAAGGTCTGGAAACGCAACAAGCAGTGGATATGTCACAGGCGAGTAATCAACGCCAGTTGGATCCAGGAGGGAATGGGTTTGTGCCGAGAGGCAGAGGTTCAGGTTTCAGAGGAAGAGGTGGTTTCCAGAATAATCAGGGTGGCTTTCAAAATAACCAAGGCATGTGTCAGAATATGCAGAATGATAACCAAAATACGCAAGGAGGGCAATTGCGAAGATTCCCTCCTATATGTTGGATATGTGGAATGACAGGGAACATCGCGCGTACTTGTGGGAGCCAAGGGTATGTACAGAATGGGCAATTCTCAAGAGGGCAGACAGTTTAAACTCCAGCATATAGCTCACAAAATAGGGACAGGTTTGCCCAAGATCAGACAGTGATTCAAGCACACGCGCCACAAATGCAACAGGCTTTGCAACCACAGCAAGCACAATCGAATCCGCTGCAAGGGCAGTCACAGCATGCACCAATGCAGATACAGCAGAGTGCAAACACAAGACAGTTATTGACTCCTAGAGTAGGGGGTGTCACTATCGCGGGAGGAAGTCCTTTCACAGGTATGGGAATACACATGTACCCACAATTGGACAGCTCACAGGGCGAATTGATGTGTTCAGTACTATCGGTGACACCAAATCCTCAAGAGGAACCAAGGTTTGATGTTATAGGAGGCGCATCATTTTCTTTTTTAGTAGATACTGGGGCAACTCGCTCATGTATACGAGAGGGAACATTTTCGTTA
The DNA here is from genome assembly GCF_040938575.1 of Ambystoma mexicanum. Classification (NCBI taxonomy): domain Eukaryota; kingdom Metazoa; phylum Chordata; class Amphibia; order Caudata; family Ambystomatidae; genus Ambystoma; species Ambystoma mexicanum. Next base: position 481,797,468 of record NC_090939.1, on the reverse strand, counting down.
TCGGGAAATGTCATGAATGCGCAAGGCTTCTCTAGAGCAGCAAGTAGAGTTCCTTTTACTGATGAATTGCCAGTCTCTATAGCAGAATGTGATATGTCTGTACCTTTATTGTATTCAAGGCAAGACACCAGTTAATATTCTGGGCTGAGACTTAATGACGAAATTGAATATAACGATTTCTTTCATTGATGAAGGCATACTGTGTACCACTCCAAGGATACGTTTTTTAAATGTGGCTGAATTTATCATGGCATTTACAGGGCAGATAGCTCTACGAGGAGTGTCATTAGAGGCAGAAGTTTTCTTGGGGTGCGCATTTTGTTAACGTGGCTACCCAGCCTAGTGGGAAAGGTTATGAGGATACCTGATACATTTTTGTTCAGGCTACAGATACCTATGGACGAAGAGGGGGGACAGATATTTGCCCTACAGCTGCAGGCAGCCATAGTGCGAGGGGAATTAGCCATGCTTGAAGGATTTGATGACGAGGGCAGACCGTGGAGAATGGTAATTGCCATCGGGGAAGGGTATAAATTGACTGATGTCACGGATGAAGATATGTTTAGGGATGATCTGTCAGACGATGAAGTAGTATTCGAGATGAGTATTACATATTGGATCAGTATAGAGAGAAGGGAAATCCCACAGCGAATGGTGATCGTGCAGCAGCGTCCTGCATTTTTTTCAATGAAGTCATAGAAAAAGTGTCAACCTCTTTATGGACCACAGGTACTTATGATGTAGGCCTATTGAAGGGGGTGCGAGAAGTTAAGATTAAGCTGAAACCAGGAGCAATTTTACCTCGAGCAAGCCAGTACCCTATGTCTTGAGAGGCAGATGAGGGTATTTTTAAGACTATATTGGCTGTGATGGAACAAGGTATTTTCGAATAAAATAGAAAGGAGGTTCATGGCGTTTAATTCAGGACATGAGACCAATTAACCAGATTGTAGATGCAGAGTTTCCTCTAGTTCCGAAACCTGTGACGATTTTATGTAGTATTCCCATAGAGGCACCATAATTCACGGTTATTGACTTGAAAAATGTGTTTTTCTCAATCCCGTTGCATAAGGACTCTCAAGACCTCACTTCATTTACGTTTCGTCAAACTAAGTTGAAGAGTACTCGTTTGCCACAAGGGTACTGTGAGTCTTTATCAATCTTTAATAGAATCCTCCAGATGGACCTAAGCAATATTGATTTGCCAAGCATTGTGCTGCAGTACTTAGATGATATTTTTAGCATGACAGAAGATGAGTGCAGGCAAGATTAGATCCGGTGAATGACTATTTTAGCAGATAAGGGATACAAGGTAGACAAGGATAAATTACAATATTGCCAGGAAAAGGTGTTGTACATAGGTCAGTTAATCTCACATGAGGGAAAGAAGGTTACACCTGAAAGAGCTGAGGCGATCATGAAAACACTGGGACTGCACACAATAATGCAAATGCAGCAGTTTCTGGGATTGTGTAACTATGTTAGAGCATGGGTATTTGATTATAGTTCATACACGAGACCCCTTTTGCAGGCTTTAAAGAAAGCCCAAGTGAATAATGAGAAAATAGAATGGACTGAGGAAAGAGAGGAAGGGTTTGAGGAGTTGAAGAAAGCAATCTGTACAGATCCAGTTTTAGGAATTCCCAATTATTCAGAGGACTTCTTCCTATTTTCAAACACGAATGGAACAGTTATGATAGCAGTGCTTACACAGAGAACCACGCTTATGAACCTTTGGCATATTATAGTGGGATTCTAGATGCAGTTATGAGAGGACACTTTCCATGTGAACAATTGCTGGCAGCAGCTGTGTTCGCTATTGAGAAGTGTACAAGCATCATGATGGGGTGGTGTTCCATGACTTTATTTGTTGAGCATGCTTTGTTTGCTGTTTTTTGTTGTTTGCTGTTTTAGAGAAACCTAAGGGTACACAGACATCTCAGAGGGCTTCTGCATATGAGTTAGTTATATCAAATCCATAAATCAAAATAGTCAGGTGTGAAATAGTGAACCCTGCCATGTTTGGAGGCAAACCTGTGACAGAGCAGTGGCGGCTGGTGACTTTGAAAGGTGGTGGGGCGTAAATTTAGCAGGGCGAATTTAGAAGCGAGCGAGTGAGTGAGTCCGACCCACATCAAGGGGTGAGCGGGGGATGGGGGTTCCCGTGCAAAATGTTTGGAAAAAGGGCTTCCAAAATGTCCAATTTACTAACCAAACCAACACAAAGATTACCTAAAAAGTACTAGGATTTAGGTACTAATGATGGGAGGCTTTACCATATTAATGTCTGGAATGCTTTCCTAGCACTAATGAATGTTAAGGGGCAAGACAGAAAGTAATTTTTTCACCGAATCCCACAAAATGTTCAGGTCACCTTTGCAGATAATGTCAACTATGTATTTCTTAAAGCCATGCAAGTAAGTATTTGCAATGCCAACATTTTTGGCTTGTGTGTAGGCTTGGCATAGGTATTTGCCAGGCACTGCAATAATTAGACTAATTGGCCATTAATTGTAGCAGCTTCAAAATGGTGTGAATACCTGGGCATATAGTAACAGTGCCTGGCAAATGCCTAATACCTATACAGAAGGCCAAACTGTTGGATTTGCCAGTGCTTGCTTTTGACCGGATTTCAATGAAGGATATCCAACAAGCTCTGAATGCACACTTGGTTAAGAAATGTTCATTACACTAGTAATCCATTTACAGCTCCAACTAAAGCATTAACTCTCCGAAGACTGCTTTGAAATAACACTGGCAGGCACTTCAAGCACAAAGTTCGATGTTACTCAACGACATCCCAGGTGGATGTGTTTTAGGTGGGGAGGGGCAGGAAGTGGGTGGGAATCGTCATAGGGATTAGCATGGCCACGGAAGTCAATGGGTGGGTAAATAATCAAAGAACACATGCAAGCTTTGTGTGCCTGCTCATATCCCTTTTCCCCACTACTGTACTGCAAATTAATCGTTTTTGCTTATAGGTTGCACTTTAGCTCCACCCAATAGCTAGAACTAAAAAGGGCACCCCCTTGCTTTCTCGAGTGATTGTTTAAAAATCTGACCCCACATGTTTACACCATTACTTCCATACATATATTGGGGCTGTGGCATTTTAAATATCACTTCTTTGTATAATTCTGACTGCTCGATAGCAGCAATCACATGGTATATTTACAGCATGTATATAAAGAAGTACATGGAGTAAATATTGTTTTTTTACCACTCACAGTACTTTCTACGTACCCAATGCCGTAAATATCCCATGCAATCCCTCTGGGTGAATGAACGGGCAGCAGGGACCAGACAAATGACAATATAGGTACACATCCAGAGAAGGCAAATAGCCGAGAAGTGAGGTTGCGCATCTTATAGTAGAGTGTGCATACATGCCAGTGCAACCTCCAAAGACTCATCAAGGACAAATGTGCAAGTGAGGCTTGTGTGCGCACTGGTCCTGGTGGCAGTGTATGTCATGTCTGGCATCTGTGATGCAAGAAAAGAAATCGGAGAAAGGGACCCTGAGCGTTTCCATGCCACGTGAAATGTATCCTGGGATTGTTTTAAATTGGCGTAAATGGATGAATGCAGAAAGTGTTGTGATCTGGCTCCAACCCAAATGCGGTGCGGTTAGTTGAGGGGTTACCTAGTACACTTAGGTGATTATCGCCTGCAGTAATATCACGGGGTGATAAGGCAGCGTCTGCTGTTGTGCTAATGCTCGAGACCCGCATTCTGCTTTTGGAGCATTTGGCTCAGACATTCAACACGATCCTTTCGATTCGAGAACGACACTTTAATTATAAATGTGTGTGTCCACAATGTAATGTTAGTTTTAATTCAACGCACTAACAATATCATAACTGCATGTTCTTTTTGTTGAGGATTTCCAATTTTTAGGGAGACACACTTTTGTAGTCAATAAAACTAACATCCTTACATTTCTCCATAAAAAGGCCATCTTTAAACTTGTAATAGCCTTGCTTTTTTTTTAAGTACATTTGCGGACGGGCTGCGCGCGCTTTCATAAATGGGTGAAAGTTAAGCAATGCGCTCCTTAGAGCGTAATTTGGAGGGTTGATTCATTTCATCTTAAAAGAACAAAAGCTAAATAGAGATTGGGTAAAGGTATTCTTGAATGCCCTTTATTCGAAAACACCAGGAAAGGCAGTGGGCCTGGCAGGCGTGCTGTAATATTTTGCTTGCTAAAGTACATAACGGGGAATGCTGATGTACGTCGGTCAACGGAATTAAAAATGCAAAAATAATAAACGGCATCTATTTAAAACGTGGGGTTGTGTCGCCTGCACCGTGAAATATTCCAGTCATATATGTGCACACAATGTGCAAATACAATTCATATCAAAGAGTTCTCTGTCGGTGCATCAACCTGCTCTGTGCGCACTGTGATGAACAGAGGCCTATCTAGCAACAACTATGGACAGCGTTAGATCTTGAAAGCACTTATGCGATTGAAGCACTGCATAGCCTGAAAGTGGTATCGTGTATCTTGATGGAAGCGGGAGGGGGGCATTCACAGCCAGCATAGTTCGGTCGATCTGTGTGATTTGCGTGGATTCAGTGTTGGAATGAAAACCAGTTCCGCGGCACCTACCCCAGGCATTTAGTACATCAAATCCGTCTTAACATCAAGACAAACTGCAAAGCATTGCTGCTGTTTCAGTATTTTGATGGAATCTCATGAACAAGCCCCGATCGCCCAGTCACCCCTGCTCAGTGCACTCATTTGCCTACTGCCTCCGGCATCTCACCCTCAAGCGTTGAGGCAGCCCAGGCTACTTGTTCGACAGTTCGCCCCTCTCGGTTTCCGTCGTGACCTCTTGTCGTAGGGGAAAGGAGAGCGTTGAAATTGAAAACTGGGCTCCGGGCAGGGCATGGCTGAGGCCGTACCGCGGCTGGGCTAGTAATGGTTCAGCCACGTGGTACAGGCTAGAGGGGCAGCACTTACCGTTCAGATTCAGAATCCTCAGATGGGTGAGGGTCCACAAGTGAAAGCAAGGCTGCACTGCGCACGTGGCTCTACTCTGCTGCTGCATGCTATCTTGTTCTGGGGGCTATAGAAGCTTGGCCGACCACTCCCTGGCTGAGGGCTCTGCAAGTTTGAAACATACTGAGACGGTGGCGCACGTGCGCCCATCACCCCACCCACAGTCATCACAACACGATTATCATTGGCTTGCAAACAGCCAATGAAAATCCCGAATATTCTGTTGCTATGGTGTAATGCAGATGAGGATCCTACACTGCGCTGCTTGCGCACACATTAATGCTGGCGGGGCCACAGCTCTAGCGCCCCGCCAGCCTTGTTTATGATAATGGGTTACGTTAAGTGCGTGGAGCCTTTGAGCTCCATGCACTTTACTATAGGAAATAAATGCGTAAAATGGGACGCGCCCCTCTGTATGTGTCAGGCCCAGCTCTGACACGGCAAGATGATTTCATTATTTATATATGTACTTAACATTGCAGCCACATCGCGTGTAACAAAAAGGAATAAACATAGCCAACACTTTTTCTCTGTGCTCCCTGGGGGCTGGGAGGGCGGTGCCCCTACGCCCTAAATAAGCAGCCGCCACTGTGACAGAGGATGAGCAAGTGCATGATTGCTCAAATTACGAGGAGTTCTATGACGAGATCCCGAGGGTAAAAGAGAATGCTCTAGCAGGGGGCGAGGTTCTCTTTATTGACAGGTCATCAAAAATTGATCAAACTGATGGAGTAAGGCATTCAGGTTCAGCTGTGGTAAGACACAGAGCTAATGGGGAATTTGAAGTGGTAGCAAGTGCAAGACTACCGTCTCACTTTTCGGCACACGCTACAGAATTGGTGGTTCTTATTGTCGCACTCGAGGACACACAGGGCAGGAAGTGACTGTGTAAGGTGACTGCGCCTATCGATGTCAACCGTGCACACAGGATTAACACGCTGGAAAAGGAGTGGCTACCTCAGAGTGGACGGCACTGCAGTGCAACATGCTGCATTATTGCACAGGCTTATTAAAGCACTATAACTTCCAGTAGCAATCGTAATAGTTAAATGTGCAGCACATACTAAGAGAACTGACTTTATCTCACGCGAGAACGAAGCCGCAGACGAAGAGGCCAAAAGGTTTGCATATTCACCTGATATTTTTAGTTTTGATACTCCTAATGTAAAGGAAAGGATTGTCACGATTGTGATTGTAAATGAAGGATTTAGTCATTTGTCTAGAACGCAAATGATGGAAGTTCAAAGTATTGCTCCGCATGAAGAAAAGAAGCTATGGACATGGAGGGGGTGTTCTTTATACCCTTCTGAAGCATTGTGGTGGCAGAACAGCACTGGTAAACCCGGTGATGCCTGTAGCCTTATTAAGGGTAGTGTTAGAACAGCTACACTACCCTGGACATGTAACTAGGGAAAGCCTTGCAGCATCTATTGCAGAGGATTGGTTTGTACCAAACTTTTTAGAACACATTGCTTTTTATATAGTAAATTGCATTGTATGTCAAAGGTTTACTGCTTGGCACACACTGCGAACAATCAGAGGAGTGATTCCTCGACCGAATGGTCCTTTTTAGCATTTACATATCGATTATGTTGATATGCTGCAAGAATGTAGTGGATATAGGTATATGATAGTGGTGGTGTGTCCATTTTTTAGATGGATTGAAGAAGGTCCATGTACACACACTGATGCCACTTGCACTGTGAAGTTTTTTGTCCGAGAAGTATTTCCTAGATGGGGAGTATGTGAGGTGCTGAGATCCACCAATGGCCCCATTTTGCAAATGAAGTATTTGAACAAATCAGGCCATTGCTTAGTATTAAACATATGTTTTCTTCTGCTTATCACTGTCATGATTCCTGCCCCTCATGCCCCCACCACTCGAAGATGTCAGGCTGGAGCCAGGCCACGATCACCTTCATGGCCCTCAATGGCCTCTCCATCCCTCCAAAGACCCACTTGGAGTCAGACTTGGCGCTTGTGGCACCAGACTCACTCACTCCCATAGGATAACATTGGGGATTGGACTTGTAGTGCATTGATGGGGACAAGATGGATGCCCCCACATATTTCGGTTCCCAGAACTGCATGTGCGGTCTAGTCTTTTGGGTGTGGTTCAGCCCAGAGACACCTGGGATACCCAGAGACTATTTAAGCCACACCCAGGCTGAGAAACATGCTTTGCGTTTTCTGCACCTGCAGAGTGACACTCACCGTGTTCGGATCGGTCTCCAGTAGGCCTGCATCTTTCTTCTGCGCTCAGCTCCTGCAAGAACAAGAACACCGTTAGGAACAGCCCTACTTTGCGGTGCTTCTGCCCATCATTAATCGCTTCTTCTGTTCTGCGGGCATCTTCAGCAGTGTCATTCCCATCCCGACACGCTGCTTCCTAAGGAAAAGGGAAAAGAACATAAAAAGGCATTAGTAACCATTCTGCAAATCTTTGCTTATTTTTAAATACTGTAAGAGCTTCAAACGCTTACCTGAATCCTAGCCGCTCTGGGGGAACTCTGTCCCTGGAACTTCTCATCCATCTGCAAGAGGGAAAAGACACTCCAGGTTAGCGTGGAAACATCTAGAGGCTCCGCATACAGCGCTTACCCACCGCATTTGTTCTTCATAACCGGCATCCACGCTGAAAACGTCGCGGCACCTAAAAGACACAGAAAAAGAACTCACTTCAATGCAAATACGAAAGGGGTGCATCGCGCATCGCGCTCTCCCTCACCTTCAGCGCTACTCATCTGAGCAGCACGCCGCCATCCCTGGACGCCGACCATCATCTAAGGAAGGAAAGGAACAAAGTTAGAGAACTGTTCAAAAGACTCATTATACTTACCTGTCAGGCTCTTGCCAGAGTGAAGTAACTAGACAGCAACGAGCCCGCATCAATCAACGCGCCCCTGCACTGAAAGCAGGACGGAGAGCACCCTATCCAAGAAAACAAGGTGAGCTGTCGATCAAAGGGAAGGGTTGGACTCCGGGGAAGAAGGGGTTCAAGCACACAGAGACAATAGGGAGTTACACTCTACCAATCCTATGTTTCAGGCCCAGTTCCCAGTCGAATAGCCTCCAGGGAAGGGTTTGAGGTCGTAAGAGGTCAGAACAGGCTGAGTGACGTCCCCGTGGATACCAGGTGAGCGTTACAGAACGCAAAGCCTCACATCAAAATCCACCTGGGCGTCATGGAAATGTCAGAAACCAACCAGTTAGCCCACATGTTGGGGCAGCTACGTTCCGAAGTACATGCAGCCAGGCAGTAGACCAACACCCTGAGGAGAGAGCTGATAGTAGCCAAAGAACGCACTGATGATTTAATCCAGCAACTTCTCCAGTCACAAGCAGGGCATGCACCATTGCGGGGAAATGTGCCCTCAATGCCAGCGCCATCAGCCAATCCCATTCAGATAACCCTTCCTGGGGCAGCTCCCTTGGCCCCGCTCGAACGATTTACCGGGGATCCCAAGAGGTTTACAACGTTCATGAACCAGTGCCGCCTGCACTTCCTTTGTAGGCCAGGGGCCTTTCCGAATGACCAATCACGGGTCGCTTTTGTGCTATCCTACCTGAGTGACAGCGCCGCTGACCGGTCTGTACCCTTTGTGGCCCAAGACGATCCTTTGCTGCATGACCTCAAGGGCTTTCAGCAGGAGATCGAAAAGCTGTTCGCCCATCGTACTCATGGGCAGGCATTAGACAACGAACTTCTGTCCCTACGCCAAGGGAATCAAGACCTATTTACATACATAGCCACGTTTAATAGACTCGTAGATGAAGTGGAGAAGAGAACCACGTTATTTCATCAGGGGTTGCGGGGGAGCTCAAGGATGTTCTCGCACAAGTAGTGAACCCCCCCGAAAGACTGCTCAGAATTCATTGACCTTGTTGTTCAACTGGATCATAGGTTGCAGGACCGAAGAGCAGATCGAACCAGACCGGACCCTCGCCCTATGTATGTGCGTTCAAAGGACAATACTGCCCGAACAACGGAAGGTTCCGGAGAACCAATGCAAATCGGGGGGGTCAGATCCCCCTTGACTAAAGCAGAAAGGGATAAAAGGAGACAGCAGCAGTTATGTCTGTACTGTGGAAGGTCAGGTCATTTCCTTAAAGAGTGCCCTGTGAAGCCACCGCGGAGGATGGTAGGGGCCACGGACAAGGAAGATACAATCAAGGAATCGGAAAACTCCCCAGCCCGGCAAGTGCAGGGGTCCACTTGTCGAGCGAAGAAAGTAAACTACAGACCTCCCATTTGTGGTCTTGATCAATCACCAACAACCATCTCGGATGCACGCAGTAAGAGCGTACATAGACAGTGAAGCGGTTGGGAATTACATCGACCAGGATCTTGCGGCAAAGATGGAGCTTCCGTTACGCCCTAAATCAACCACCGACACTGTTACCACTGTCGACGGCACGGAAATAGCTTCTGGTCCAGTATCCCAATGCACTGTAGCTTTAACCCTTCTGTGCCAGGATGGACACCAAGAATCTATGGTTTTCGAACTCATTAAGGCACCACAGTTCCGGTTGATTTAGGGAATGCCATGGTTGGTAGTTCACAATCCTCGAATCGATTGGCGAGCAAAATAATTGGCCTTTCCCGAGACGTGCGCCCTCACATGTTATCACCAAGAGAAGCAACCAATAGACACCAGAACCTCCATGCTTACGACTGTGGCAATCGGCACCCTACCAAGTGAAAACCAGGACTTTCAAGATGTCTTTCAGAAAGAACAGGCTAATGCCCTGCCACCGCATAGACCATACGAATGCCAAATCGACCTGATACACGGCGCACAAATCCTTTGTGGGCGAATTTATGCACTTACGGAACCAGAAAACCAGCACCTGAAGGCCTATCTTGACCAATTCCTGGCCAACGGGTTCATCCGTCCCTCGAAGTCTCCAGCAGCCAGTCCTCTATTCTTTGTACCGAAAAAGGAGGGGGACTTGAGAATGTACATCGACTATCGCGCACTGAACCAAATTACCGTAAAAAATCGCTACCCCCTGCCACTGATCCCTGAATTGCTTGATCAAGTCAAAGATGCCCAAATCTACACAAAACTAGACCTGAGGGGGGCATATCACCTTGTTTGCGTAAAACAAGGGGACGAATGGAAAACTGCTTTTTGCACCAAATACGGCTTGTACGAATATCAAGTAATGCCCTTTGGCCTTTGCAACGCGCCTGCTGCATTTCAATACTTCATGAACGATGTCCTACGCGAATTGATTGATGCCTGTGCTCTAGTGTACATCGCCGATATCCTAGTATATTCCGCATCAAAGCAGGACCACGTTAAACACGTCCGATCCGTATTGGAGAAACTCTGTCAACACCATCTCTACGCCAAGCTCGAAAAGTGCTCATTCCACGTCTCCGCGGTGGAATTCCTGGGCTTTATTCTCAGCCTGAATGGAATCCGAATGGATGTACACAAGGTAGATGCTATCCTGAACTGGCCATCCCCCAATTCATTCAAGGGGGTTCAAAGTATGCTAGGTTTTGCAAACTTCTACCGCCGGTTCATCCCAGGATTTTCGCAAATCGTGCACCCCATCACGTCATACTAAGGAAAAGCAACAAAAAGTTCCAGTGCACAACAGAAGCCAAGGAGGCTTTCCAGGAACTCAAAGCAAGATTCACATCTGCCTGAATTTTACGCCACCCTCGCCCTGTGCTCCCATACCTGGTGGAAACGGACGCCTCAAGCATGGCTATGAGAGCCGTCCTCTCACAAAAGGACCCCGAAACGGGCCAGTTATACCCTGTAGCCTTCTGGCCGCATAAATTCACACCCCCTGAACTCAATTACGCTATCACAGACAAAGAACTCCTGGCCATTAAGTCAGCCTTTAAGGCATGGCGGCACTACCTCTTTGGCACCAGACACACAATCACCGTAATAACTGACCACCGGAACCTCCAGTATCTAAAAACAACAAAGGCCCAATCCTCACGAAAACTACGTTGGGCTCTTTTTTTTGCTTAATATGACTACGTGATTACATTTCGACCAGGGGTGAAAAACGGGAAGGCCAATGCCCTTTCCCATATGGGGATGGAAGAGCAAGGGTATCAGAACAAGTCATGTCTGGTTATCATGATTCCATGATCAAGCGCCACCCCGGAATCGCTAAAACCCTAGCCAAGGTAAAACAAAGTTATTGGTGGCCCACATGGCGTAAAGACATTAGCCAATTCATCCTATCTTGTGGAGTGTGTGCTCAAAACAAGTCATCCAAGCAGAAACCGGCTGGGCAATTACAACCATTGGAAATCCCACCAGCAGCCTGGCACACGTTGTCCCTCGATTTTATTACTGAGTTACCACCCACTGATTACCACAGATACGCCCTATACACTGTGCATTGGTTTGGGGCATTGGGACCTTGGAGGGCATTGGATAGCCAGAGGCAGAGACTACATATCACATGGCCAGAAATGTAACTTTACACAAAGCTTATGCAATAAAAACGGTCAGGATGAAAATGGATTTAAGGTGGTAGACTTACAATGCACCGGTGAACGTAATACCTACTACCATCAACAAACATGTCTCCTCAGGTTTAGGTGAGGAAAAAGGAGCTAAAACAAAGGGAAGGTTGCCACGTCTGAACTAAACCACTTGTTCACCACCATTTCTGTGCCAATTACAGAAACATTTGCACGTTCCAAATGTATATTGATTAAGATTCACATGTGGGAAAACTCTGAAACTATGGGGAAAGAGCAGCACCAGATAGACATCAGCAATGCACTAGGATTGGACATAACGGGCACGAGCAAAGAACATTTTGATGTGAGAAGTGGGGGGGGGTGTGGGCACTTTGCGTAGAGCAGACTAAATGGTTTCCCTCCAGATTGACAAAAGCAACTTGGACAAAGAACAGCAAGATGGGAAATCAGAAATGGGCCAAACCCCATCCATGCTCTATCATGGACATGAGTATGAAATTAATTTACTAGAGGGGACCCTAAGGACGGTTCCCTACTTTTTGCCTTACCCTCTATTACCAAAGTACTGACACTATTAAATAAAACAACTAGGCATTCAGACTTATTGGGAGTTTTCTTTCATTCAAAGAGGATTCTCAAAACCCAGGATAGATAGAGAAATCACATTTGAGGAAAACAGCATTTATGTAGATAATACCCAAATTGCATGTGAAGATGACGGCAAGCAGATGGTAGACGCCAAGCTCGAAGGGTGTAGACAAGTGTCACCACTTGAGGGGAATGGGGCTATGTTTGAACCTGAATCATTACACCATCCCGACAGAGGTACTGAAATTGGCAGAACAGGTAAGCGAAAAATGATTAAAAAAAGAGGGGAGGAAGGGTGAAGTGGTTTAGGCGAAGTTTGACGATACGTTGTGGGTTAGAGGCAGTATAGGAAAAAAGAAAATAATGGAAAAAGATGACAACTAAAAGAAAGGCATCAATAGTGCACACAAGTACTGCAGGAATTCATAATAGCAGAGACACAACATTGATTATCACTGAGAACATATTATATCTAGTAGTAGGAAAGAAAACACAAAATACTGTAGAAACTAATTTCGAAAGGTGTACTTAAAGAAGGAAAAGGGGCAGACGGGCATATTGGGGAGTGACAAATAAATGGGAGGGTAAACCAAGCCGTCAATCTTTTGACAATGCAAAGATAACACATGCAAATTTGCTTGAATGTAAGCTTGTTAATGCCAAAACCATAAACCACCTGGGACATGAGGAACAGGTAAGGGGTAAGGACAGCAAAGCCAACGTAGCAGAAGAGAGCACTAGCAAAGACTTCAGTCTAAAGCAGTAGAATGCAGCAGGAGTAATGAAAGGAGGACAATGAGGGCGTTTAAGATATGAATGAGGAATGCAAAATAACGGATAGGGAGTGATATTGATATTGATATTGATATTTTATTTCTATCGCGCTCATACACAAGTGTTTCAGAGCGCAACAAGGCAAGGGAAGGGAACAGGGGGGAACAAAAAAACGATCTTACTAGGCCCAGTGACATTGGGAACGCGCAAGTGCATAGAAGAGAGGGAGGGGAAAAGTGCATGGAAGGGGGGAGAAGTGGAAAGTGCGAAGCAAAGGAGTAACAGATAAATTAGAACAAATACATTAATAATAAAGGCAACATACAGTGATAGTGCATCCAGCAATTTGCAAGTGGTAGGTTTAAGGCAGCAGACAGGGTAGGTCTGATAAGTGCAGGAAGAAAAAGGTGGAGGTGTCAGTTTGAGAAATAAAGATCCCTGTGCAATAATCAGAATATGGAGAGTATCTGCATACATCATTAGTGGAAACAGCCTACTAAACTCTATCAAATGGACAAGAGAACGTTTAGGGAAACTTTGGGCACAGACTTCAAATCTAGGCCTATTGGTGACCATTTTCAAGTAGAGCAGGAGGTCAATAAGACAGTTGTAACCCTGTTATATGATAAACATGTGAGACAGAAGATTTGGCCAAAGGTACAAACATATTGTATTATGTATGACATTGAGGCCCGTAACCACGATGTGCATTGAGACAGAATTTGAACAACCCCCTTCAATAAAAAAATGTTAGTAAACAAAAATCAAAACAAAGCTATAGACCTGATTCATGGAATCTGGTGCAGAAATGGTGCAAGGGCCGTGCGACGAGAAGGACCTTGCGTGAGTAGTGGCACAAAAATAAAATATGCACGCCATGCGTATTCATGGATTACAAGGCGCATTACTAGCTGTTGTGCAAGTAACAACAAGCTGCACGAGTAACGCCCCCAACACACCCCCACGCACACCAAAAAGCAATTTAAAGAACTAATATGGTGCAAGCCTCCGCGCCATCTCTGGCCCAGCATACAGCACCCCAAAGAAAATTCTCAAAAAAACCTTGCAATCCCAGGCCGTAGCCCAGTGAAATCATGCTACAAAACCTCGCAATCCCAGGGCGCACCCCAGCGAAATCGCGTGACAAAACCTCACAATCCTAGGCCGCACCCCAGAGAAAACGGGGGACAAAACCTTGCAATCTGAGGCCGCACCCAGAGAAAATGTGAGCCCTCCCTCACAAGCCCTGCCCATACCCCAGCGAAATCGCGCAACAAAACCTTGTAATCCCAGGCCGCACCCCAGTGAAATCGCTTAACAAAACCTTGCAATCCCAGGCCGCACCCGCCCTCCCTCACAAGCCCAGCCTGTACTGTAATGAAATTGTGTGACAAAACCTTGCAATCCTAGGCCACTCCCCTGCAAAAACGCTTGCCCTGCCTCGCAAGCCCAGCCCGTACGCAGCAAAATCGTGCAACAAAACCTTGCAATGCCAGGCCACACCCCAAAGAAAATGAGTGCTCTCCCTCGCAAGCCCAGCCCGTAACCCAACAAAATTGTGCAACAAAACCTCAAAATCCCAGGCCTCATCCCAGAGAAAAATTGTGCTCTCCCACGCAAGCACAGCCCGTACCCCAGCGAAATCGTACACTCCCTTGTAAGTGTAGGCTACACCCCTTACAAAAACGTGAGTTCCCCCCTACACCCTTCGGCACTCATACTGTCCACATAGCCCCGCTACTTCACATGAACCACTGTAGTCCACACCAGCCACCCTCACCTGTGACACCCCCACTGGCAGCCCCCTCCAGAAAGGACACCCCCACAGGCAGCCCCCTACAGATGGAACATCCCCCCACAGGCAGCCCCCTCAAGACCGGACACCCCCTCACAAGCAGCATCTTCTGGAAGGGACACCCCACACAGGCATCCCCCTCCAGACGGGACACCCCTCACAGGCAGCCCCCTCCAGAAGGGTCAGCCCCCACAGGCAGCCCCATCCAGACTGGACACCCCCACATGCAGCCCCATCAAGATGGGACACCCCCCCACAGGCAGCCCCCTCAAGATGGGACACCACCCACTGGCAACCCTCTCCAGAAGGGACAGCCCCCACAGGCAGCCCCCTCCAGACGGGAGACCACCCCACAACCCCCTCACCTGTGACACCCTTCACAGGCAGCACCATCTGTCTTGACACCCCCCACAGGCAGCCCCCTACAGACGGGACACCCCCCACAGGCATCCCCCTCCAGATGGGACACCCCCCACAAGCAGCCCCATCTAGACTAGACACCGCCCACAGGCAGCCCCCTGCAGACAGGACTCCCCCCACAGGCAGCCTCCTACAGAAGGGACACCCCCACAGTCACCCCCCTCCAGAAAGGACACCCCCCCATAGGCAGCCCCCTCCAGAAGGGATACCCCCCACAGGCCACCCGATCCATACTGGACACCCCCCACAGGCAGCCCCTTCAAGACGGAACACCCCCCACAAGCAGCCCCAATCAGACTGGACACCCCCCACAGGTAGCCTCCTCAAGATGGGACACCCCCCACAGGCAGCCCCCTCCAGAAGGGACACCCCACACAGGCAGCCCCATCCAGACGGGACACCCCCCACAGAGAGCCCCTCCAGAAGGGACACCCCACAGGCAGCCCCTTCAGATGGGACACCCCCCACAGGCAGCCCCCTCCAGAAGGGACACCCCCCACAGGCAGCCCCATCCAGACTGGATACCCCCCACAGGCAGCCCCCTCAAGACCAGACACCCCCTCACAAGAAGCATCTTCCCGGAAGGGACACCCCACACAGGCATCCCCCTCCAGACGGGACACCCCTCACAGGCAGCCCCCTCCAGAAGGGACAACCCCCACAGGCAGCCCCATCCAGACTGGACACCCCCACATGCAGCCCCATCAAGATGGGACCCCCCCCCACAGGCAGCCCCCTCAAGATGGGACACCACCCACTGGCAACCCTCTCCAGAAGGGACAGCCCCCACAGGCAGCCCCCTCCAGACAGGAGATCACCCCCCAACCCCCTCACCTGTGACACCCTTCACATGCAATCACCGGAGGTATACCCATGAGTGGAGCATCTGCTCACACACCCTTCCAGGCCTTAATCATCCCCCAACATACGCATGTGACAAGTGAGTGCAAAAACATGTGCATGTTGCCCATGCCACATTGCCATGGCATCAAAGCAGAGTGACAGAATGTGTGCCCACGACAGAAGCAAACATACCAAAACGTGTTGCATGACCCACAAATAATGGGCACGCATGTCACCGCCTGAGCATGAGTGAGCTGGGTGGCAAAATGCCTGTCAGGGAACTATAACATGACCGGTCCATGCTGCATGGGGGATGGTAGGGCAGTCAGAGAGAGCATGACTCACAGAGACTGGTGTATTGTGCATCCACTCTGAAATATCAACTATGTGCCACTACTGCATTCCAGTGGTAGAGGTTGATCAACACATGAGAGAAGGCATTGTGTGATTGCACATGCTGTTGAAGGTGTATGCACAACATGTATTTTACACAGCAAAAACAAAGTAATGTGCTATGACGGTGACCATGCAACACTCCCACAGTGAGCCCACCTCTCTCTACCCCAACGACAGTGATGCCAAACACAAAGGGATGCTGCACAGGTCAATGCAAATCCAAAAAGACAGTGCACACCCATTCATCTGATTGACACACCAAAACATGTCAGGCACATGTGCATCCTGCCATCAGCAACCATCCCAGCAACCACAAAACACAAGCATGCATGTAACAGGACACTTGTCTTGCAATGGAGAGATGCACTGGCTCAGAATAGAACTAGCAAACAGGCCAACACACAAATGAACTGCACAAAGCATTGCATTTTACAAACACAATGATATATTGAATAAATATGTACAGGAAAAATGTTCAAATTAATCTTACAGTCGTCCTGGTAAAATTTGTAGCAAAATAGAATTCTTATGCCTAAATAACTATATACAGTAAAAAAGGGGAAGGAATGTCAGAAAAGTCTGGGGAAAATAATAAATAAAGAAAGGAAACCTACACCTAAATAACTATGTACACAGGCAGTGGGCTAGTCCATCTCCTCATCCACAATCTTGCCCAGGGCTGAGTCCAGCACCACATCCTCATCCCCCAGGTGGGCCTCCATTTTTACCTCGAGGGCTTGCAGGGCCTCCAACATATGTGTCACTATCACCTCGGCTTCCCTGAAAGTGGCCTCCAGGATGGCAGCCCGCCACCTTTCCCAATGCAGCGTAATCCCAGCCCTGGCCAACACAATCTTTGCTTCCCACACGGAAGACATCCTTCCCCCGAGGTCCGCGTGATCCTCCTGCCTCAGATTGTGCACATGCCCCCTTTGGATGATGGGCCCTGAGATCTGTAGCCTCTTCCTTAATGCCAGCTGCTGCGACAGTGCCCGGTGCCTGCTTTGCATGTATGCCCTCCGGGCTGATGATGATACCTGGGGGCGTATGGCCCGTGCCCTGCGTCTGGGTGCCTGCTGTCCCTCCATTGCCAATGACGCAGTCAGTCCCTGGGAAGGCACAGTGACCACCTCAGATTGACCTTTGACTCCCAACTCGGGGAGGGATGTTGGCTCCACCAGACTGGCCAATGTGGGTGGGACTGGTGCACAGGGGGGCCCTGGTGGTATCTGGGCCGGAAGGCACCCTGGAGAATGACTGGTGCACAGAGGAGGAAGACGAGGAGGGGGTTGCATTAGTGAACAGCCCATGCAGCACAAACCAGAATAGGCATGTTGCAAGCCAGCTGACGAGGTAGACTGCTTGCACATCATCATGAAGAAGTATGTTCTTCATGATGATGTGCAAGCAGTCTACATGTAGCCTGCACATCATCACAGAGGATGGCTGTACGCTTCGCCACCCCGGCCTGCAGGGGAAACACATAGTCCTGGATGGCAACACTAGGTGGTGAGTGGGTGTCGATCTGTGTGGACACTGCCAACACCAGGGGCTGGGTCTGGGTGGAGGCATCCCGGCAGGCGCATAAAGCTGCATCTGCTGGCTCAGGGACAAGAATCTGCAGAGGCACCTTCAGGGTGGCCTGCACAGCCTCATGCCTGAGGGACAGGACTGCAGTAGGCATGCCCACCTCAACACCCCCACCTGAACCCATGGGCTGTGCTTCAATGACCACCTCCTCCCCCTTCCACCACCAACCTAGTTGACTCCGGGGTGTCTTTCACAATGGATGGCCCCTGTGTGGCATCACCTATCCCTCCTTCTGCTGAGGAGTCCACTCACACCTTCACCTTCTTGGACTTACGCCCAGCAGCATTGCCCGATGGTACCAGAATGGCCTTGCGCCTCTGCCTGGTGGAGGCATCCCTGCTGCCATGCTTCAAAGCACTGCTTCCGCCCTCTTCATCAGATGCAACTGTGGAAAAGAAAACACAGAACAGAAACATCAGTGTCCTGTGACAATGTGTGCGTGGCAATACCAACATTCACATGAACTTGACTATTCAAGGGAACAGCCATCATCCTCCACCCCCACACACATGGGCATGCAATCCACATCCATGCAGATGCATGCGTGCCCATCACTCCAGACATTCACATCAGGCTATATGCCACTCTCATGACCAATCAACTGTGTATGCTACACACACATGCATCATGTCCACATACACATCATGCACACACATCAACAGAGAGTCCACAAGTAGTGTGATGAGAAGTCATATCAGAGTCCAGTTAACTGTAATACTGCTACA
The DNA here is from genome assembly GCF_040938575.1 of Ambystoma mexicanum. NCBI lineage: Eukaryota > Metazoa > Chordata > Amphibia > Caudata > Ambystomatidae > Ambystoma > Ambystoma mexicanum. The sequence goes on along the minus strand of NC_090939.1, from coordinate 481,778,866 downwards.
TGACTACGTCAGACATCGAAATGCACATGTTGCATCCAGGCGTGAGTGATGGCCAGCCACATATTCCCATCTTTGCCACATACACACGAACATCGTGCATGCACATGACGCGGACAACACTACCTCAACTGTTACACATGCACATCTCAGACAAAAGTAACAAAACATGTGCATGGTCTGAAAGACAGCAGTACAACACACAATGCAAGAGATACCTCATACAAAATACATATGGTCCAATGCACACATGGAGAGCAATGTCTGGGCCATGCACGCAGACATCCGTATCAGAGGCATACTTGCTGCAAGCCTAAGGGGCTCAGTCCCAACATGCAGAAACATGCACTGTAGAGCATAGCAACACATTGACAATTACAAGTCGAATCCAGACGTTCAGGCAACTCGCAGTCCATGGTGTGCAGCGCCGGGTAAAACTTCTCCAGGACCACCATGTTGGCAATGGACAGCCGGCACCTGCATGCACGGTGCACCACTATGGATGCACAGGCCTTGATGAATTGCAGGGCCTTGCTGTGTGTCCTGGATTTCAGGTCCTACCAGTGATTTTGCATGGTCTTCAAGGTCCGGGATGTCACCCCTCATCGTTGATGGCATCCCTTATCGCATCTCAGATCTGCTGACATCCTTCCTTGCCACGTTGCATCGATTGGTTGAAAAGGGCATCATAATTCTCCAGGACCTTCTCCACCAGGATGTCAACTTCCATGGCAATGAAGTTGACAGCCCTCTGCCTCGCTGCCATGGGGTTGCGACTTTGGTCTGAAGATGACTGTTCAGACATGGCAACCCCCGAGGCAGGTGTGGGTGGGCAAGGTGGTCCTGTAGATGGGCTGTCAAACGGTGGTGGCGGTATGGCATGGTGGGAGTCTGATGAAGCAGCTGAGGTGGTCACAGGGCCAAGGACAGGAGCATTGGCAATGGCTGGACATCAGGCACTCAAAATGCAGGGCAGGTGGGCAGCAGGCACACACACTGGGCAGGCAGCAGCAGATGGCTAGGTAGGAGGCAGCTCAGGGAAGTAGGTGACAGGTTAAATGGCTCAGAGACAGGAGCGTGGGTATTCACGTATTATTCCATGGGCAGCAGGAAACAGAGTGACGGCACTTTGCATGTAAGGAATTTCCATGTAAATGTGAAATCCGAGGAAAGGCCCTCAGCGCGTAACTTACGTGACACGCACTGCGCGCTGGCATTGAGCGAGCTAGATTCTGGAATACATAAGTACATGTAGAAGCAACTCCAACCATACGTGCAAAGGGGAGTAGATGGACAAGTGGAATACTGCACTTTTTGGGGTGCCATGCAATTCGTTCACTTCTGGGACCGTGCAAACTTCTTATTTTGGTGGAGGTTTGTCTCGGCGCATAGGCGCATCTACTTTTGCATTTTCAGAGCCTAATGGTGAGTCGCATATGCAATTGTCCTACTCTGGGTGCGCTTGTGTATCGCATACCTCTACTCTTACCTTAACTGTAGCTTTCCAGGGTTTGCGTACACATTTGTTGTGTTGCTGGGTGCCACTGCGTATCGCGTAATGCTTTTTAATTTTTCAGAAGCTATCCAGGAGGTCTTGTGTATGCAATTTCCCTTTTATTGGGATACTTATGCATTACGCATCCCGTATTTTTGTCACCTGGCGTACCTTTGAGCCTTGCTGGACCACAGAAGTAAGTTTTCCATCACCTACACTGCCCCCTCACTCTAATTGCCCAGGACAATTGCTTGGTGTGCCTTCCATTGTTCACTTACACCTGGAACATGAGTGGAAAGGCCCCAAGAGAGAAAGATGGTAGAGGTGGCCGGAGCCGGGGCCAGGGATGTGCAGCGAAAGCAGCTGTCCCATGCCAAGGACCCAGGGACATGCAGTGGAGCCAACAGTCCGAGGCCCAAGGACCTAGGGACTTGCAGTGGAAGCTGCTGTCCCAGGCCCAAGGGCCCAGGGACGTGCAGTGGAAGCTCCTGCCCCAGCCCCAAAGGGTAAGGGTCGTACAGCTAAAGAAGGTGACCCATCCCAGAAGGGTAAGGGATGTACAGTTTAAGCAGCTGGCCAAGCCCCAGTGGGTGATGCCATGGCCCAGGCCACTAGTGGTCCAGCATCTGGGGCCCAGAGTGGTCCCAGCCACACACTGTAAATGCCAACACCATGTGCCAAGAAAGCAAAGCCTGCACAGCAGAAACAGGCTCAACCCCATGGCACGGAACAGGACATTGGCACATTGAGGTAGAGGAACTTCAATGACGAAGAACTCCAAATCCTCACGGACTACGTGAGAGAGCACCACCTTGACATGTGCCTGTAGCCAGGAAGCCCTCATAGACTTGCTCAGCGTATGGTGCTTGGCAGTATATCACGGATGAGATAAATGTATGAGAAGGTCACTGCTACTCAGGTCATGAATCGCTGGAATGACCTCACTTGTGTCGCACCAAGTCCAAGATGGGTGCCAAACTCGCCTATGCTATGGCAACTTGAGGGGGGTCACCAGAGGAGGAGGTGCTCACCCCGCATGAAGAGGCTATAAGCCAATTCATTCTACTGGAGTAGGTGCAAGGCGTAGAAGGCCTGCCAAATTACGAGGGCACGTCCATTGAGTGACCAAGATTGTGCATCCTGACAACGTGTAGTGGTGGAAGATAACAAAGATGTATGATTGTGTTGCTCTGTTGTCTGCATTTGAAGGACTGCCCTGGGTAAAGCATGTTGTTGTGTACTGACTCTTGTCCAGTGTACTGAAGAGTGGATACAACCCATGTGTTCCACATCAGTTGCACATGGCTGTGTAACAGTACTCATCCCCCACTATCATACCCACCCAACATCTGCAACATGATACCACAACGTGCCATCTTGTCAGTTGCATCAGTGATGTCAGACACTCTGCCCGACTAGGCATGTGCTTGTGTCTGAAGCAGGAGTTACACTTCATGCACTGCAGGGTGTAGATTCTATATTCACACATGTAGGTAGGTGCTTCCATGCTACAAAGACCTTCCAAGGAGACTACCATGCTCCCATGAGTGAGTGTGCATGTTTCTAGAAGTTCCTAGTCATTGCATCGACTGCCAAACTGTTGAATGCCATACCATAGGAAAAAAGGCATTGAAAAAAAGCATTGAATGCTTTCCCCAACCCCCCTTTTTTAACCTTAAAAACCCATTCAAATTAAACTAAACCCTTTACAATAGGAAAAAAATGCATTCAATGCTTTTTTTTCCCATGAATTTGTTTCTATGGTATAGCATTCAACGGTTTGGAATTAGATGCTATGACCAGATACCATTTCTAGAGTGTGCACATCCACGCTGACGCTATGGCAATGACTCCGAAGTTGATTTGTTGTGAGGGCTAATCCCTGTTACCCTCCTACACTCACCACACACTCTATGGGTCCATGCCCCTGTCCCTCTTGTGGGTCACTGTACCTTCTTCCTATCTCCAACTGCATTTAATTACTTTCTCCACTTCACATACCTTGGCTAGGTGTTACTGTTACAGTCATACTTCAGCTGGGGGGGTTTGGTTGTTTCCACATTTAGGGCATGTTCCCATTGTGTGCAGTCCCTGTGCCAGTTCAACACTGGTGTGGCATGTGATGGAGGCGTGTCAATATGTGTGTCTACCTGTTGACATGTCTTGCAATAGCATGTCACAGAGCCACATGACCAGGCCCATTTCACTGCTATTAGTCGATAGTTTGCAGTGCCATGTGCCATAATGTGCTTGCTAAGAACCATGTTTGTTGCCAATGTGTCCACTGGCTGCATGGGCCTGAGCATATAATGTTGTTGCCAGTCTTCATATGCCATGAATAGATGGCTTCTTGTACATAGTGTGTGGATGCTGATTCTCTCATGGTGACATGCCCTGCATTTTGTTGCATGACAGCAATGTGATACACATGGTTACTGTAGACACGTTTCACATGACTCCTCATGTCTTTTTCTGTCCTTGTGCAAGTGAGCAGGCACCAGATGCAGAGGAGGAGGAAGAATAGCCTATGTCGGTCCAGAGCACCAGTGGAGGACATGTCGTGGCAGGCCATGAGAATCCACTGGTGCTACAGACCATCCTGGGAATTTTGGCATACGATACTGAGTCTTGGTACTCCAGTAGCTCTGGTGCTGAACCGGATATGCAGTCCTCAATGCTGGTGGAGATAAATACACCAATTGTTGGAAAGGTTGGGGCACGTGAGTCTGCAGGGTGTCTGGTGCCTTCACAAGGCCAGTCAGTGGTGTCAGGGCTGTCTGTGGTGGTTATGGATGAAAAGCCATGCGACCATGTATTGGTTTCTGGTCCTGGGCCAGATGTCCAAGGGAGGGTTGCAGTCCTGCAACCAGAGACAGTGGCATTGCAGTAAGGGCCATGCTCCCTTGGGTCAGGCAGGTGTGGGCCCCGCACACGTGGGGCATGTGTGCAGCCTGGGAAGACTGAGGGAGAGCAGCAGATGTTGCGTTCCACACACCAGCAGGGTACTGCCTTAGAGAGTTTGGCTGAGGGCTTGGATAGGGTGGCAAGTTCCATGATACGACCAGCAGCACAGGTGGAGCAACAGCTGCAGGTCATGCAGTCCACATGCGATCCACATGCCACTCCCACAGGCTCTGCATGGTGGCCAACAGCAGGAGCCGACGAGCAGATCTGAAGTCTCTGGAGGCAGCCCTTCTTGCAGAGTGTCCGGCACACAGGGAAGTCCTGAGGGACGAGTTTTTGGCCCACAGAGCTGCAATCCACAAGGAAGAGAAAACCACCAGCAGACTGTTCCAAATGGAGGGGCTAACATTGAGGCAGGATATCTTGGCGGTACTGCACATCGTGATGTTGTGCATGGTGACCTCCAAGCCCTCAGTGTGCTATTACATTCAGTAGTGTCACGCATGGCCGCTGCCACTGAGCATCAGACTGGGGTGGTGTGTGGTCAGCCTCAAGCACCACTACTACCTTCTGATTCAACCCAGCATGGTGGTGCCAGCAGAGACATGCCTCCCGGTCCACCATAGCCACCGTGGAGGGTGTTTTTTTTTAACATCCACCCATGTGGAAGTTGACATGCCTCCTGCCCTTCCCCCTCCTGGGTCCCTCCCCATCCCCCGGTCCAAGATGGAAATTTTTAATTTTTGCATTTTGTATTTGTATTTTATTCTTTTTTGTATACTTTTGTTCACCCCAGGCCCAGATTTTGGCTTTTTATTTTTGAGTTGCCCTTTCCTGGTTTATGGGGTTTTTTTTCTGATATTTTCCTTGAGGTGTGCATCTCAAGGCCATGACGTTTGCAGTGGTGAACATGCAGGCATGCATAGTGAGGTCAACTTCCATATTTGCATGGTGGTGCACAGGATGGCATGTGCAGGTAAATATGTTTTCTGTGTTCAATCGCACATGTGTGCTGTGAGAATAGTACTTCACTATGCCTGTTGTAATGTCTTCTCCAATATTCTTTCAGATATCTGTGATCTGGTGGTGACTGCTGTCCCCGGGGAGACACCCTGCACGCTTTGACATCCATGCTCCCCATGCCCTCCACTAGGCACTGTCCCTCCTGTACCTGATTAGGAGACACATTTCTGGGTGAAGGTGATGCGGGAATCACAACATGCTGGTGCAGTCAACGGGTATGAGCACTATCTTGCATTTTGAGCATGTGTCATTGGTGTGTATGTTTGCTGCATGTCTTACTAAGCTTATATGTGCTTTGCATGCTAACATGCTGGTATGGTTATTTAAGTGGTGCTCATGTCACTGTGTTACCTACCTTTGGGAACTCCTCTATGGCAGCACGTACTGTGCTGTAGAGCATGTCATTCCCCATCTCCAATCTAGCCACTGTACTTCTTGATGTGGCATTTTCCTGTCCTCCCTCTCAGTGTCACTCTCTTTCCCTCTCTCTGTTGTGGTACACTGCACTCCTGGGCTGATAACAATCTATTATCTGTCACCCTCTGGCACTATGTATTGTTCCTGCAGTGGGTGGTTTCTGCATATTTACTGTTGAAAATCATGTGTTGTCATGTATGTGCATGTTGTTTCTTTTGTTACTATGCATGTGATTGCATTTAGGGGAAGCATCTCCCGATGGTGTGCATTGTAGGCAAGGCAGGTGGGTATCCTGTACTGGTAAGCGAAGAGCATTAGCAGACAATTGTGTGGTGTTTGCATGAGAGTCTAGCACTGTGTGTGTTCACTTGGGATTGACTTGTCTTTTGGCCCACCAGTACTTCTTAATGGGTACATGTTTCACAGGGTGTGCTTCTGGTGATGGGTCTCGTCATGCTTCATTGCCTCACTCTCCCACAAACAGTGATATGCTGACACACTTGCACCTTCATTCACCCTGATTGCCTCTACGCCATCCTGGCCTGGTGCACTGCAAATGACCTTGGCTTGTATGCCATCTATAGCGAAAGTCTCCCTATTGGATCGCATGCACCCTACTTCTTCCATTCACTGTGTCCTTCATCCGTGGGCTCACCCCCTGCGCCCTCATCTAAATCAAGGAATCTTAGAGTCATCTTCGACTCCCTGCTTTCCTTCATCCCTTATAATCTGCACATTGTGAAGAAATCCCACTTTCAGCTCTTCATTCTCATAGTAACTGTACCCTTCCACACCTTCCCCCAGAGATTCAATGATACCCATACTCTGGTTCTCTGCAGACTACACTACTGCAACAGCTCCTCCTTATTGTTCCTTGGTCCACCCTGTGACCCCTCCAGCATACCCAGATTAGGGCAGCAAGACTTATCAATGGCCTCAGCCCACGGACCGCATCTCTCCTGCACTACAAAGCCTTCAGTGGCTCACAATATCAGCACGGATTACATTGTAATCCCTGTGTATCATCCACAGGGCTATCTGGGGATGGGGACCACTCTATCTTCAATGCTTCATGATCTCCTTCTAGACTCCTGCGTTCCTCTGGCAACAACTCCCTGCATGTGAAGCACTTTGGTATAGAAAGGGCTCTTGGTGTATTCATTTCCTCTGCGTTCAACCTTCTGTTTAATAGCCTCGCTCTCCCTCTGCATCTGAAGCAGGACCTCCTTAAATTCCCAATAATCCTCAAGTCTTTATATTCTCCTCTTCCTTATCCCCTTCTCTTCCGTGCTAATCATACAGTAGCGTGCCTGTTGTGCAGGGTCCTTAGGTGTCCTCGGGGCCCAGGCCCCCCACATGTTTCATCAAATCAACTGTGTATATACTGCACTTGTTCACGCTCAGCATCACCATGCGAGGTTACACTTATGTTTATCTTTTATTTTCTTAGCACTTCAGTGCAAGCTGTTCTCCCTGAACAAATCCAACCCTTTTCCCTTGCTACCCTCCCCTGTACACTTGCACGTTGTGAACACTCACAGGGCATAGTGGATTTGCCTCCTCTCCAAGTTATTGTCATGATTTGTTTGTAATATTGATTGTATTATTTATCTCTGTTACTTATTAATTGGCTACCTTACCCTGTCCCCACCCTGTTGCCCTGTGTGCACTTCAAAACATTTGGGGTAATTGTATAAGTGCCTAACAAATTACCAATACATACGTTTATTAATAATGTGCTCCCATGACAGTGTTCAGTGCACTGTCCCAATGCTATGCAGGGGCTGGCATGCCTTATCATGTCATTGGTAGTCTTCAAGGGGTGTACCAGCTTTTTTTTTTAGAATCAATGATCTGCATATGTGATGTCTTCACATGTTCATGCAGCATGTTGACTGATGCGTGCATTGTGTATGTGCCATCATCTAGTGAATGGGGATATGTGACATGTGACATGCACATTTGCTGCATGTCATTGAGGGTGACAGGCAGTGTGGGGGATGTTGTTGTTTATCAGTGCGTGTGTTTTGTGTGTTTGTTTTGCATGCAGTGTGCAGGTGTTTGTGCATGTGTGCTGGGACACATGTTGATGCTTGTCTTGTGAGTTGTTTTTTGCTTGTGTTTTATGTCACTGAGGGGTGCCCGTGAGTCTTCATTTTTTTGGGGCATGTATGTGTTAGCTGCACTGTGTTTCTTTTTGCTCTTTGTCTGCAGATTCTTCCATCAGAGAGTGATGGCTATTTCATGGGATGAAATTTGACTGTAAACTGCCTGCAAGAGGGACAGGTAAGATGTTCATTTATATTGATCGTTATGGAATGTTGAAGAACTTCCAGGTCAATACTGCACTTCTTTTGTACATCCCCACAATAGTGACATGTTTGTGCACATCATGCAGAATCTGGGACATGTGTACATATATTAGCCATTGTGCTTGTTGCAGTTTGTGTACATGTGAATAGCTGAGGCCATGTATGGCTTGCAGCTTAGACATGATGTTTCAGGATTTATGTATGCTTACACGTTTGACCGGTATGTTAGTTAGTGAGATCCACCACAGCAGGAGGAGACCACTACAATGGGTATGGTGCACAGTATATTTATCCTTTTACATTACATATGGGATGGTTTTGGTGACACAGAGGTGATTCCATTGCTTGGTTGGCATGGTGGTATTGGCGTACTCCCTCTTCAATGTGTTTCCTTTGGAAACACAGGATGAAATATATTTTAGTTCTAAGGGATGCACACAATTTAGCACTTCCAAGGGCCCTTTCTCAGGGTGGTTGTGTGCGCACAGTGGATTGGACCATAGGCATCATTGAATGGCACCTGGGATGTAGTGGACTCATGTGCACTCCACAAAGAAGGGATTTTAGGTGAAATATGATTGCACAAGCTGGGTATATGCAGCCTCTTCACATGCCCTTTGCCCAGCCATAAGCAATCGGTGGGCCTGTGGGTGTGGATGTGGTGCCACCGCCATGTCTACCGGGACGCCACGCCGTGTTGCAACATTGTACAGGACACATGCTGCCACAATGATCCTGCAGACTACTGTTAGTGCATATAGCAACACACCACCAGAGTGGTCAACGGAGCAGAAACGTGACTTGAGCACTCTGAATGTGCGCTCCACTATGCCCTAAGTTGCAATATGGGCAGTGTTGTATCTTACCTCGGCAGGTGTTGCGTATTTGCATCATCATGTATGTGCTCAGAGGGTAGGCACTGTCCCCTGTAGAGGTGAAAATGGTTGTCATTTTAATTTGTTGACAGTGTCTATTTGTCTGAGTGTAACATGCATGCATGTGCATGGCCATTCCTACTCACCAATGAGCCATGTGTTGCCATGCTTCCCAGCTTCCAGGGCCCAGTGTAGGAAGGACATCCTGAAGAGGTAACTATCATGGGTGCTGCTAGGATAGTTGGCATAGACTTCAGTAATGATGCCCTTGGCATCACACACAACCTGAACATTGTTGGAGTGACAGGTTTTCCGGTTGCAGTAGATGTGCTCTATTGCTCGAGGTGGACGTAGAGCAACATGGGTGCAATCAATGGCACCTAGCACTTCTGGGAAGTGCGCCACCTCATAAAAATCCTGGACCACTGCTTGCCTTTCTGCAGGTGTTCTGTGCAGATAGATATGTCGGTAGACAGAAGGACGTGCAGTAATTATGGCCAACACCTGGTGTAGGCAGCGTGACTGCGTGGCGTGTGAAATGCCACCAACTATGGTAGTGGTCCGCTAGAATGAGCCAGTGGCCAAGAAATGCAGTACAGTGAGCACCTTCTGAAAGGGGCTCAGTGCTTGGGAGCACAGGGTGGGGGATGTGAGGTAATCTTCCCACTCCGTGACCAGGTCTAGGATAATATGGGGGGGACTTATACCTGCCATAGACCTGGTCATCAGGCATCCCAATAAGGCTGGTCCTTGGGTGGAAGATCCGGGCCCATGGCCATCCTCCTCCTCCTGCGGTGTCCAAGAATGACTGCTGCAAGAAATGGTGCATTGAAGGTGGCTGTATACGTGCGTTTGTTGATCGCACTTGCTTTTTATACATTTGTTTGTTTGCACGTTGACGTTTACACATGCTATCACGTGGCGTGGGTGTTTCAGGATTTGCACATACTTTTTCGTGCGAATAGATCCCTGTTCAATTCCATGAATATGGTTGTTTTGCACGCATATGGGCGGTGCGATTATTTGACGGTGGAACGTCCCTCATAACGCCCACATTTTTGTTTGTTCTTCCTCATTCCACGTGCTCCACACTTTTTTTAGGTGGCTGCACAGGCCCAGCCGGCCCTTTGCTTGCATCCTCATGCAAGACCTTCGTGGTGTCGCAGTGACGTGCTGGACCAGCGCGGATTCTTCCTCCAAAGTCCCAGATAAGCCCTGCGCATTGTGTTCCATGAATCGATGAATGGGGACTTGCATGCGATTTGACGCCCAAGTCCCTGATTTTCCGCGCAAAAAATTCATGAATCGGCCGCTGTATATTTATAAAAGCTAGCAACTACATGGATGAAATGATGATAGTGATAAAAAATCAAGTTAGTAAGAAATTGTGACCCCTGATTAATAGACTGATGTCCCCAACTGGAGGATACAAATACAATTGCTGCAAAGGAATTGGTCAAATGTATTGAAAAACTTGTTTTAATTTATTCAGTATAATTTAGCGAATTAAGGCTTTTTATATAGTACAAAATCAAAACACAAAAAGAGAAATGTCCTTGAAAAAATTAATAGGCATAACAATGAGTGAATTAAAAGTAAATATGTATGCTGTGAACATTAACGTAAAAGATCCAAAACATATTTAATTACACAGCAAAATTTAGTAACGTAATAAATCAAAGATACATAATTTCCCCTCATACAAACAATCCCCAAAGTCATCATTATTTCTGCACCCATTCTCAGGATGACAATATGCGCAAATGCATCTTCTGCGTATCATATTCAGACTCTCGCAATCAAATACAAAATGTCTAATGTTTTCAACCATGCCTGTGCCACAGAGCCTACAGCTACATGAATTCTTGGCTATTTTTTTGTTTCCACTAGATTAAACCTGTATAGTGGAATGGTACCTCCATAAAGATGGTTGTGCTGCACAAATTCAGCACACAATGTTGTAGTGGATTTAGTGACGTTTGCCAGAGTGTGTTCCCTGTCAAAATCAGAAATCCCTCTTTTGATGGCTAATTTAAAGTGCTTATGCCCAGCACTCAGGGGGTCAATTGAGTCTATGGCACCGCTCTTGTGTGAAGTCCAGAAGTAAACAGAGAAGAATTATTTCAGCTTAAGGGTTTAAGAGCCATACACCCAGACAATATTGCCAGTAGAGAATTACTTAGAGGATTTATTAGCCTGCAATAGAGATAGAGATTGGTCTGTCATATGATGATAATAGTGGGTTAAATACTGATCAAACTTAATTCCAAGTATAGGTATTCAATGGGGAGTGATAGGGGAAGCTTGGTCAGGGATGTTAAGTAGAGGCTTTCCAACTTCATAAGTTTCCCATAGTGCTTAGGTCCCCAAAGTTCTTGCCTGTAAAAAATTGTATATTGTGCCCCCCACCGGGAATAACCAGGCTGTAGTTTATGGAGGAAGAAAAAAGGAAAACAGGGCAAAAAGTGGGATTGCGAGAAGCACGGATGGTCTAGGGACTATAAACCACTTTAACCAGTTGTGGAAATAGGACCTAAAATCTCATGTCAGGCAAATGGATTACTAACAGCAATGGATTCGGAGCCCATAGCAGCAGAACCTCTGAACCATCTCCTGTTCCGGAAGCACCGCGAGACGTTCCTCTTTGCGTATGCTTTCTCTCTTCCTCTACCCTGCTGATCTGTGTCTGTTCCTGCATTGGGCATCTGACTACCCTCTGGTTCTGGGCCCAGATCCCTTGCCCACCCTATGACTTACCCGCACTGCCTCTGGCAATCCTTGCACTTGGATCTGTATCTGCAACCCTACAGTCCTCTCACCTGCACTTATTTGACACCAGTTGTTTGCGCTTAATTCTTGCACTTGCCACACGATGGCTGCACTAACTTTTGTTGTTTCGATCATGTGTTGTGTGCTTTCCACTCCTCCTCTGCTCCTCGCACTTTCCCCATCCCTCTCTCCTGCACTTACACATTATCAATGTCAATGGGCCTGGTAAGATTGTTGTTTTGTCCTCTCTTGTACGCCCTCCCTTGCCTCGTCGCACCTTGAAACACTTGTGTATGGACGATATAAATAAAATATCATATCATATCATATTTTCCTGCATAAAGGAATAGTCCACTGGTCCTTATCCACGCCTGGCTCCATACCATACAATGCGCCATCCACTCTTGTCTGTATTTCCGGCAAAGAAAGGCTGTTAAGTATCTAGATGTCATCAGCAGGCATTTGCAAACCAAGCTCAAATTTCTCAATTAACCAAGCCATGCAGCAGAGAATGTGTATATGTGTGTGTGCGTGAAAGACAGAGAGGGAGGGAGAGATAGAGAGACAGAGAGATCTTGACATACTACACACACCCTGTCTGCCAGGAAAGGAAAGACCCAATTAAATCCTGGACCAGTAATAGCAGACAATGTGGCAGGATGGTTAATCAGAATCGTATGGTTGTTTTCATCAGATGCCGCCAATAAGCCTAACAACTGCTGTTGATTTGGCAACAATAAACCTATTAGCAAACTTCTCTCTCATATCTAGTATTGATTTTTTTCAGTGCCTCTAAGTGGACGAAACCCTGATTGTAAGTTGTGTAAGTCTCAAAATGGCCTTGCGGCTCTGTTGCAATTATGTTGTCCACAATGAGTCTAAATTTAAGAGGAAATCCCATAAATACCACACAAGTGGATGTTCTATCTTGTAATGGGTAGTGAGAACTAATATAGACAAAAGAAAGATGCTCCTATCAACAGTTATCAACATTAAACATAAACTGTTCATTAACACTCAATTAAGATTTTATTAAGACATAAAAGGGTACAAGTATTCAAAAAAACATTATTTCAAAACACTGCATAAAAAATACAATTCATAGACTGTGACAAATATCACCTATTTTACTTAGCAACGATCCTAGAGGATTGATATTAAAATGTAGTTGTAGAAGCTCAACTTAGCTACTATCAAACAAAGTTGTCAAAAGCTTGACATGATAATAATCTCAATAGTTAGCTCATTAACCATTGTCATATGCTCTACATGTTTCAGTTCACTTCAGTTGTTAGCGGAACTTTCATCAGGAGTAGTGTCACTTGTTATTCTATAAAACAAATACAAGATATACTCTAATTGTATAACGCTGGAGTATTCTTACAGCTTCTTGCAAATAGTGTGATCGCTGTTTTCTTCGTAATGTAAGACTGTTGTAACTGTTGATAGAGACAACAATAGAGATAGTAAGCTATAAATGCTATATTCAATCTCAAAGACTATTTACTAGCCTGGAATAGGCCTAAAGGTAACTATACCTGGTCCATTCAGTGGAGTTCAAGGAGAGGTAGACTTGAATTTAGCAAGAGATATCGGGCCTCATTACAACCCAGGCGTTAAGGGTTTAACGGCGCCATCGGCGCCGTTAACCCTTAACGCCTGATTAACATTTTAACGCCTGCTTTTAGCAGGCGTTAAAATGCAAGGCGCTAACCCGCCTTGGTGCTAATTACGGCACCGTAATTTATGGTGCCGTAATTAGCGCCTTCCCCACTCCCATTATGCCCTATGGGGCAAAAATGGCAATGGGGAAGGGTAAATGGGGAATGGGGATTTACCGCCCCACTCACCTTGGAATGGGGCAGTAAATCCGCCATCCACCATGGTGTAAACAGAGTTTACACCATGGTGGTAAAGTAGGGAACTTACCGCCTGGGTTGTAATGAGGCCCATCTTCTCTTCAGTCTGGTTCCCCCAATTTGTAAGGATACACGACCTGCAAAAGAATAATTTGCTTCTAATTGAAAATATCCTGAATGAATCAACCACTAGGGCCTACAGGAGTGGAGAATCTACTCGTTTGGATGGACTAACTGTAAAATATTTCAAATTTTTTAAATTTTGAAAAAAAGAATCCTTATTTGATTGTCAATACCTGTAGCTAGTGCTGGAAAGGTCAGCTGTATTGATCCGTAGTCTGCTTGGCTATAGAGGCAATACCGTTTGTGCACCGTCTTAGTTGTATCGCTGTTTTTTCTCTCCTTAATAGGACCTGAAGATGTATCGTGGGACAGTGTGTGGAGGATACTCGCCCTTAATAGCAGAACTCTGTGTGTGTCAATATTTATTAATCATTTTTTATACATGAGTATATTCTTACATAGATAATTTTCGACAGTCTCTCTATTGATCTGAAAGCTGGGAGGAACGTAATTAATCCATGCGGCTAGTTGTCATCTGCCTCTAGCCGCGGGGCCCTGAATGGATCTGTAAAAATACAAAAATAGAGAAGCATCTCTATTTAGCTCCCTCTCCGTGCATGTAATAATTTGAACCAATAATGGTTTTTTGAATACTTGTACACTTTTATGTCTTAATAAAATCTTGAGTGTTAATGAACAGTTTATGTTTAATGTTGATAACTGTTGATAGGAGCTATCTATCTTTTGTCTATATTAGTCCACAATGAGGGTCACCAATGGCAGCTGGGAGATTGGCCAGCTGATCGTAGCAATTGTTGCATCAACCGAGGCCCTTTTGATCTGCAGTGTAAGCACAGTTTGCTTACACACTAACAGACAACTACCAGTACCAGAGACTTGTTTTCTATTGATAAAAGATTAATTAAGATATATGGTAAAATGGTCTTAAGATGTCTATTCAGACAAGGATACCGAGGCGCAGGAGATACTCCTAAATTGAGTAGGAGCCTGCAATTGCATATAGAATCCAAAAGATGGAAATTGTGGACACTAGGGGTCCCAAATAATACGGGGCCAGAACCCAGTGCCGGGAAGCCACATTGACTGGTATACTAGAAAACAGTATGTTATCTCAGATTGTCAAAACCTTTGTCTGCAAGAATTGTGTAAGCAGAGAGTAGAAAAAGGATGGCATGATTTGACTGGGGAAATAAATAGATGGCTTTTTGAACTGTGCTGGATCTTGATTTAGCTCTTTCTGCCCAGCTAGACGCCCTGCTTAGTCAACCTACTTTAAGCATCAAAGGATATCTTTAAACATCGAGAATGGGACATCTGGCTCCTGGCTTCTAGTGAGATACCCTCTGTTTTCAAACTGACTGGTGAGTAATTATACTATTCATTCATATTTTTGCACTCTGCTTTTTCCAGAGCAATTTTAAAGAGCAATCATCATTTAAATGCTGTAGTGGCTGACATCAAGAAGGATGCCTACATTCACTTCGCTGCCTGGCAGATTGTCTATTGAGGGAAAATAAAGTGACCAGAAAGAGGTAATGTTAAAGAACTTTAATCCCTCACACCACGCATTTGGTCAATGGATGTTGAAACTAGTTCGCGAGGAGCCCCTAAAATTGGCAAAGAATAATTAGTTGAACAATTCTTGGATGATGATTGTGATGATGTTGACAAGTGTGGTGTTTTGTAGGAACACTGGGTCTAGGGTTTTGCACTGGGTTTAGGCAGATGGCATTCTATCTGAATTCTAGATCAGATATATTTTCTATCACGTCAGAGAGCACCTTCATCTCTGGTCTACCTACCTTGATATCTCCAAATGTTAACATTTTCTGGCCAGCTTTTAAAGGGGAAGGGCCGGCTTGAGGACTTCACCCAAGAAGATGCTTTGTATCCTGGTGGATAGTATATATCTGCTGTGATCATGTAGCGGCTGGAGTTCATCATGACATTAGCAAGGCAGTCCTGGCTACTCTAGTGCTAATGTCTAATGTCATCATAAGTGTAAGTCTCAATGTGACCAGGCAGTGATGTGCGACTGTCCACCAAAGTCAGAAATTATAAGTGTCAACAATTTCCGAATCTGTGTGCTGTGCTACACACATTTTGCAATCTTTACCAATGATTAATAGAGTGTAGTTAGCACATTAACATATTTTATTTAGCACGGAATGTGAATATATCAGACAATGGTTTAATTGAGTCTTGATTTATATTTCATTTGAGCAACTTCTTGTTTAAAATGTTTTGTTTCACTGAATTTTTTGGCTAAATATCCAAGTGGGATATGGTCCATAATAGCTCGGCAGATATATAGTGCCCACTGCTTGCATTTAAAACCAAGGTGATTTCACTCTGTTTCTGCAAATGTTGCACTGTTTTTATTTTTAGAGAAACTGGGCCTCATTAATGATAATGATAATGATGTGTTATTTATATAGTGCCTTAATCCAAAGCCCTTTAGAGAGCACATATTTACATACAATATCACCCAATTGAAATTGGTACTCATTTATCGACCTCGGAAGGATGAAAGGCTGAGTTTGACTTGCCGAGAATCGAATCTGCGACCTGCAGATCACACTCAGATCGCAGCAGAGATCGCAGATCTCATTAGGAGGCTGCCGCTGGTTTTTTATTTTTTCCGGCACCCAGGAATGGGCGATTACCGGGTTATTACGGCCTTGCCGGACCCGGTAATTGCCCTTTCCTGGGCGCCGGAAAATATTCTTCTCCATTCCCCATGGGAATGGGCACCGGCACTGTTATAAATGGTGCAGGTGCATCCAAAATGCTCTGCTCATGGGTGCCTGAACTCGTAGATTGCCGGTCTGGGAACTACACTACTAGCATGCTTACCAGTATCGTTTATTCCTGGACCGGCAAACTTGGAATGAGGCCCAATGAGTTTGATGGAGAAAAAACAAAAAATGTGTCCACATGAAGGCGTCTTCTCCAATACAATGCCACAAAGGTTAAAACACAAACACCCAGCGCATGCAGCCACCCATGTGTGCACTCGAATTATGCCACTGTGTCTGGATGCACAAACCATCTCACAATCATCTGAATGCTGATGTCACAGATCATAGATCTGCAAAGAAACATCTCCCTGCAAACCGGTGGCTCAGTGACAGCTGAGTGACAGAGCAGCCATACAAATGGGCCCCATGCATGCAGTAGTGATGGCAGTATAAACAATATCCTTAAAGTCACATGCAGATCTGCTCATGGTGTGTTGGGGTTGACTTCTGGGAGAGGGCGAGGGGTGGGTTGGGTTGACTTCTGAGAAGGGAAAGGGGTCTATTGGGGTTCACTTCGAGGGGAGTGGCAGGGTTTGTTGGGGTTCACTTTCTAGGGATGGGGGAGAGGTGGCATTAAAAAATATGTTAGTCTCTCATGTACAATAAAGTGTTTGATTCAAACATAGGCATCAGTAGAATCATGTTCCAGTGTCCACTTCGTCAATTTTAGTAGGCAAGATTCTCATGTTGATCGTGAAGACTTTGGTAGTTCTCATCTGCTGTACACATGCATGCATGTTCTCCTTTAATGATGATATGCTGCATCGAATAGTGCATTTTCATATGCAGCAAACAACAAGTGGAAATTTGGTGGTGCAAATGTGCATCAGGCTTTCCATGATGGAAGAAATGTATGCCTTATCCTCAATGTGACTTGCATTAACTAGATGTGTGGGGAAAAAAAGGCAGCTGTCACCTCTAAAAGGGAAGACGCTCTGTTGTACAATGCATACCCCATTCAAACTCCTGGGATGAGCTCATCATGCATCGGTGGATGTCTGTGAAGAGAGGTAAATGTAGTGTCCACCAGAGGGGGGCCCGTGTAGTTATGTCAACAAACCCACAATGAAGATGTAGTTCCAAGGTATAGATAAATATTGGTGTGACAGCACAGTGATTATGAAGAATAATCACATGTGTAGTATTAATTGAGTTTTGTTTTCATTCTTTGGAGTATATGTGGGCAGGGTTTTCTGGTCACATAGGATTTTGTTTATTGTTTATTTGGAGCATAATTAGAGGTTTTAGCTAGAGGTAATCCTGGGAGTAAAATAGGGGTCCACAGTTCGGCCTTGTTCTTGTAGGCCACAGTTGGGAAAAGCATTTGCCTAGCATTCTCCCAGCTAGCCCATATTAAGAAGCTGCATGCTTCATTTCTCCTGGATTTTATTTTTTTGCAAACCGAGCAGTGAAGGTCAGGATAACATGTGATACTAAAGAAATATTATGAGGGGATTTCCTTAGGAAGAATTTATTCCAGCTGGAACCGCTTCATGCTATATCACACAGGCCACTGTGCTAGGCACCCGGAAACTCAAGCAAGATTAGGAGGCCAAACATTAGTGAAATATAGTAAATTAACTTTCCAGCATGGTGCTGTTGGTTTTTTTCAGAGCAAAGTGGGCACAATGCAAGGGAAAAGATGAGGAGGTCTGGCAGGGGCTGTCGGGTGAGGGACAGGGACAGGGAGCCAATAAGGAGGAAATAACTGCAATACTCTTCAAACAAAACACACAGGGCCTCATCACGAGTTTCGAGTTAGCCATGCCGCTTTTAGCTGTGTGTTTTTTTGTACCTTTTTTCAGATTACTTATGTAAGTAGTCCCTCTTTACATCTTACTTCTGTTCATGACACGTAGCACCTAAAACCATTGGTGGCAATATTGGCTTATTTTGTACTTTGTGCCTATTACCTCAGAGAACTGGTTCTGCTGGATGTTCACCTACACACAGAAAGGAGTCTAATCACATTGGGACACCCATAAAAATGCCTCTATCAAACACTACCTCATGATCAGTCCTTTCCACACATTCCAATTGGGATGTCTTCTGGTGGTTCCTCCATATCATCATCCTCATCACTGCCAGATGGAATTTTCACATTGTAGGGCATCAGCACATTGTGCTTAATGCACAAATTATGGAGCATGCACATGCAATGAATATGTAGCCAATCTTCTACAGAGCATACATCAGGGCCCCACCAGTTCTCTGGCAGCAAGGGAACCTGGCATTGAGACCTGTTTTATGATGCTCCGTGTTTGAATGTGGGCTGCATTGTACCACCTCTTCTCTGACCTCTGTGGGTTTCTGTTAGGTGTCAAGAGCAATGGCAGAAGTGGATACCCAGCATCACCTGTATGGCAGTGTGAACATGAGTCTTATTTTATAGACATGACAGATGTATGGTCATGTGTGGGTGGAGTTCATGGTTGCTGAAGCTAGGGGGTGGTCTTGTGTGTCTAACACAATGTTTAGCACCTGTGCACACCTGCATCATGTACTCCTACTAAAGTACTGAACCCCCCACACCAAATAAACTCTCCCTCAGCTTACCCCCTCACCAAACACTCCTTGTGCATAACACCACTCCCGTGTCACTCCCTATGCTTAATCTCTCTCTCACCATGCACTCCCTGTGCTTATGGCCCCTCATTAGATACTCCCTGCACTTAATTCCCCCCTCACCGGGCACTCAACCCTCTTACCAAAGAGGCATGTCCATTGACCACTGTGTCTCGCCATGTATAATGGCAGTGTACTTTTGCACATTACCAATGAATCTATCTGGAACTGGGGAACCGGGCATTGCAGTGAGTGATGGTCATGACAGCATTTCAGGTAATTTGGACATTCAGGGCCTAATTCACAGAGTGTTTTACAATGGGTTTTGCCATTATAAAATCTTTCTGTGAATCAGGCCCTTAGAGTATACTGCTGTTTCAGATTTTTGTGGGCCTGCTCTGTTGCATAGTGGGGGACATCCATCAATATCACATGTCTGCAGTCCAGTGACCCTATAATTTTAGGAAATTGTACAAGGTCAGAGAAGCATTCTTTGATTATATTTTTTGAATCAGGGAGTGGACAATGTTGCATGTACTGCTGCATGCCTAGTAGGGCACTCAACCCCTAACTCAGTATTTGTGAGAAATCTGTTGTGCATTTCCATGCAGCATGCCAACTGTGCATTGGAGTGTGCCAGGTGCTAGGAAATAGTGGACAGCCAACAGCTTCCATTGAGGGGGTATGAATGTGTATATACGTATTTGTTTTTCAACTCCCCCCTCAATGATCTTCAGTATGTAAATGATGGAGGGTCTGTCCAAACAACATAATTGCTGTATCAGTGAATCAGGTCGGGGCAGCACATGTAAACAGTATGACTCTGTTTCTGGATGCATATACCTCCTCCCTTGTATGGCCATGTGTCACATGATCGCTTTATTCCTCTTGCCATCAAACAACAGTTGCATCTCCCCACATTACTGAGGCAGTGCTCTAGAAGTCTGCATGGTAGTGTCTGTTGTGTATGATTTGGGTCTGTCTTTTGTGTCCTTTTGAGTTGAATGATTTTTACCTGTTTTTCTTTTACCTCACCTGGCAGGCATTGCTGTCTCCTTTTTCCAAGAGATACATGTTCATGTGTTATTTTACCTCGAATATGAAGATTAATTCAGCCAGTATTCAACACATTCATTATTTTAGGTTCTCTGCATTCCTTATTTTTGCATGCGGTGTGCCACGGTTAGTGCATGCATTATGCCCACACACTTCACCATTGCCCCAAACTTGTATTCAGGCCCTAAGAGTTCAATTTGCATCAATGGTAACCTGGAGTTGCAATTCAGCCTCAACGCTGCAGGTGTTGAGGATCATATACCTTCTCTAATTTGCCCTTTCCTATTCCAAAACCAAAGACGACCCATAACCTTTTTCCAGGTTCCTTAATTCCCATTCCCGTTGACTCAAGGGCCCTAACTCTCTTCCTCCCTTATATGTCATAGCACTGTTGTTGATTCCAGTACTCCCAAGATCTGTAGAGTGGTAACTGGGTACTTGCTAGTCACGTGGAGGCTCCAGAAGGTGCCCCTTATCACAAATAAAGATTAAAATATCATCTTGATTAAACATAATTTCCTCCTCCCACTTTGATAGGACACATATTGATTGTGGGGATGTGGGGGGCAGACCCCACATCCAATCACAATAATCATGTTTATATTGTGGTTCCCCATTGGCCGGTCAAGGCCTTGTTACAGTAATATTGTTGTGCTGTAGACATGGGCATATGCATCCTATCAGAGTGGTGGACTGAAACATCTTACAAGTCTCAGGTTGTATGCAATACCCTGCTTCCACTGCTTTGGTGTGAAAATGCTAACATGCAGTCGGTACGCAATGTGCTTGCTCAGGTAATGTCAATTTCTGTAACCTTTTTCCCTTAATGTCTGCCGTCGATCTGTATGTATTCAGTTACATGCTGCCTTTATTTTCTGCAACTGCTAATTTATGGGGAGGGCTAATGGAAGTGGAAGTTTGATATCTTGTGAGCTGCTGGTTGCATACCCTTCTTCCCCTACTGTGGGCTACATAGACACAAAAGGGAATTTCGCAGCAACAAAAAAATATGCCTGCACCATCTTGCCAAGCACATATTGGGCAGGATGGAACAAGGGGACACACTGGGGGAGCTTGCCAGTGTGTTCTTACATATACATAAGAAACAGAGTGAAAAAGCAGCGCTGTTTTGCTGCCAGACCAAAGTTACCATTAAAAAGAAATTTAAAATGAAATGCCTGCTTTTCACCACACGTATATAAAAATGTGCTTTGCAAACTAAAAAGGAGAAAAATGCCTGTTTAAAAGTAAACCGTTGAATGAAAGCCTGCCTTATCTAGCAATGTGAAGGGGTTTTGTTGCAGGTGATAATACACACATGGGCTATTTTATTCCACCGGTTTGTTTTAATTCAGGACCCAAAATAAGAAAATAAAGGTGTTAAACCACCTGAGCTGGAGTTTGCAAGTGTCAGGAAGTGCGGATGGAAGCTGTGGAATCGATGGAGGCTTTAGACTTGCACCTCTTTCCCCGCTCTAGTCCTCATCCAGTATGGCGGAGTCACGTATAAATTCAGACTCCGCCCACCGCTCAGTGCGTTGTATCTGTGTTTTTTCCCTTTGAACAATGCTCTGTTATTCTACCCTGTGTTTATACTCCTGATTCCTGTTTCAGCCACCCTTGAAGCTCCGTCTTCAGTCCCACTTTTGACTATTCTTACCCTTCGTAGTTAACATTCTCCGTAGTTCCTATAGCCTATCTCACTTTCTATCTACTTACGCGACTCCCGCATTACCCTTCTTACTTTCAGTTTCTTCCGGCGTCTTTCCGCTTTCGATCGCGGCTTGAGCAGAGATTCCCTTTTCCTTCAGCGACTCTCCGCACCTTCCTTCCGACCTTCGACTGTCTATAGCCTCTTACTGCTGCCATTCTATCTTTATATCTGGGTACTTTAGTGACTTTTCCTGAGTCACCGTTACACTGTCTGTCCTCAGGTGTTTCTCGCCTTTCCTTTCTTGTTACCCGTACTACGTCCATATGGGCTCTTAACTGCTTCCCCTCTCTCGCGCCCATTATTCTTTAACGTGGCGGTTTTCCAATTTCTGACCTTGTCTATCATTTGCTCTCTCTGATCCATCCTAGGTCTTCCCCTTACTCTCTCTCTTTCATTCCAGTCCGAGTCAATTCCCTTTTTTACTGCATTCATACTCTTTGAGAATATCTAATCCTTACCTTCTCCTTTTACTCTGGTTTATTTACCTCCACTCCCTATCTTGGAAATCCATTGCCGCTGGACACATGGTTTCCATTCATCGGGAACTCAGAGGAGGTTCTACTTTTTTTCGGAGCCTTTCTACAGATCATTCTTCCAGTCTACCACCATCTGGACTACAGAATCTCCACCTGCACATCGTTTCATCAGGGTTTTTTCTGCCTTTTGGCTTTTTTCCTAATCTTGGGGCTGGCTCCCCGGGGTCCCCCGAGGGCGGGGTTCTATCTCTGTCAAGGTGGCCTCCGGGGGAGCCAGACCCTATTTATACGACCGGAAGGACCGCAAGCTCAAGGATAAGCTGACTGTGAAAAGAAGTTGATTCGTAAGACCTCAGTTAAGGTCACCACAGACACGTCCTCCAAAGAATCAGGAGAGGAGGATTGGGAGGGTGAGCCTACATCAGACAGTATACAATGCCCAATTGTTCCTATGGCATCCTTGGGAGCAGTATCAAGAGTTGTTTGCGGCAATGCAGAACCTTACAGTAGAAGTACAAGCGTTACGGATAGAGAATGTTGCTCTACGATAACAGGTTGTGTTGCATCGAGATGACCATGGTGACTTGCAGCCCATGGCGTTTTCCTTTGGCAAGTATGATGGATATCCAGGAGGATTTAAGGACTATCTTGACGCTTGCATGGTTTACTTCACTTTCAGACCTCATGCTTATGAGACTGCCTGATCCAGAGTCGGATTTATTATATCAAACCTTACTGGCAATGCTTTATCATGGGCCACTCTGTTGGAAACTGGCAATGATCCTTCTTTAAATGATTACAATCGCATTGTGGGTGCATTAAAGGAGCGATTTGACCGACCAGAAGTCCTGTACACCTCATTGGAAGCAATACTGCATGTGCGTCAGCAAACCACAGATGTACAGACCTATATTTCCCGGTTTTTGAGACTGGCTGCTAAGTCGGATTGGCCAGACTCAGCAAGGCAGACAATCTTTCGACGTGGTCTTCACGATGAAATAAAGGATGAGAGGGCGCGAGTGAAGACCGGCTTCCTTCCAAGAATTGATGACTCTGTCCCTAGAGATCGAGTTCCGCATGCAGAAACACTGACAAGAAAGAAGGAGAGGTTGCAGCGCCCCTCAAGTCACCAACTCACCTTCCCAATCTCCATCCACCAGGACTACTCATAATAACGAAGAACCCATGCAGATTCGAACCACACAGGATCCTTTAACTCAGGAGGAGCGAAAGCAACGCTGTGAAGCCAGATTGTGCATGTTGTGGTTCATCCAAACACCTATTGAGGAACTGTCCGGAAGTTCCACCCAGGAGAAAGGAAAACTCCAGCCCCTGAACGTATGCAAGGGAAGTATCGGGGAAATACCTGCCACCCTTCCAACTACTCCCGACCAATAGAAGATACCGAAGACTGCCAGCTGATGGTATTCCGAGTTCTACTTTGGCTGACCGATTCGGAACCTATAGAGGTACTGGCTATGCTGGACTGTGGTGCAGCAGGCAATTTCATTGACTTAAATTGGGCCAGAGAGAAGCTGGTACCTTGGAGACCTAAGCCAAGACCTATACCGTTGGAAGGAGTGGATGGAACACCATTGTCATCCGGTCCCATAACAAGTGAAACGTTACCCCTGAGGATGAAGTTAGGAGAACATCAAGAATATCTGACATTCGATCTCATCAGAGCTGCACACTTCCCTCTAGTCATTGGTATTCTGTGGCTGAGGAAACATAATCCTCTTATCGACTGGACTGCCAGCAAAGTGTGTTTTAACTCGCAGTATTGTGGAACCAATTGTATCAACCAGCTTGTCCAGAGGTCAGATAATAAGGAGACTAGTATCCTCAGAACCGTAACTATAGCTTCAGTTCCGTTGCAGTATCAGGAATTTTCTAAAGTGTTCCAGGATACCTTACCAAAACTACTACCCCCTCACAGAAAGGAAGACTGCGCCATAGACCTGGTACCAGACTCTGTTGTACCGTTTGGACGAAAGTACCCACTATCACTACCTGAAAGACGTGCTTTAAGAGATTACTTAGACGCCAATCTTCAACACGGCCTCATCCAGGAGTCTAAATCATTAGGCGGCGCCTCCTTGTTCTTCATACGAAAGAAAGACTCCTCTGAATTATGGCCATGTATTGACTATAGGGGTCTCAACTCCATCACTATCCGAGATTGATACCCCATGACCCTGATACGTGACATACTTGAGGCAGTCCAAGGAGCAGTTTATTTCACAAAACTGGATCTTCGAGGGGCCTATCATCTGCTTAGGATAAGGACGGGAGATGAGTAAAAGACGGCCTTTCGGACTCCTTTGGGTCTGTTCGAATATAGGGTGATGCCCTTTGGTCTGGTCAATGCGCCTGCCATTTTCCAGAGGTTCACGGACAAGATCTTCTAAGACATGCTGTTTCTATCTGTTGTAATCTATCTAGATGATATTTTGATATTCACCCAAACATTACAGGATCACCGCCTGCAGGTAAAGAAGGTGTTACAATGTCTCACATCTCACTGATTGCTGGTTAAACCGGAGAAATGCCAGTTTGAGGCAACTTCTATTCCCTATTTAGGATTTATCCTCTCGAAGGATGGTATCGAGATGGATCCAAATAAGATCAAGGCAATATTGGAATGGAAGGAACCTACCAACATCAAGGAGATACAGAGGTTTCTAGGTTTCGCTAATTTTTACAGGCAATTTATCCCAAATTTCTCCAAGGTGGTATTACCTATCACAGCTCTACTTAAGAAGGGAATCAGATTCACCTTTGACAAGGAACCCAGAGAAGCCTTTCAACATCTCAAGAGTTTGTTCACTTCTGCCCCGATTCTGGTACAACCTGATCAGACCAAACCTTTTATATTGGAGACAGACGCATCTATAGGAGCAGTAGGAGCTATCCTCCTCCAGGTATCTGCTGATGCCTTGAACACCCAGTTGCATTCTATTCCAAGACATTAACAAACAGTGAACACAACTATTCTGTTCTTGAGAGGGAATTATTAGCCATCAAGTTAGCCTGCCAAGAATGGCGACACCTTCTGCAAGGTGTACTCCACAGTTTCTGTATCCGCACAGACCATCGCAACCTTCAAGTACTGCAGCGGATGGAATGTACTAATGCCCGTAATGTGTAACGCTCACCTGATTCCCGTAGAGGCGCCGGTCTTGACTGGGCGTATACCGTATCTTCAAAGGTGATGTGTAACACACGGCTGGCTCTTTGGGCTGGACCTCTGTGCACTGTATGTCTGACTCGAAGGGTAAGATGTCTACAGATAGAAAATATGGGATTAAGGAACTGGGTTATTGAATGTCTCTCTCTTCTTCCCTTTCTCTTCTCCTGTAGAACCCCAAAGGTTAACGCTCTCACCTTAGGTAAGTGAACGCCGTGCTCTCCATCTGCCTCGGGGCAGGGTGCTGTAACCAGTTTCTTCACTGGATAAGGGGAGCAGGCCTCTTGACTTCAGAGGACTGCTGTCCGTCGTTTACTGCACGAACGGTAAGTTTCGAGTAATTCTAATGTCTTTAAAGTCTTTAGTAATGATGTTTCTTGTTTTGCAGGGTTCCGGCGATGGCGGATGACGGGCTGAAGTGAGTTGAAGATGGAGCCCGTGTGATGAATAGAAGCGCCTGGAAGCACGTAAGTAAGCGCTTGTTGCCTGCTTCACGATGCGCTCTAACTGTCTTTTTATTTTGCAGGTACAAGTTTGGAGCGGCTGCAGGGTGCCGGAATACCCACTGGGTTAGATGTGGAAAGGAGTAATGAGTATTAAAGTTCCCCAATGTCTTTAAACGCACCTTGTTTTGTCTTTCAGATGCGGGATGCAGCGCCGAAGGCCTCCGGAGCGTGCGAAGAGTAGGTAAGCCTTTGTCTTTCAGATGCCGGAATGCAGCGCGAGGCGTTGGTGACAGCCGATGGACCAGGTAAGTGAAGAGCTGTCACTGAAGACCGTAATGCTAACCTGTTCTTTCTTGTCTTTATAGGTGTTGCTGAAGACTGGATTCAGGATGGTAAGCCTTTTTCCTTAGGCCCAGGATCAGATGCAGAAGACACGATGAGCGTTCTGCTGCAGAGGATGCAGAATAACGCAAAGCAAGATTCATCCATCGGGTGTGGTTTAAATAGCCTCCTGTAGTGCTTAGGTGTCTCCTTCCACAGCCACGCCTAGGTAAGAAAAGAGTTCCTGCTTTCCAGAAGAGTTCCAGTGTTCTGAATCTAGGGAGTGGCTCCTGCCCCACCCAACAGGAAAAGTAGTTCCAAACAGAAGAGGATCAGAGGCTCAACTGGCAGGCAAGTAAGCAGCATGGTCTGCTGCAGGTAAGTCCACCCAAGCATTATGAGCCCGGTGCTTCCAGCGCTGGGACTGGGCATATTTATGAGCCTGGTGCCACTGGCGCCAGGACTGGGTCCAAAAGGTCCCAATTGGGACTGGTTGGCACTCGGAACCTGGGTTATGGATCTGCTTCCAAGGGAGTTGGGAAAACCCTGACCTTTTGGAAGCAGAGATCATGACAGTACCCCCCCTCAAGGCCCCTCCCAAACCGGGCTTCTCCGGGGGTTTTGGCTTGTCAGGAAATGTTCGGTGAAATCTTTTGATTAGGCGAGGAGCGTGGACATATTCAGCAGGTTCCCAGGATCTCTCTTGGGGGCCGTAGGCTTTCCAGTCAATTAGGTAAAATAGTTTAGATTTGGAGATCTTGGAGTCCAGAATGCTTTTGACTTCAAACTCGAGTTCTCCATCAACTAGGATAGGTTTTGGAGATTTAGTTAGTCGGGTTTGAGGTTGCAAGGGTTTTAATAGAGAGACGTGGAAGACCGGATGTATCTTCATGTGCGGGGGCAAGTCCAACTTGACCGCTACTGGGTTTACTATGGTAGTGATGGAATAGGGACCAAGGTATCTTGGGTTGAATGTGCGTGGCCCTTTTAGAGGTAGATATTTGGTGGATAACCAGACTTGATCCCCTACTTGATATTGAGGGGCTTCCTACCGATGTTGCTCTGCTCCTTTCTTGTATTGTTCTTTAGCCCTTTGAAGGTGAGAAACAGCTTCCTTAAAGGCTTGGGTGATTGTAGAATGCAGGTAGTCTACTGCTGGTGTTTCAAGATCTTGGAGGGGATCCAACTCCGAGGTTCGAGGGTGACTGCCGTACAAAAGAAAAAACGGGGTTTTCCCAGTTCCCGAATGGACAGAGTTATTGTAGGCATATTCGGCTATCCAAAAGATGTCTTTCCAAGTTTTTTCAGTTTGTTGCAGCATGCAGCGTAAATACTGTTCCAGAGTTTGATTGGACCTCTCGGTTTGTCCGTCGGTCTGAGGGTGGTGACTGGTCGATAGTCTCACATCAATTTGAGCCGACCGACAGCAACTTCGCCAAAAATGAGAAATAAATTGACTACCTCGATCCGAAAATAGAACCGAAGGAAAACCGTGCAGTCGGACGATGTTTTCGAGAAATTCTCGGGCCAGAGTTGCTGCTGTTGGCAAGACTTTGAGCGGAATGAAATGCGCCATCTTGGAGAATAAGTCCACGATTACTAGAATCGTATTGTATCCGGAGCATGGAGGTAGATCGGTGATAAAGTCCATAGAAAGCGTATGCCAAGGGCGAGGTGGGATGTCAATAGGGCGTAAGAGGCCTGCTGGTCTTTCCTTTTGACTCTTGTTTTGGGCGCATACTCCACAGGACATTATAAAGTCTCTGATATCTTTTTTCCAAGACGGCCACCAGAAGTAGCGCTTGATCTTTTCTGAGGTCTTGGCCATACCGGGATGTCCTTCCATTAAAGAATCGTGATAACAAGAGATTACTTTTTTCTGTAAATCTGTGCTGGGTAGGTATAATCGTTCTTGGAAATACAATAAGTTGTCCTTTACTGCAAAGTCCTTTCCCTGCAGATGCCAATTCTGTATGTCTGCTGGAGTTACAAGTTGCCTGGCTTTATCCTTAACTTCCTCTATGGATTCTGTGGCGATTACACCCAGAATTCTTTGTTCGGGAATGATTGGTACAGGTTTAGGGTTGATCAAGTGTTCTTCCACTCCCATCCGAGAAAGGGCATCAGCTTTACCGTTCTTTGTACCAGGTCGATAGGTAATTATGAAGTCAAACTCGGCAAAGAATAATGCCCAACGGAGTTGTCTAGAGGATTGGGCTTTTGCGGTTTTCAAATATTGCAGGTTTCGGTGATCCGTAATCACAGTAACAGTGTGTCAGGCCCCCAGCAGATAATGCCGCCAAGCCTTAAAGGCAGACTTGATAGCCAGAAGTTCCTTGTCAGTAATCGTGTAATTGATTTCAGGAGGCGAGAATTTGCGGGACCAAAATGCCACGGGATGCAACTGATTGGTTACCGGGTCCTTTTGTGATAGAACTGCCCCCATGGCAAGGCTTGAAGCATCAGTTTCCACGATGTAGGGGAGTTCGGGGCGAGGGTGTTTTAAGATTGGTGCAGAGATAAATTTAGTCTTCAAATCCTGGAAAGCTTGTTCCGCCTCGGTAGACCATTCAAAACGTTTGTTTTTCTTTAACAAGGCAGTGATGGGCTGGACTATTCGAGAGAATTCGGGGATAAACCTGCGGTAAAAGTTAGCGAAGCCTAACATGCTTTGCACACCTTTTACGGAGGATGGTGATGGCCATTTGAGAACTGCATCGACCTTCTTTGAATCCATACGCACTCCGCCAGGTGATAATATGAATCCCAAGAATTCAACTTCAGTCACGTTGAAAACACATTTTTCCAATTTAGCGAAAAGTTTGTGTTGACGCAATCTTTCGAAGACCATTTTCACGTGTTTCCGATGTTCAGATTCCGATGAAGAATAAACGAGGATGTCGTCAATGTAAACAACAACACACACATCTATGAGCTCTCTGAGGACATCGTTCATAAAATATTGAAAGGCGGCCGGGGCATTGCAAAGTCCGAAGGGCATGACCTGATATTCAAATAGCCCATACTTGGTGCGGAAGGCCGTCTTCCATTCATCGCCCTCTTTTACTCGTACCAAGTGGTAAGCTCCTCTAAGATCCAGCTTTGTATATATGCATGCTTTTCTGACTTGGTCCAGGAGTTCAGGGATCAAAGGTAACGGATATCTATTCTTAACGGTGATCTGGTTCAGGGAGCGATAATCTATACAAGTTCTAAGGTCTCCTTCCTTTTTTGGAACGAAGAACAAAGCTGAAGAAGCAGGGGACTTGGAAGGACGAATAAACCCATTTGCCAGGTATTGATCCAGGTATTGTCGAAGGTGAAGGTTCTCAGGCTCGGTGAGGGCATAAATTCTACTACAAGGAGGAGTAGATCCAGGTATCAGGTCTATCTGGCAGTCATAAGACCTATGAGGAGGTAGAGAGTTAGCCTGATCCTTCCGGAAAACATCTTGGTATTCTAGGTATTCAGGAGGTAACTGGGGAGTCTCTGAAGAAATTGCTGCCAGCGCAACACCAGGTGGAGGGTGACAAGTAGAGACACATTCTGGAAACTGGACCGTTCTTGCTCGCCAATCGATCAGAGGATTGTGTTTCTCTAACCAAGGTATTCCTAGAATAATCTGAAACTGAGGGGCCTTGATCACATCGAACACGATCTTCTCATGGTGTCCATCTTGACTTACTAGCGTCACATCTTGAGTGGTATGCGTTACTGGCCCGGAGGCTATCTCCGTACCATCCACCGTAGTAATGACGTCCTTTACAGCCTTGGGACAAAGAGTTAGATTCATCCTCAAAACCATTTCATGATCCACATAATTGCCGATGGCACCGCTGTCGACGTAAGCTTCAATTGCATGTAATCGATCCGGATTATCAGGGCTAATGAGGACCATAGGTATCACGAAATGCGAGGTCACGGAACTGGTTTTCACGCTCGGCAAGAGGACCTCTATTCTTGTCGGGCGAGGTCGTTTCCCTGCTCAGAGTTTGTAACTTTGGTAACTGCAGCTCCTACTGCCTTCTTGGCAGGTTTCACCGGACAGTCTCGAAGAAAGTGCCCTGAGTTTCCGCAATAGAGGCATAATTGCAACTGTTTTCTCCTTTCCTGCTCCTTTTGTGTTAGAGGACCTTTCAGACCCCCTATTTGCATGGGTTCCCCGGAGTCTACTCCTTTGGAAGGAGTTGGCGGTTTGGAAAATACTCGAGCATCAAACTTGGAACGATCGGCCTTCCTGTTCTGCAGTCTGTGATCTATTTGAACGACTAAGTCTATATAGTCCGAACAATCTTGTGGGGGATTCACTACTTGGGCTAACACATCTTTGAGCTCTCCACGTAGACCTCTTTAAAACAACGTAATCCTTTTGTCCTCAGGCCATTGAGTTTCCACTATCAGTCTGTTGAAAGACGCAATATAAGCCAAAAGGTCTTGATTACCTTGTCGCAACGAAAGAAGCTCATTGTCCAAGGCCTGCCCCTGTGAATGTCTTGCGAACAGTTTTTCCATACTGAGCTGAAAAGCTTGAAAATCATGGAGGACCGGATCATCTTGATTTACTAGAGGGATCGACCAGTCTGCCGCATTGCCACTAAGGTACGAAAGCACGAAAGCTACTTTAGCTTGATCAGTTGGAAAGGCTGCTGGCCGGCATAAGAAATGCAACCGGCACTGATTGATAAATACTGCAAACTTCTTTGGGTCACCAGAAAATCGTTCGGGCGGAGCCAGAGGTACATTCCCAGGTAGGTTGATCTGCACTGGATTCATAGAGGATGTAGAAGGAAGATTTCCCCCAGATGCGGGTAACGGGGTCTGTCCGGCTTGTGACTGTAGCAATTGTCTAGCGAGATCATCTGTTCGCTCCTTGGAAATAATCAGTTCCCTTCTTAGAGCGTTCGTTTCCTGACGGGCTGCATGCACTTCTGCCCTTAGTTCCCCAAGTAACTGGGCTAGCTGGTCGGTATCCGAGGTTTCCATAGCGCCTGGACGGGAGTTTTGTGGTAGGCTTTGCATTCTGTAACGCTCACCTGATTCCCGTAGAGGCGCCGGTCTTGACTGGGCGTATACCGTATCTTCAAAGGTGATGTGTAACACACGGCTGGCTCTTTGGGCTGGACCTCTGTGCACTGTATGTCTGACTCGAAGGGTAAGATGTCTGCAGATAGAAAATATGGGATTAAGGAACTGGGTTATTGAATGTCTCTCTCTTCTTCCCTTTCTCTTCTCCTGTAGAACCCCAAAGGTTAACGCTCTCACCTTAGGTAAGTGAACGCCGTGCTCTCCATCTGCCTCGGGGCAGGGTGCTGTAACCAGTTTCTTCACTGGATAAGGGGAGCAGGCCTCTTGACTTCAGAGGACTGCTGTCCGTCGTTTACTGCACGAACGGTAAGTTTCGAGTAATTCTAATGTCTTTAAAGTCTTTAGTAATGATGTTTCTTGTTTTGCAGGGTTCCGGCGATGGCGGATGACGGGCTGAAGTGAGTTGAAGATGGAGCCCGTGTGATGAATAGAAGCGCCTGGAAGCACGTAAGTAAGCGCTTGTTGCCTGCTTCATGATGCGCTCTAACTGTCTTTTTATTTTGCAGGTACAAGTTCGGAGCGGCTGCAGGGTGCCGGAATACCCACTGGGTTAGATGTGGAAAGGAGTAATGGCACGTGAGTATTAAAGTTCCCCAATGTCTTTAAACGCACCTTGTTTTGTCTTTCAGATGCGGGATGCAGCGCCGAAGGCCTCCGGAGCGTGCAAAGAGTAGGTAAGCCTTTGTCTTTCAGATGCCGGAATGCAGCGCGAGGCGTTAGTGATAGCCGATGGACCAGGTAAGTGAAGAGCTGTCACTGAAGACCGTAATGCTAACCTGTTCTTTCTTGTCTTTATAGGTGTTGCTGAAGACTGGATTCAGGATGGTAAGCCTTTTTCCTTAGGCCCAGGATCAGATGCAGAAGACACGATGAGCATTCTGCTGCAGAGGATGCAGAATAACGCAAAGCAAGATTCATCCATCGGGTGTGGTTAAAATAGCCTCCTGTAGTGCTTAGGTGTCTCCTTCCACAGCCACGCCTAGGTAAGAAAAGAGTTCCTGCTTTCCAGAAGAGTTCCAGTGTTCTGAATCTAGGGAGTGGCTCCTGCCCCACCCAACAGGAAAAGTAGTTCCAAACAGAAGAGGATCAGAGGCTCAACTGGCAGGCAAGTAAGCAGCATGGTCTGCTGCAGGTAAGTCCACCCAAGCATTATGAGCCCGGTGCTTCCAGCGCTGGGACTGGGCATATTTATGAGCCTGGTGCCACTGGCGCCAGGACTGGGTCCAAAAGGTCCCAATTGGGACTGGTTGGCACTCGGAACCTGGGTTATGGATCTGCTTCCAAGGGAGTTGGGAAAACCCTGACCTTTTGGAAGCAGAGATCATGACATAATGCCAGATGGGCCTATTTATTTTTACAGTTTGTTTTCATCATCACCTTTATACCAGGTTCGGAAAATAAGAAGGCGGATGCTTTATCCTGCAGTAAGGGAGAGGACTCTGGGTTATACCAGGGTCATGAACTGATCTTCCCGGAACTCAAGATCCTAGCCACGGCTTCCCCGTTTCTTTTAAATCTCATACCACAGTATCAGGAACAAGCTGAGTTTCCCACTACAGTTATACAAGGAGAGGATGGACTCTACTATCATGGTTCTGCACTCTATATTCCTTCCAAGAGGTCAAAAGAACAGGTTCTTTCCTGGTGTCATGACACTACCTTATCTGGACATCCGGGGATTCGGGAGACATTTGAATTACTCAGCAGACGATTCTGGTGGCCCACTCTCCGGAAGGACGTATACAATTACGTATCTTCTTGCCCCATTTGTGCTTCCAGCAAATACCAAACGGGTAGACCGATTTGTTTATTACAGCAACCTCAATTGCCGGGACGTCCATGGGACCATATATCCACGGACTGCATAGTAGAACCTCCTAAATCTTATGGCATGACAGTTATCATGGTTACTGTGGATTCCTACAGCAAATTAGCCCACTTTTCGGCTTTCTCATGAGTACCTTCAGCACCAGAAACTGCAGCCTCCTTTCTCAGGGATATAGTTCGTCTCCATGGTTTGCCCAAGACCATCATTTCGGAAAGAGGCCCTCAATTCACCTCCAGGTTCTGGTCTGTTCTTTGTCAATTGTTGGGAATCCACAAAGCTCTTTCTTCAGGATACCATCCCCAGAGTAATTGTCAGACGGAAAGACTTAACGCTAGTCTAGAACAGTATTTGAGATGCTTTTGTAGCACTCAACAAGATGAATGGTTTCGGTTTCTCCCTCAGGCTGAATTTGCTTATAACAATTCTGTACATACCTCCATTCAGATGAGTCCGTTTTATTGTACATATGTCTATCATCCTCAGCACCTACCGAGGTTGAGTGTTCAGACCTCCAGTGTTCCAGCCCTTGACAGTGTTCCAAAGGACCTTCATGGCAAGGAAGGCACATGAACTCAGTCAACAGTCACAGAAATGATGGGCAGACAGAAGCAGAGGTCCCAACCCAGACTGGAAGACCGGTCAATTAGTTTGGTTGTCTACCAAATTCCTGCCTAAATGGGTGCACACAGGTAAATTCTCCCCACGTTTCTTGGGTCCTTTTCCGATTCTGTCTCTAGTGAACCCAGTAGCATACAGGCTTAAGTTACCCGAGTATATCCGGAGGGTACACCCGGTCTTTCATACCTCACTACTAAAGAGGTACAGGGAAGACCCTTTTCAGCCAAAGTTCCGCGGGGTTCAAACTCCTGTGCTCCAAGAGCCAGACGAATATGAGGTTGCCTATCTGGTGGATTCCAGATATCGCAGGGGCAAGATACAATATCTGGTCCACTGGAAGGGTTACCCAATTGAAGAAATATCCGGGGAACCAGAAAGCCATATTCACGCCCCCAGATTGTTAAAGAGATTCCAACAATTGCATCCCGGAAAGCCGGGGGGGTCCAAAGGGAAGGGGGTATACTGTCAGGAAGTGCGGATGGAAGCTGTGGAATCGACGGAGGCTTTAGACTTGCACCTCTTTCCACGCTCTAGTCCTCATCCAGTATGGCAGAGTCATGTATAAATTCAGACTCCGCCCACCGCTCAGTGCGTTGTATCTGTGTTTTTTCCCTTTGAACAACACTCTGTTATTCTACCCTGTGTTTATACTCCTGATTCCCGTTTCAGCCACCCTTGAAGCCCCGTCTTCAGTCCCGCTTCTGTCTATTCTTACCCTTCGTAGTTAACATTCTCCGGAGTTCCTATAGCCTATCTCACTTTCTATCTACTTACGCGACTCCCGCATTACCCTTCTTACTTTCAGACTCTTCCGGCGCCTTTCCGCCTTCGATCGCGGCTTGAGCGGAGATTCCTTTTTCCGTCAGCGACTCTCCGCACCTTCCTTCCTACCTTCGGTTGTCTATAGCCTCTTACTGCTGCCATTCTATCTTTACATCTGGGTACTTTAGTGAGTTTTCCTGAGTCACCGTTACGCTGTCTGTCCTCAGGCGTTTCTCGCCTTTCCTTTCTTGTTACCCGTTCTACGTCCATACGGGGCTCTTAACTGCTTCCCCTCTCTCGCACCCGTTATTCTTTAACGTGGCGGTTTTCCAATTATTGACCTTGTCTGTCATTTGCTTTCTCTGCTTTATCCTAGGTCTTCCACTTACTCTCTCTCTTTCATTCCAGTCCAAGTCAATTCCCTTTTTCACTGCATTCATACTCTTTGAGAATATCTAATCCTTACCTTCTCCTTTTACTTCGGTTTATTTACCTCTACTTCCTATCTTGGAAATCCATTGCCGCTGGACACTTGGTTTCCATTCACCAGGAACTCAGAGGAGGTTCTACTTTTTGCTGAGCCTTTCTACAGATCATTCTTCCAGTCTACCACCATCTGGACTACAGAATCTCCACCTGCACATCGTTTCATCAGGGTTTTTTCTGCCTTTTGGCTTTTTCCCTGATCTTGGGGCTGGCTCCCCGGGGTCCGCCGAGGGCAGGGTTCTATCTCTGTCAAGGTGGCTTCCGGGTAGGCAGACCCTATTTACACGACCGGAAGGACCGAAAGCTCAAGGATAAGCTGACTGTGAAAAAGAAGTTGAGTCGTAAGACCTCAGTTAAGGTCACCACAGACACGTCCTCCGAAGAATCAGGTGAGGAGGATTGGGAGGGTGAGCCTACATCTGACAGCAAGCTCTAAAAAAAACGGGTTATTCCAGTTGGCAGAGCCAAGGCTTCCCCCAGAGGAAGGGAACCAGCATAAAAACTCTCAACAGAGACTTCCATCCCAAAATTACTAGGTTGGAAAGAATCTAGTCTAGGCTGAAACCACTGACAATGAAACTCCCAGGACAAGGAAGTGATAAGTGGGGAAGGGGCAATAAACCTTCAATCAATGATTGAGATTTGCTTCCAGAGACCATTTAATAAATAAACTTGAAAGACTTTTATCTCTGCAGCAAGCAAGACTTTAATTTACTGACACCTTGGGAATAGAAATGACACAGAATCAGGGATTACAAGGAAAGTATCCATAATGCCAATGCAAATTTGTATACTTGCATCCCTTATGTTTATCCACACATGTGTATAAAGTTATGGAATTTTAGGCTGAATCATTCATACTCAAAATTACCAAAAAGTATTAAAAGGGCGAAACAATGTCTCACGGATTGCAGAGTTGGAGTGCTATGCTCTACATAAAATATGTAACCTGGTATATAATTTGCTAAGAGATTTCAATTGTATAAATGTACCGTTTTTTGGATTTTGGCTACAATAACTGTGGGAGGTTTTTGAACATTGTAAACTCACATCATAAATCTGACATCATTCTCTTGAAATCCAACCAGTTGAGAGCGAGGTGGAGATTAGCACCCCTGACCAATCCAGTAGTTTAGAGGCGTGCTTAGCTAAGCCGGCCCAGCAATATAGTCTATGATGTCACCATGCTCTATATAAAGAATCCCTACAAGACTCTAGAGACACACACTCTTCCTGAAGTTCCTGCGCTGCGTTCCTGATCTGCTCCATCCAAATTCCAGACCCCACCAAAAGGCCAAAGCATTGCTGACTCTACTCCAGGGCCCACTGCAAAACCCAAGCAGTGGTGATCCTATTCCCAGCAAGGCCTTCATTCTAAAATCCCACTAAAATGCCCAAATAACCAAAGGCGAAAGCTGTGGTATTCTTTTGGGAGGCATCCTGAACCAGCTTGGTTTGCTGCCCACTAACTTCTGCCCTCTAAATGAATCCAGCAGACCTTTAGTATCCAGTGACCAGAATTGCCTCTCCATTGTCCTTGGCCAGGCGCACTGCTGTGTAGTGATCAGAACCATTGATGGTCCTAAATCCCAAACTAAAAGTGGACTGTAAGTATAATCCCTACCCCTTAGAAACCCATAACCTATCTTGTCTTGCCTTTGTCCTTATCCCACTCTCTAAACCGTCCTATCCTTATCCTGATAACTTGTTAAAAACTGTTAGAATCATCTGTGCACCCTGCCCGTGACTTTCTAAAGTGCTGGCAAAATTTCTTTTCAATTTTTTCTTGTGTAATCCTGAGCCATTAGTCCTATTTTGAGTGATCAGACTGGTTTCCGCCAGGGTTGGGCGCTGTGGTTACAGGGTTGAAATCGTGAATCAACCTTGGATCTTACTGTGTCCATCTTTGGTGGTCTTGTCTGAATACTCTAGTTTAAAGTAAACAGTTCTTGATTTCCTTTCCTATTTCACGGCTTCATTTTGCTCAAAGCGCACCTTTTATATCTTGCATTACTCATCCAGTTTCATAGCTAGAGACCTATTTTCAACTCTAGAGTGTCCCTGTGATATATATCTATCCCAACCCCAAAACCACATTCCAAATCAGAGTATTTCACCCGTTTTTATTAAAAAGCATTTGGGTAATTTAAAGCGGGAATTAATAAAATGCAACTTTTACACTTGTCATTTTGCTGCCTAATGTTTTAAATTTTCCATTCATTTAATTTGCGAATGATATGCTCTTGGTAATATATTGCTTTGATTGTTAGTGTCTAGGCATTGTTGCTTTAGTGAAAAATTGTATTTAAATTAAAGTTTTAAACACACATTCATTATTTATTTGGCCATTTCCGAGTGTCATTTCATAACATTGCAAAGGGGTTTAAAATTCGTTTTCCACTCTTATTTGGTGAGGGAAGGTCGGATTTAGATTCAGTTTTCTGCATCTTATTCCTGATTATCTGCTGTGCCTTTCTACCCATTCAGAATGTATTATTTGTGGGGTGAGGGTACATTGCAGGGGGAAATCCTATCTTGGGTGCTATCTTTCCTAAATCAAAAAGTGCTGCTATTCCCTGGTGTTTGGTACAGGTTCCACTAGAAGGTTAAACCAAGTGTATTTCTTATATCCTCATTGTAATTATCACCCCATTGGTGATTGCTGACCCATATTAAAAATTGTATGATTTATTTTGAATTTTAAAATAAATAAATAAATATTGCATTTTACGGACCAGCCTGGTTCACAGTCCATTGTGACCCAGGGTATTTGAAAAGGGGGTGTGATACGAGCTGTGTACCATCTCATATTGAACCTGCATAAAATAAGGAGAAAAGCATCTCAGTTGTGCGCTGCATACTAGGCCAAGACCAAGGTGTGTGTTGCCTGATTTAAATCCTTGAAATTTTGGGGGCTCGTCGCCGGGATTCAGTTTGGTTGCCACCCGTGACAGTCTGGCACAGCGGTCTACCCTACAAGGTAGTGATACTTTGTGTGGTTGGAATGCTGGGTTGCACTGTGCAAGTGCCTCCCACAAACAAATACTCTAAGTACAAGGCCTGTGCTAGAAAACTAAAACTAAAATCAACCCCAAAATAGACAGAAAAGCAATAGAATACAGGGTACCCTTACATAAATAAATAAATTAATGAAGAAAGAACATGTCCAAAATGACTGTAGTAGAAATCAATATGGCTAGGGAGCACCTTCTGCACAAGCTATTTGTCAGAGGTGAGTGGCCAGAACATGATGAAAAAGTCTGGCTACAATAAATAACACAACAGGTCACCGCCATGAACCTGGAAACATGGCAGGATGGTGGCCTATTACACCAAGCTTGAGTGAGGTATATATGACCCAAATAAATAAAGAGGAGCAAATCAAAATTGTTAGAATTGCGGCCTACATGTATCTCCACATGGGAGTGATGCGTAAAAGGCATGAGGAAAACACAACTCTTGCGCAGAATCAAGTTGAGCTATTAAATAAAATCCAGACTGATCTAAATTTAGTAGAACAAAAATTACTGAAGAGCCAAGAGTTGGAGGTAGAATCTGGAAATTATATCATAAAATTAAAAGAGGATTTGGCTCTCCAAGAGCAAAATAATGCAGATCAAGAGACCCAATTAGAGGCATTGAAAGAGGAGTGTAAGGAAAAGGTTGACTCTCTCAAGAGAGGTCAACAGAAGTTGAATCAACAAATACATTTTAATAGAGCCTGCGCAGAGCAGATAATTACCCTACAAGATCAGATAGAGAAATTGAAAGAGGAAAATAATAAACTAATTATGAGAGACCTCCACTCTCAAGCAGAATTTGATCAAGAGTGCCAGAAATCCAATACCATCAAGAGACAAAGGTATGACCTGGCTGAACAGAGGGTCACCCTAAGTCAGGAGAAAGACACCCAGTCCAGGAAATAAGCAAGTTAAAAACAGAGTTACAAGGAAGTGAGTTAACCCTCCAGAAACTAAATGAGTATGGGAATCTACTGGAGCACGCCAGATGGGTAGAAGGTGCTCTGGAGGAGAACACCCAAACCAAAGATGCACAAACTCAGGAGGTGAGTCTCCTGCAACAGAAATTGTATCATTCTTCTCAAACCATACAGGAAGCGCAAAGAGACAATGAGGCCCTCTGTGAAAAGAATGATGAGCTCCACAAACAAGTGGCAGCACACGAGTGGATCATAGAGGCCAGTAAAGCCTTGATAGCTGACCAAAAGGCTGAGATATTTGCTTATTACCAAGAAGTAGGGGCAGAGAAGAAGAAACAAGTAAGGTTGGAGAAAGAGGGTGTTAGATTTAATCCTAACTGGAGGGACCCTGAGCAGGTAGGGAGGGACAAGGCAACCCCTGATCATAATATAAGGACCTCTGTACTAAGGGACTCAAACCCATTTAAACTTTGTGCACTGGTGACTTCATGGCTTCCAGTTCACAGGAGCCGGAATCCCTGAGGCCATCAGAATTTAATAGGGCAAGCATGATGGAACTGACAGGTCAGCGTTCCCCAGAAATGGATGGACAGACGTCCCTGTATAGATACCCAAACATTAAGGCTGATGTCTCTGACAAGGAAGTCTCCTATGAGGGGAGAGTCAGGGAATTAGATCCACAGAAATACTACTTTCCAAGGCACCTGTTGGTTCAATTTGATGAAATACCAATGAAATGAGGCCCAAAAAGAGCATCCTGAAAACCTCTACCCAATTGGGGCAGTGGGGGATACTCTGCCAACCCTTTGAGCAGTGATGAGTCACAAGACTGCTCTCCTGGGCACCACAGGAATAGAGAAACTAGCCCCCTCCATTCTGCAAGCCCCTCTCAAGCAGGCAGAATCAGGGAGCGCCTAGATGATAAGGAGGGGACCTAAAGTCGTACTGCGTTTGCACCACATCGAAGACCCACCTGGCACATACAAAAAATAAAAAGAAGTAACACCACCGTGGGCATCAGCAATTTGACAGTCATTCCCAGCCATGATGGTACCCAGGAGAAGAGGTTGTCGAACCATGTGCTTGCTTCGTCCCCACCTTCCATTTTCATCCTCTCTCCCAGGTTATGTATTGCTTCGATCACGTGGGATAAGGTACCATTATCTGCATCTTCAGAAGGTACGAAAGTGCAGCAGGCACTTCCAATTTTTTTCGGCAAACACCTCCGTCCATCGCTGTTAATAGGTCTAAGACATACCTATTTTGCATGGTCATTAGCCGCAGTGTTCTCAGCTCCACTTTTATTACGTTAAATCCTTCTTCAGTGTCATTTGCCAGCTGTATCAGCTCCCAGCGTGTGATTTGGAGCCACTTTGCATTCGCCCGTGCCTGGATGCTGGGGATGAGTGAGGCGAAGAAAGTCTCTGCAGAGCTGAATAATCGATACCTGTCTGGGATCTGTGCCAGTAGTTCTGAGGATGCTTTTGATATGTAGTTCGACGATCGTCTGCTCCGAGACAGCATCTCCCCCTTATAGCCGGAAGACAGGACATATAATTGTGACTCTGCAGTTGGGTGGGCCTCATTCTTCTGGGGAGTCTCTCGCTTTTTCTTGCCCCCATCAATGTGGCTCTCCGGTATCACCATTAGCACAGAATGTAGGGTGGCCAAGGAGCAGGTGCCGCTCCATGATTGTGGGAGGTGCAGGTATGCCTGGTTGCCACATACCCAATAAGTGTCCATGAGGGCCGCTGTCCCTTTTCTCATGTCCGGGATTGTGAGGGTCTTGTTGCAGTTTTTGTTTAACCCCATGATAGTTTTCCCGTCTCCCTTGAAACACAGTTCATAGTCTATTTCTTTCTGTAGTTTGAATGGCTTTTCAATGGCAGTCACCCAGGTCAATTTTGAGATGTGCTCCTTCCACACTGGTGTACATGTTTTATCTATCCACTGCAGTTTTTCTGGTGTCACACCTCGCAGCGCCTCAGATTTGCACATTATTTCTTCATCTTTCCACTTATTTTCTGAAAATAATGTCCCTTATATTATATAAAATGGTTCTTCCAAACATATCACTCCTTCCGCTTTCGGATAACAGGTCTTCTCGTTTTGCAGCATTTTAAAAGTTACCTCATGTGCCTGGAAGGTGTTCTTAATTCTGCACAACGTGAGATGAAGGAGACATTGGGCATCCACAATAGGCAACTCTTTTGGTAACAATACTTTGGGTGTACCTGAAGCATGGGGAATAAGGGAGCAGACATAGCAACTCTCATTTGTTGTTTGTTTTGCAGTTGCACTCATGTCTGCATACCATTTATTTGTCTGATGGGGGGGTCGTGGGTCTTCCATTTTATCCAGTCCCAACCCGTAATACTCGTCGTATTTTCTCCTTCCCACCTCCCTTTTCCTTCTATTATTTCTAAGATATCTCCCGGCTTCACGGGCGAAGAACAGTCTAGACCCCCCTTTTTTCCCACCACCCCCCTTTTCCCATTCATCATATAATGCTGTGTATCTCACTGCCATCTCTTCATTCTCTTTCTTTATTCTATCAGGTAGTGTGTTCTCTGTTGTAGGGGTGGTTATATGTGCGGGCACGCTGGTGGGGGTGTTGTACAGCCGTGATATAACAGAAGGGTTACGATCATTTAAACTGTGGGCATTGTAATCGGAGACATTTGGCAGGGAAGTTGTGCTATCCTGCATTTTAACCTGCATTCTTTCATTTCGCGAGGTAGCTGCATTGGGCGGTTTAGTGTTATATCCCAATACAAGTTTAGATCCGTCCCACACCAAAAAATCACCTTCTCTAGTATTCGCAGTTGTAGTTTGATTTGTTACATTATTCCCGTTATTCCCTCCCCCCTCGTTCATCTCAATAGAGATGAACGCTATAAACCAATAGGTAACCAAGCCAAACAGTATTGTAAAAAATAATGTAATGCATACAGACAATCCACACTCATATGAATATCTACACCTTTCAGCTAAAGCATCTCTACATTTAATCAATCTATTTGTTGCAGGCTGCCCGTTTGTTGCCATGGTAGTTCCTGTTTGAAATATAAAAGTGCATTGACTATGTGCATGTAAACATTTTTGTTGGCACTGTATGTACCAGGAAGTTATAGAAAGGGAGATGGTCGAGAGGGGGGGGGGAGAAGGGGTGCACAGAGAAGGGAACAGAAAATACATATATTTTACACCGTTATTTTCAATTAAACATTTTTTTTTTCATCATTAATTTTTCTCATTTATCTCGATCAATAACCTGTAATAGAATTGTTTTGTTAACAGCTTAATTTACCAGTTACATTCCTCCATTCATCTGTTCATGTTTACTCATCATTTCCATTATTTTGGATTGCTGTTGTCTGTGCCTCCCCATCCACGTCTTCCTGTACACTATTATATGCCTTCCGTACGTCTGTCAAATGTATCCAGTACCTGAGTCCCTTCACCTTTACAGCTGTGGGTATACAAAACACTACTTCGTATGGCCCATGGAACCTTGGGGAATTCCACCGGCGCACAAAGCTCTGGACATAAATGAACTCTCCTAGCATTAATTGTACTTGTGTGTCCGGTTCCACAAAGGACACAGTTGTGTTCCCTTCTTCCCTTGTAAATGGTGGTGAGAGTTGCCTTGAGATTGCACGCGCTGCCCTCGTTAGCTTCTTCAGGTAATCTGTGAATTCATTTCCTAATATTGTGGCGCTTCTGTGTGCATCTGAGTGTTGGCGCAGTGGGGAATGTGCTGTGTGCATCCGTCTCCCTGTCAGGATTTTGTGTGGGGACAGATGGTGATCCTTGCTCGGCTGATTCCTCAGCT
Source organism: Ambystoma mexicanum (assembly GCF_040938575.1). Taxonomy (NCBI): domain Eukaryota; kingdom Metazoa; phylum Chordata; class Amphibia; order Caudata; family Ambystomatidae; genus Ambystoma; species Ambystoma mexicanum. The sequence continues at coordinate 481,736,008 of NC_090939.1, read as the reverse complement.
CAAACAGTGCAAGGGGTAAGCAGTAGATCCAGTTTTTCTTTAACGAAAAACACAATTTAGACAATCTTCCTTTTAACAGGCCGTTCATCTTCTCGACAACGCCATTACTTTGAGGATGATAAATCGAGCAGAGTTTATGTTTTATTCCTAATAATGTAGTTACTTCCTTGAAGAGTTCATTCACAAAATGAGTGCCGTTGTCTGAGCGAATTACGTCACATATTCCCCAGCGTGGGAATACTTCCCTCACTAGGAACTTTGCAGCACTCTTAGCATCAGGGTGCGCACGTGGACCCGCTTCCACCCACCTGGAGAATGGACATACAACCACTATCATGTAGCTTGCCCCATTACACCTCTCCTCCATGTCTGCATAATCAATATGTAGTTCTCTGAAGGGCCCTGTTGGTTTTGGAATTGTCCCCCTGAGTGTCCGTAGGGTCATCCCTGAGTTATATATTTGGCAAGTCGTGCACTCCATTGTCAACCTGGATATGTGTTCCTGGAGACATGGCACGAACCAATCTTCCTGTATCTCTGCCACAATGTGTTGTTTAGTATTGTGCGCTGGAAAGTGTAACTGCTGGAATGCTATTTCTAACAGTTTGATGGGCATCACTACTTATCCTGAGTTATTCTGGCGCCACAATAAATCTGTTGCCGATTGACTGCAACCCTTCTTTTCCCACAATAGTTTCTCTTCTTTACTTGCGCTTTCCTGCAGCTCTAGTATTTGCGATATGGGTGTAGCATTGTATCCTTCTGGAAGTTCTTCGCTTGTCTGGTGCTGCAATAGGTACTCACCTGCTCCATGTCTTTCGAAATACGAGGCCTCCTTGACAGCAGCATCTGCTGCTGCGTTTCCCAAAGACACAATGTTTGGTGTTAGACGTATGTGCTTGGCATTTCACTATTGCTACCATTGTTGGGCCTTTCAGTGGCTCAATCAATTCCTTCAACAGTTCGGCATGTTGTACTGGGGTCCCATCTGCCCTTCGAAACCCTCTCCGCCCCCACCGGGCTAGACCTCCGTGTACGGTGGTTGTCATGTAAGCTGAATCTGTGTATATCGTCACTGCACATCCCTTTGCTGCAAGTAATGCTTCTATTAGGGCGATAAGTTCTGCTGCTTGTGCTGAGAAATGGGACGTAAGGCGATATTGTACTAACACTTCATACTCACCTTCTTCTAGCCTCACTACTGCTAGTCCCACATGTTTCTCTCCTGTGTCCATGTCAGTTGATGCTGACCCGTCTACAAATGACACCTCTCCCTCGCTCAGGGCATTTTCACACACCACCGTGCCCTCCCCTGTTTCTCCTGTGTATGTTGCACAATTGTGTTCTTGCATGTCTTCTAGTGTGCACAGTTCTGTGATGAATGTTGCTGGGTTTACTGTCCTGCACCTCACTACGTGAATATTGGCGCTGGACAATATTATCTCATAGGCAGTTCCTCACTGTGTAGTCAGTGTACTTTTTGATCTTTCAAGTATTGCAAACAATGAGTGTTCCACAAACAATGTGACAGGGCACCCCATTACTATTGTGGCACTTTTCTCAATGGCGAACGTGGCAGCAGCGAGAGATTGCTCGCACGCGAAGTGGCCTTGCATTACTGCATCCAATGTGCCCCTATAGTAGGCCAATGGTTTGTGTCCAAGGGAAGTCTTTTGTGTCAGCACAGCTGTCATAAGAGTCCCCTTGCAATGTGAGAACAGGTAAAATTTGCGCTCATAATCACGATTGGCGAGTACTGGAGCACTCGAAATGAGCTCTTTTAGTGACCCGAACGAGTCACTCATTTCTTTTGACCACTCTATTTTCCTGTTCTCTTGCTGGGCTCTTTGAGTGCTTGCAGCAAAGGTCTGGTGCAGGCTGTGTAATCTAGTATCCATGCTCTGCAATAGTTACACATTCCTAGGAATGTTTGCATCTCCTTCACTGTGGTTGGTTCTCTTACTGACCTTATTGCTTCCACTCTGTCAGGTATTATTCTTTTCCCATCCTTTGATATCAGCTGTCCCAGGTACAGCACTTCTGATTGGCAGTATTGTAGTCTTCCTTTGTCCACTTTGTACCCTTGATTGGCCAGCAGTGTCAAGAGAGTGACGGAGTCTCTTCTGCACATTTCCTCACTCTGTGCGCAGACGAGCTAATCGTCTACGTACTGAATGATCGTGCTTTCAACTGTTAGATTACCCAGGTCTTCGTGTAGTATGCGGTTGAATATGCTTGGACTCTCACAGTACCCCTGAGGTAGCCTGCAATGGTCGTATCTCTTCCCCCCTAGTGTAAATGCTGTCAAGTATCTGCTTTCCTCTGCCAAGGGGATGGAGAAGAATGCATTTTTCAAATCAACCACTGTGAAATGTGATGCCGTTTTCGGGATACTGCACAGTATTGATGCAGGGTTCGGGACCAAAGGAAACTCTTTTTGTATGATGTCATTAAGGGGGTGTAAATCTTGGATCATCCTCCAAACCCCTCCCTTTGCTTTTTTGATTGGATAGATACAAGTGTTACATGGGGAGTTTGAGGGCACTATTATTCCCTGTGCTAGCAATGCACTTATTGTCTCTTTTATCCCTTCCTCAGCTTCGCGCGACAATGGGTATTGCTTCACTCGGGGCACAATTGCCCCTGGTTTGAGTTGTATTACTACTGGTGTCACCCCATGCAACAAGCCTACATCATGGCGGCCTGTTGTCCACAAATTGTTTGGCACCAGTCGCGTGTCATCATCAAAAAATGATGGTGGTGCTCCCACCACTGCCATCAACTGGACAGGCACTTGTCTTGTTTGAATTAAAATGTCACAGGGTATTGCTATTTCCATTATTATCTCGCCATCACTCTCTGAATTAGAAAAGAGAGCCTCATCAGACAAGTCACGTAGGGCGATATCAGCATTGATGCAAAGCGCAGTGCGCCATTCACACCTGTCTATGTCCATCCCAATTACTGCAATCCTTTTGGCTGATACTTGCACAGCATGCAGGTCTAAGGATACCACTGAACCTGGTGCTATGTCTGGGCGTACTATTAGGCGGAAGATGAATTCTGCTGGTATCCTCCACTCTAACTTTTTTACCTCAGGTACTACTTGGGCTAGTGTTTTTAATCCTTCAATAAACATTCTCTCGTCCACTGGCATGCCACGTATTTCTGGAGCTGTTGCTCGGGCGTGTACCACCAGCATCACGCGTAATGGGCATATTCCTGGGGTTGAGCACACTATCCCTCTCTCTGTGAACGATATTGTCATGTTAAGCTTGTTGAGAAGGTCCCTTCCCAGCAGGTTTATTGGTGATTGTTCATAATAAAGTAAGGGTGTCTTTACCGTTTTACCCCCTACTGTCACATCCAAATCTACTGTGCAAGGAACTTCAATTACAGCCCCAGAGAACCCCTGCGTCTCTAACTTCCGGTTAGATAATGGAAACCGGCCTTCACGGATACATGATTTCTCGGCTCCCGAATCCACCATAAATATGAACTGCTTGTCTCCTATCTGCGCCCCTACCAATGGTTCCTCCGCTGCATCGTAGGTGGTAGACAGAACTGGACACGCAAGTGTTCTCTGTGGGCTGTCCTATGCTGGTTGTCTCATTGTCCCCTCCTGGCTGAAGACATTCCCTGAAACTACTGACACACCACTATAGGGGGCCGGGGCTGGTGCTCCGTTGGCACTCGTTGCAAAAGGGTTGCCTGGGGTGTATTGCATATTGGGCCTCATTACGACCCAGGCGGTAAGTTACCGCCTGGGCCGTGACTTTACCACCATGGCGTAAACTACGTTTACGCCATGGTGGTTGGCGGATTTACCGCCCCATTCCGACCTAGGCGGGGCGGTAAGTCCCCAATCCCCATTTACCCTTCCCCATTCCCATTTTTGCCCCATAGGGCATAATGGGAGTGGGGAAGGCGTTAATTACGCCACCGTAAATTACGGTGGCGTAATTAACTCCATGGTCCCTTAGCGCCATGGATTTTAACACCTGCTAAAAGCAGGTGTTAAAAGCACCATGGCGCTAGGGGACCTCGTAATCAGGCGGTAAGGGGCGGCGCTGTTAACGCTGCCGTTAACCCCTTACCGCCTGAGTCGTAATGAGGCCCATTGTCGTTGTTTTGTGGGTGATTCTGTGTCCTATAATGATGTGTTTGTCTTTGTTCTGCATACCCCTGTTCTTGTTGTTGTCGTCCCATTGGAAGATCGTACGGGCTTCCCGGGTGGGGGTTACCATATTGTTCCATCTCTTGAAATCCGTTGTTTGGCCTGTTCCTGCATTCTCGGGAAAAGTGTCCCCACCTCCCGCAATTCCAACAACCTCCCTGCGCACCTCTGGGACCTTGCCATCCATTTCCCTCCGTTTCCCCTGTACCCTTGTCCATCCCCTCTGCGACTCCTGTACCCACCTCGTCCCCCTCAAGGGGCCCAATCTTGCCACTGCAGACCTCTGTTCTGCTCCTGCTCGTTCCACTGTGGTTGTCTTGCTCCTGCCCAATTTGTTGCTATCCTCCCCTGTATTGCTACCAGCCCCTCCTCCTCCTCTTCTCCCTACCTGCTGTGTGGGAGCGCGGCTACTGCTGCAGCGACCTTCACCAGTTTTGTTTGTACTAACTTTGCCTCGTCTGCCAATCTTTTTTGTGCTATTTCCTTTTCCCTCTCCTTTATTCTTTTACAGTGGTGAACTAGTATGCTCTGTATTTCGGGCCACCCTTTCGCTTCAACACCTGCAATTTTGTTAAGTGCTTTTGTACCTCTTTAGGGAGCCCTCTCTTTATTATGAAGTAAAATAATGAAGTTGACTGATACCAGGGCGTGCCCGTTTCCGCTCTCCACATCTCCTGGACCCGAAAAATGTAATCCATAGCATCTTCTCCATCATTCATGGTACATTACATTACTGACTGCAAATCTGGGGTGTCTGGAAATGTTTCTCTTAACGCGTCCCACACCCTTGCAAGTACTGTGTTAAAAGAAGCACCATCATGGCGATCGCAATCTAACGTTACCCCTGGGAAGCCAGCCTTTACCCATACTCTGTCAGCTTGATCCCCAACTGCCGATACTAGCAAACTCTTCACATCACCTATTGCTAGTGGTACCCCGGCTGTGTGTTTCTCAAATGCATATATCCGCTTGCTTGCCCCTCCTGATAGCAGTGGTAATAACTTTAACAAATTAGCCTTGTCCATCTGAGCCCAGGGTATGTAATTTGGCCTCCCTCCTCCCCTGTGTATTAGTGGGAGTTGTAACTTCCCCTTTGTTGCCTTACCTGTACTCACCTTCATTCCTTTCTTTCCTAGTGGCGCCATTTTCCCCAGCCTATTCCTTAATCGTCCTGCCCATTCTTCTTCCATTGTTCTTCCCGAGCATGCACCATCCAACCCCTCATTTCCTCCTCCCATCGCCATACTTAATCTTTCACCTTCCTCTGAGTCCTCTTCTATATCGCACAATAATTCCTCTCTCTACCCCCTGTGGCCATAATCTCATCGTCAGTATGTTCCTCCCTTTCCTCTACTTCAATTATTCGAGTTGGCTCCTCTTGTATTCTGAACAGTATCTCTCCCTTCTTCCACCCTTCCTCAATCGTTTTATCATGACCCTGTGTTCTTGTTGTCATCTCTGACCAAGCAGTGTTAGCCCCACTCTGTTCACATATGCTTTTTATCCTCGAGAGCTCATCTTTTGCTACAGAGAGCCTAGTCTCTAAGTCTTCTGTTAGTTTCTCTATATTTACTGTGGGTGTACTCACCTGGTCACACTGTCTATGGCTCTCATACAGTGGGGGTGCCGTTGGCCCTCGAGTTGTAGTGACTGTTGTTGGGGGCACATATGTCGGGTCACTGTATCCTTCTGCGGGCACTGGCTTATTTAGTATTGGGTACAATCTAGTTAACTCTACTGATGGCCCCCCTTCTTGCGACACCTTGTCGTCTTCAGGTATCAACAATGGATTATCAGTGGTGGATGGCAAATCATTACTTGGCTCTCTTTTTTTGGGAGGGGGTACTTCTTCAAACAATCTCCATAGATCTAATATTACTCTCCTATTATGTAACTGCTTCCCCTTGTATTTTAAACAAATGCATGTGGCTACCATGTCCAGGACACTCTTGTCAAACGATCCTCCTTCTGGCCATATTTGGGGTAACCCTTCCCCCTTCAGTTCTGTAATCCACTGATCGTGATATTTCTTAATAAATTCAGCATACCCAGGTAGATTCTTACAAATATGGACCAGAGGTGTTTCTGCCCCCATGGTGTGTAGTTTGCCCTATGTATCACTAGATATATCTGTATCTATATGTATATCTCTGCGTGCAAGAACCTGTGTGTTTTCACCACCTGGGCAATATGGGAGTGGGTGTGCACAGCTTATACTCTGTATAGTTTAGGGGGTACATACAAGAGCAAACCACTTTTTGTACACTACCAATATCTTCAGCAAATTAATTAAAAAAATAGTCATTTTACTGCATCGGGCTCATCCCCGTAAAATTTCTTCTGGTCACACTTACCATGACCACACCATAATCATGCACTTTTTATCACTTTTACACATTCATCTTGACAAAATATGTTCTGACACATGTGATGCATACACACCAATAATCAACACTCTATTCACAGCTCAATTTGTAATCCCTTTCCTCCCTTGCTAGTTGTCCCTTTCTTTCTTAATCAGATATAAATGTGTCTTTGTAGTTTGATATAAACTTGTCTTTTTACTTAGGTTATCTTTTTTTTTTTTTTTTTTTTTTTGGTACTAACCCTGTTTTTTCCCCATAAACCCAGAGAGAAGAATAGAAAGAATAGCAGTTACTAATGTATTCACCGTGTCTCCCTTTTACCAGACACCTTTATCTTATTTTCCACTTCTTCATATATCCCAGTACTAGTCAAGATAGCACTATGCGGCGCCGCCTTCTACCCCCTTGCGGAGCTAGGTTCCCGTCTCTTTATCTCTTTTCACCTCTTGATCCTAATGGCCATATGCAAAGAAAAAGTAGAGAAAGTCTAGAGTGGTTCTTAGTATCCCCAAAGTGTCCCTTTCTAAATAACCTTGTTCCCTGTCCTGTTTTCTCCTCCCCTGCTCCCTTTATGGTCGCTCGCAATTAATACTCACGTGCCCGTCTTGAACCGAGAGTCTCCGAACTGGGTCCGTCCAGGCAGTGTTGCTGTACGCTCAACGGTCAGCCCCGGCTCCGGCGAGTGGTACTCAAAGGGGATTTTTCAACCGGGATCCCGTACCCTCTTTCTGTTGAGTGCGCACTTCTAAGCGTACCGGTCGCCATTGGCGGGCAGCCTACCGGAGCCGGCGCACCGTGCGTATCCCTTTTCGACCGGAGATTTTCATGCCAAAGGAGACGGTAGGGATATATTTAAGGAAAAAATGATCACGCTGTCAGGGTCACCAATGAAGGCGAGCGTCCCCAGATAGCACGATCCTCCCCACAATGAGAGACAATAATGGACTCTCCCAAGATGAGAATAAGGCTAAGACAAAGTGCGGGTGAGCTTAATGGGAGTTTATGTAAGTCAAAAATAGGGCATGCAAAGGTCTCTGCAAACTCCGAGAGCTCTCTGTCTGACATTAGCAAAGACAGGCGTATATATTTACAAAATGCGTCATAAGAACCTACACACTATAGGGGGCAAATGTTTGTGGGGATTGGGTGGCAACGACTAACTATAGGTGCAGCTGTGATGTGTTACGCCGTGGTTGGTGGACGTCACGGGGTGCCAACGTGGGGCGGGCAGGTCAGCTGGGCTCATCCGGGCGGTGCTGCGGTGCCAGGCGTGGCCAGTGTCAGTGATGAACATCTTCCTTGGCTTTCTGCCCTAAGGGCCACGCACACCCCATTCATTCAATACCGCAATATTATCTATCCCTGTAAATCCTACAATAGGTTATTCTACAGGTTAATGCAACACAGGAGGAATTCACCTAGAGCGGGGTCCTTTGGTGATACATCAATACATGGTTACCATGATCCTATTGGCCGGGTATCATAGGTCACGAGGTTGGGTCTCAGGGCAAGGGGTGAGCTGTCCAAGTTTTTGTGTCTCGTTAGAAGTCATTATGAATGGGTTCCTACAGTGTTGCTATAATATTGGGTGTCCTAATTTTACAGGGGCCATTAACCTGGGGTGATCTGGTGGGTCGTGGAGCCTAAGAAAGGGCACCTTTTGGCCTGCGTTTATGGCCGGGGTTTACTGCTGGGTTGTAAATAATTCAGGTGGCTGGTCGTGGCCATGGGAGCTGCGGGGGAACGTGAATGCTTGAAGCAGCTCCAGCCGAATTGGGGGAGGTGAGGCAGAGCAGCCCGGGCCTCTGTCTTTCATCTGGCAGGCTTCACTGGGGAAGGAGGTGAAGTGGCCTTGGATATGCCCACAATGGTGTTTTCCTTGTGTGTTTGCAGGTTATACAAAAAGACATAATAATTAATATACTGTACAATACTCATTGAGCTTTTTCTTCAAAGCTTACATGTCTACATCGTTAGTGCCTTTACATGGCCATTTCAAATGTGTTACCTATACCAATGTTCCTATTGTTAACTATATGTTAAGCATTTAACAACCACGACATTTTGTTACACTCTATGCATGCACAAAAAGCGAGGTAGCATTAAGGTTGGTGGAGCACGCAGGAACAACTGGCCACTGAGACTGATGGCAGTGGCACATGGTGAGCTTGAACATTCGAATACATTCTATGCGTTTTCTTACACAATTTACATGAGCTCCCAATGCGTTGCACTTGTTTTTCGTTGCACTCTAGCAGCATTAGTTCAGTTATGGCATAGGGCCTGGAGTACATTCTTCTGGGAGAAACATATAACATAAAACCCGGGACAATTCTACCATTTGCGCATAGCTGCGGGGATATGGGTATTTCAAACAGAATGCCACATGAACACACATACGGCCATCTTCGTGGAGTTTACATATTTTATCAAAAAGGTCATGGAGAGAAGAGTTTCATCTCAGGCAGTTTGAATATTAGTATTTGGGGTCTCTACTTTTGTCGGGGGACCATTTTACAGTTCTTGTCCACCCCGGCCCTGCTGGTCAGGTCATACTGAGGACAGTGATACACTGCGGAAGGTGAATGTTACAGTGTTTGTTTCCAGCACTAGCTCATGTCCGTCTGTTCGTGGGAACAGGCTCTCAGCGGATCTGCCAGGGAGCTGCGGGCGCAGGGACAAGTGAGAACTCTCCAAGGGTGGGGGCCGTGCTGCGGCACACAGGGGCTCATGTCATTCTGGTTTCACAAAATGGTTTCCAGGGCCTAGCTTAGTACAGCACGTTTGGTCAATGTTTCAGCCAGTGATCCACCCGCCACCTGGGCCCTGGTGGCAGGGGTGACCCCCGATGAGCCATGGACTCCACAAGGGGGGGACTGTAGGGGAGGGGGGTCTCTTGGACCTATCCTCCCATACAATAGATACCCAAACATTAAGGCTGATGTCTCTGACAAGGAAGTCTCCTATGAGGGGAGAGTCAGGGAATTAGATCCACAGAAATACTACTTTCCAAGGTACCTGTTGGTTCAATTTGATGAAAAACCAATGAAATGAGGCCCAAAAAGAGCATCCTGAAGACCTCTACCCAATTAGGGCAGTGGGGGATACTCTGCCAACCCTTTGAGCAGTGAAGAGTCAGAAGACTGCTCTCCTGGGCACCACAGGAATAAAGAAACTAGGCCCTTCCATTCTGCGAGCCCCTCTCAAGCAGGCAGAATCAGGGAGCGCCTAGATGATAAGGAGGGGACCTAAAGTAGTAGCGTCTCTGAGTCTGAGGGCGAGTGGACTCGGGTGACTAAGTCAAAGAAGGAAAATAAACTCAAGAGAGTTATGACAAAAGACCTCATTCGGCAGATTAATGCCCCTAGGAGTGTCATAACCCCATACCATAAAAAAACAAAATATTCTGTTTGGGAACACTTGGAACTCTATGAGCAGATGATGGACACTTTTCATCTGAAAGACAACCAGAACTGCATAGAGTATGTAAAATGGACATTCTCCCCTGAGTATTCCAGCTTCTTTGCTGGACTAGAGGACCATAACCATTCATCTTGAAACACTTTTCCGCCCACAGAAACCCCCAAGAGGCTCACAAAGCGGCCTAAGATCTGCAGTGTGGGGAATATCAGGCCCCACGAGAATTTGTGCAGGAGCTCAAATGCGCCTTTGCACAAACCACTAGGAGGGTGTGCACGGATAGCAGGGAGTTTATAACCACCTTCTTTCATCCACTCCCCAAGTATATCATGGCCCAGCTGGTGAGGGATTTCCATGACAAAAGATCTCTGGACTAGGTCATATAGCAGGCGACCTGCATTTATGAGGTCCAAAAACCTGCAGAAAATAAAGATTTGGCCAAGAACCCCAACCAGCCAACACTCCTGCTGTTGCTAAGGTGGCGGAGGTGAAGGTTGCCCCCATTTTAGACCTAGAGATGGGGGAGCATAAAAATTTGAGCAGCAGAAAACACCAGGGCACACCTATATTAGGTAGATTTTTAGCAAAGATTTTAGTAAGAACCTACAGAGGTTCGGGGGAAGTTTTACATGGTATTTGAGGTGCGGGGGAGAAAAACTCAACCTCGGCATCTAGGTTGGATATCAAAAGAAAAAGGTGGTTGTTCCTAAAATATTTTGATTTAAGAAACTATATCAAACTGTTTACATGAACCATTGACTACTTTATTAAATGTTTGATCTGTTGTTCAAATACTAGACAGTGTGCAGGGGATGGGAGTTCCTAAAAACAATTTAGGAACAACCACCTTTTTCTTCAGAGCCTAAAAATTTAGCTACACAGAAACAGCAAAATCAGAGACCTGGAAGGCCTTCAGGCCAAACAGACCACGACCATATGGAAATTACTAAACAACCACAATATCCACAACAGCCTTTTTTAGGAGGCGGCCCCATGATGGCCAGACCAGGATGGGGATCCCCGTGGTTTCACCAGTTTACCCTGTTGATGCACAGCAGAGGACGCAGAAGAAGAACCCATTAAGTGAATTTTCTATTCCCATTTTCAACCTAGCCCACATAGTCCTAACCTACCCATAAAACTGATTGGTACCATACTGAACTAGAGATTAGAAAATTATTTCGAAAAATACGACTAAAGGTTTTCTTTGAAGAAGAAATTATTGAAACCGAGGCAGATTCAGGTTTACGTGTTCCCTCGACCTTCTGCCCCTCAGACAACCAAATGCCTTCTGAAATTCTAGCCTTTGAGAAATGTATCATGGCTGATCTCAGAAAACTGAAAGTCAACCAACAATTTCAGAAACACAATTTGACAAAGGATGAAAACAATGCTCTTTTGGAGCTATCCAAAAATAGAACACTTGTGATAAAACCGGCAGACAAAGGTGGGGGTATTGTGCTCCTGACCTCCACACAATATAAGGAAATAGTACACACTCTCTTGTCTGATGTTCAAAGTAACAAAAGAATCAAGCAGGACTCAACCAAAAGTATACTAACAGAGATCACGGAAATGGCTGTCTTCGCCAGGGACCGAAAATGGATTACCATCAAAGAATTTGATTTTTTGACAACTAATCAGGGGCGAATACCATCCTTTTATGGCCTGCCAAAAATTCATAAGAATCCTATTAATCCCCCTGGACGACCAATTGTCTCAGGATGTGGTTCAATTTTAGAACCAGTATGTAAATTCATAGACTCATTTCTCAAACCTATGAGCATTAAGACAGACACATATCTACGAGATACGACCCAAACCATTCAAACTTTTGAAGGAATAGATTTTGATGAAAAAATCCATCTATTGGTAACCTTAGATATCTGCTCATTGTATACAAGCATACCGCAAGAACTAGCTATAGAATGTATATGCAGATACCTAATACAATTTAACCTACAGACTAGAGTACCAGAGAAATTCATCACGGAATTACTATCACTTGCCCTATCTAAAAAAAAAATTGAATTTGATGGACAGTTCTATCTCCAATCCAAAGGTACTGCTATGGGTGTGACTTTTGCGCCCAGCTTGGCCATACTTTTTATGGCTGAGTTTGAGGAGACAAATATTCTATCAGAAAAGAACCCCTTTAAGAACTGGATAATAAAATAGAAAAGACATATCGATGATATACTTTGCATATGGGAGGGTTCGAGATTAGATCTTGAAAGTTTCCTTCAATGGCTCAATAATGTTGATAAAAATATTCAATTCACTATGGAATGCAGCAACTGAGAGGTTAGCTTTTTGGACCTCAAAATCCAAACTAAAGATGGCTCACTGAAATGCAATCTATTTCGCAAACCCAGCGACAGAAACACACTTCTGCATTTTAAAAGTGATATTGCCAGCATCGGTGGTTCTGGAAAGAGGTGGTTCAGTTGAGGATCTGTTTTAATGATATCCTAGTTTTTGTGTATTATCCTCTTTATTTGGAAACTTTGGCTAGAGTATTTCAATGAGTGGATTAAGGTTGTTTTGTTCATTTTTTACTTTTGGGTCCAGGAGATCCTCACGGCTCTGTAGTTCTGTTCTGAGTATGGCTTTGTCAATAAGGTCCCCTGGGAAGCATCTGTCTTTAAATCTGGATTTCATGATGGCATATTCCTCCTGCAGTTTATCCACTTCTGAAGTGATTCTTTTAACTCTGAGGAGTTGGCTGTAGGGTAGATTTTCCTTTAAGTGTTTTAAAAGTGACCACCCCAGAAATCTAAGAGAAAACCTGCCCTTTGGACAATACCTCAGGATCAGAAGAAATTGTACGGATATCAAGGATTTTTATGAACACGCCAATGATCTTGACCATAGGCTAACAGAGAGAGGGAACCCCCACCAAGTGATCTCAAGATCACGCAAAAGAGCCAGGTTTTACAATAGGGATGCTCTCCTTACAGACAAAGAAATAATTGACAATGAAAAACCACAAACCACCTGTGTGATTACACACAGAGCACATACATCACTGATTCGTAAATCAATAACCAAACACTGGGCCCTTACTAGATTGAGTTTACCCAATGAACCAATACCTCGGTTTGCGTACAAACGAGGCAAAAATGTAAAAGATCAATTGGTTCACTCAAAATTCACCAGCCCAGCTCCTAAACTGGGACTGTGGAATCTGAGATCAACAGTGGGACATTTTCCATGCGGGAATTGTACTGCATGTAAGTTCACAAAAAAGATAAAAGATTTCAAGATTAATGACAGACAGTGGAGCCTCAGAAACCTAACAAACTGCAAAACCAAATATGCAATGTATATAATTGAATGCCCCTGTAGCTTAAGATATGTGGGACAAACTTAGAGACCCATCTACATAAGGATCTGCGAACATCGCTCTAGAATAAGATGTAAGAATGCAAGTGCACCACTTGTTAAACACTACATGGAAGCTAAACATACAGCTGACTACATCCTATGGTGGATAGTAGACACCGTTGTGTCTTCCTCCAATCTCACAATGAGTCTATTACAAAAAGAAGCACAATGGATTTACAGAGTAGACTCTTTTCAACATGGCCTAAATGAAGAATTAATTTGCCCAACGTGAGTACCTGCCTGAGGAGCATGCGCCCCCCCCCTTCCACCCGCCCCTTAATTGAATTCATGTTCATTTTTTCAAATATAGACGGCAAGGATTTTTCCTCTTTTTCACCCTCTGTCTATGACAAGTTCTTCTTCAGCACCTTTGTAGCTTTCTTCTCTTTTCCCACGTGTTGGGACCACTGCGCCTATTTCCTACTTTGCAAAACCAAGGGTGTGTCTCACATCCCGGACTACACCATCAGTGATTGCCGGAGCAATCCCCATGGCAACATTTTTCCCACACGTCGTTAACAACGCTAAGAGAGCTAGTTACCGGACCGCACCAAAGCGGTCCTTTAAACTAAACCCCCTTGCTCCTTCACACAATCCAATAGCCCTCCTTTGGGTTTTTCCTTTTCAGAAATGACATGTCAGACCGTTAAGTAACTGCAATCCTAACAGGGATCCCAGCTATATCTAAACAGAGGCAATTTGAATTTTACCTTCTGGACGTATTCTTCCTCCATTTTTCTTTCCTCCCCCCTCCCTTCATGCCTGTAGTGGTTCGCCCTAACCGCGCGGCATCATGGGACCTGTTTCATGTGGTCTCCATGACAACCAGACGTGTTTGGTTCTCGAAGGACACCACGGTGTTCCTCCACAGCAACTTCCAGGCGCCGGGCTTCACGTGCAACTACTGTTTTCACAGTAAGCATAGTTCTATAGATTAGCTTGATGGACAGAATCCAAGTAACTTTCCCTCTGCTACGCTGTGCGCATCACGCTCTCACCTGGCGTTCTTTTTTGTTTCTGTTTTTCAGCAACAGGCTCGCTCGTATTACGCGTCTGTTTTTCTGTAGCCTGCAGTTTTTGCAACTACTAATGGTGACATCTGGGACATCGGCTCCCTTCAGCACGATAACATACGGCACTGCCTGATGCCTGCGCAGACTATCATTTGAATCACGATCTCCCTGGTGACCATACCGAGATGGGAGTCTCCTAGTTACATCCATGTTTTCACACAATTCTAAACGGCCTTAGAAACAATGGTAAGATACCGCATTTGGCAGACAACAACCTATATCCTTTTTATTGCTTTTTATAAATAATCAATATATAAAAAAACACACAATACCTTATGAGCTAGCACAATGAGAGTGTGTGAACACTACCAACCCCGAAATTTCTTTCTAAAAATTCTCCATTGCTGTTTTTTCAATCTTCCCCATAGTGCCCTATGGTTCGAACTGAGCATTGAGAGACGCAGGTTTTTTCTCACATCCCCAGTTGGGAGAAGTCTTGCCGCATACAAACCAAAAGGTTCACCAGTCTGCGCACCCCTGTGCCACACACAGGGTGAGTACTAACGCAGACCCTTCCTTTTATTTATAGCACGCAGTACTGTTTTTATTCCAAAAATGTTTTCAATTTTAGTTGACCTAATGTTTGTATCTGCCTCCTTTTTGCCTCCCGGACTCTTTACAGGTCCGTTCTGCCCTGAGGAAGGCTCTGAAATGTAATGCCAAAATAGATGGCATCAGCCGAAACGTGTCTCCAGTATTTTGCTTATTGAAAAGTATTATATCATCAATACAGAAATAACTACCTCCTTGCTTAAAAACTGACACGTAGGCAGTTTACAAAACATGACCATATATTGATCATGATACATACATACAAATAGAAAAATCTCTAAGACTAGATAGCTTTAGCAATCTTCGTGTGATTAAAAAGATACTAAGTCTATCATACACATTAATAATTTTTTGTATCTAAGCTTCTACAGTTTATTGTATTCATTTTTGTCTAATTTCTCTCTTCACAAATGTCTGTAATACATTTTTGTTGAATGTGATATTTTCTTTGAGTCCATTCTACATGTTTATGGGTAATGTTTTTTCTCTTGTGTTTTTGTTTTGAATAATTTACTTATAAGTTATATTGGATTCACTGAAATTTGCTCTTGGAACACCTTTTGTTGTATACTTTATGTAGTCCTTTGTTTCAATTAAAAAATGGTCATTACTTTTCCAGGTGTATCTCTGGTAATTTCCTACTTGTAACTCTACATATGAGCGCATAGACATTTTTTGGTAAAAACAAGTAAAATTAAGACATTAATTACTATGTCATAACCACAGTGTGGGTGCTCCTCTCTACGTTTATCAGTCACAAACAGGTGGCAGTCAGGAGGGTAATCCCACTAATGGGACCCCTAACTCCCCTGATTATATCAGTCCCCGATACAAGGGCACCCGACCAATCTTGGGGTACGTATGGACTCCCCCAGCCCAATGGGGGGATCCAATCAGGTAAGTACTACCCCGGGAAACTTCCCTCCTAACTTCTCCCAGGCGGGCAGTAATTCCCCAAATGCTGGGTTAAGTTTCTTCCCCCGATACTCAAAAACCCCAACCTGCAGGGCAACCCTCCTTTCATTTCCCGATTTCAGGAACCCAGACAACCCAATCCAGGAGAGGGGAGGCTAAGGGTGGAGGGTTACCAAAATTCACCAAATTCAGGGTACTACGGGAAAAGGGATAGTTACCCTTTCCGTGATCCACGTAGATTGGAACTGAGACCCCCGTACCAGCCGGAACGGGTGTCCCAACTCGAGCGCCAGGTCCGGAACCTAACACAGGATCTGGGTTGCACGTTGAGGGCTCAACAGAACCCTCAGATGAACATGGCGGCTCAGAACCCCACAAACCAATGGTCCTCAGAACAATGACAGGGCAAGAACCCTGATAACCCACTGGTTCCAGAGGAGAAGGCACGTGGGGAAGGGAGGTGTAAAACCCTGGAGGAAGCTTCCTTCCTTACTCGTGAAAAGCCCCTGGACACCCAGGAACTGGAACAAAAATCTCCTGCCCCCGAAAATCTGCAACCCAGGGAACAGAGGGTGGGTAGGAGAAATAAAGAACTCAAAAAGGCCCATTTTGTGGAGGAAGTTAGTGTCCTCCAATTTGAAGGGGGAGAATCCTTAGAGGATTCTGAGAAAAAGAATGTTCTCCTTCAGGGACTGGGGGGACTCCTCCCAAAGAAAAATGGGTCCCAAGAAATCTAAATGAAGACTGGCTGGGTGTGGGGACTGAGTCAGAATCCTTGAACCCCAAAATGAGCATCCAGGAAACCCAATAGTAACAGAGGGATACCAAACCTCACAAACCAATTCTGATGACTGCTTCCAAAGAGGGAGGTAGCCCAGAATCAGAAAAAGGGGAACCCGAAACTCCCCAAATAGCATAATGTAAAAATGTTCTTTCAGATCCCCAAACTCCAACACAGAATGATGCTCAAACTACCCCATGTCGGAGTCAAAAATAAGGAAATTGACCACGCAGCTTGCCCAAAATGCACATTACCTTTGCCCATTGGAGGAGAAAGAGGGTAGATTTCATGCCCCGGTCCAAGTGCAAGGGCAATGTGCATTTTCGGCGCTGGTGGACCCTGGTTCCCAAGCCACTCTTTTGTCAAAAAGGGCCTTTGATCAGCTAAATTCAGGAAGAGGGGAGAGAGACACCAGATCCTTCTCTCTCCACTCTTCCTGGACAACACCAGAACTTCGATGGGAATGAAATTCCTGTCGAGGGGACTGCGGATTTGGAAATAAAAATTGGCCGACACAAAGTGAAGCACCCGGTCATAGTCATGAATCTAGAGGGCAAACCCTGTCTACTGGAGAATGACATCCTGCGCAGGTTGTTCCCCCTAATAGACTGTGTGAACAAGGTCATCTGGACTCAGACTAACAGGCCAATACAATTGAAACAGAGTGTCAACCATGTTAGTTTAAATGGCACATACCACATGGTTGAACAAAATCCAGATCATATTGAGTTTCATTTCAAGAACAATAAAATACCTGACGTGACAGTAATTGCTGTAGGACAACAAACAGGTGATGGGAACTCCTCTCCATTCCTGAAAATCAACCTACCTTCCAGTCTCAAGTGGCATTCCACACTAGAAGGAAATACTTAAAAATTGTATACCAATTCACAATCTGAAAAATCCAATTCTATAGCGAATAGTGATGAGAAACCAACTCAAAGTTTTGCTGATATTCAGAAAATTAGAAAACAGTTACTCATCCCTATTCGGTTAAATGAGGGGAAGGAATCTGTTCTCGCCCGAGTGTGCGTGAGCAACAGTAAGAGCTTCATCAGCGAAGCCATGTTCCGAAAGCTCCCAAAAGATCCAGCCATTCCCACATTTAAATTGAGCAATAAGTGGGAAATGGGCCTGGAAACTCCCAATTCCAAACATCTCCTGCCTAGCAGGTGTATGCTCAAAATGTCTATAGGAAACAAAAGAATAGTACATCATTGTTGGGTCGTGTGAGATGTCCCTGCGGCATTCTAGTTAGGCAGTGACATTCTCAATCGTTTTGCCATTATCTTGGACCTGATAAATTACAAAGCCTGGTCCCGAGTAGGGGGTAATCCCATGGACTTTGGTGATTCATAAAAAGCATTTCAGTCAACCCAATTGCTGCCGTATGCAGTTGAAGTTCAAATTGGAGAGGAGGTCACCATCCCAGGACGGACCTGACTATTCCCACTTGAATTAAAAATAAAAGAGCACAGAAACTGCAGAATCCTGATGCATATGTACACCTCAATGCCCATCTCCAACAGCAGGGGTTGGGGTTAAACCCAACACCATTAGTCAATGTAGAACACAACACCATTCCAATATTGATGGATAACAGTGACCTTAGGAGTATCACTCTGGGCGCAGGCACCATTATTGGAATGGCGGTTAATGACCAACATTTTTCTATGGATCTAGGTGATGAACTGATAGGAACAATCCCCAAAGACTGTTTTGACAGTGATAGTGACAATGACATACCACCAGACAGGATCTTCACCTGGCAAGGGGGGAATTTCCTGGTTTACTCTTCCTGCCCTTACGGTGAGGAAGAGGTGACCTGTAAAATCAGGCAGGATGAGATGATATTTCAGGTCCACAATGACTGCCTCTCCTACCTGAAACCCTCTGTCCAGGTCCATACTCTAACCAGGGACCTCTCCACCCAGATGGAGAAGGCCGCTGAGATAGCAAAACCGGAAGTCTTTCCAGGCTTCAGGCAAATGGCTGAAGAGCGAGTCAACCTAGCTGATGCCTGCGAGACTCCGGAGCAAAAGAAAAAGTTGAAACAGGTGTTCTTAGATTTTCAAGATCTCTTTGCGGTGTACTCGTATGACTGTGGTTGCACCGAAATCCATACAACAACAATTCCCATGGACCCTGGAATGACTCCAGTGTTTGTGAAGGAATACCGCTTGCCTCTCGCATCCATGGAGTCCCTGATGGAATCATCAAAAACCTTGAGTCCCGTGGGATAATTCTTCCAGTCCACAGCACCTTTAATAATCCGGTGCTGGGGAATTTAAAACCAAATGGCCAGTGGAGACTATGTGCTGACCTGAGGGAGCTGAATAAACGGGTCCACATGTCCTGATGGCCTCTCCCCTACATTGACCAGGGGCTGGCCCAGATCCAGGGGTCAAAGGTATACACTGCCATTGACCTGACCAATGGGTACTGGACCATGCCTGTCAGTAGGGAGTACCAATACAAGCTGTCCTTTACCTTCGGATGACAGCAATACACCTGGATCCGGACTCCCTTCGGATATATCAACTCCGGTAACAAATTGAACATATTTTACATAAGGCCATGCCCGACTTGGGTGAAAGGTGTAACCTGGCCTATGTAGATGATGTCCTGATGAAAAGCTCAACTGTGGAGGAACACATAGCGGAAATCCATTATGTTCTAACACTGTTGAGGGTTGCTGGAGAAAAACTATCCTTCCAAAAGGCACAGTGGTGCAGGACCTGTGTCAACTTCTTGGGACAGGAAATAACTCCTCAGGGTCTCTGTCCCCAGGAGAAGAAAGTGGAAGCACTCCTAAAACGTAATGACCCCACAACTCTGCAGGAGCTAAGAAGCCTCCTTGGACTGATTAATCACAGTAGGAATTTCATTGAGGATTACGCAGAGATCACAAGACCCCTGATCCATCTGTTGAAGGGGGAGGCAAAGTAGGAGTGGGGTCCAGAACAAGCCGAGGCAGTAAAGCAACTCAAAAGAAGCCTCTCACAAGCGCCTTGCATAGCTTACCCTGTCAAAAACAAGGAGTTCTTCTTGGAGATAGGGTTCTCGAATACATGCTTGACAGCAGTATTATATCAAAAGCATAACAAGGTCAATAAAAGCATCTCCTATGCAAGCAAGACTTTATCCTCTGTGGAGGAAAAATTCAACGATTGTGAGAAGGCACTCCTGGCAACGGTATGGGCATTGAAGAATTACCGCCCGTTAATCCAGGGAGAACACATCATAGTGGAGACTCCCCACTAGCCTTTGCAATACCTCCAAAGTGACAGAATCCGGGCCGGAAATGTGAGTAATTCCAGAATTACTTCCTGGATTCTGTCAATTCAAGGCTTTCCTATGGAGGTCAAATGTGGCCAAAACAAGAAGAGTCTCCTCGCACAAGTTCTGGCTGACTTGCATGATTGTGCTAGAGAAAACTGCCTTAAGGCCGCAGGTTTTAAAACCCAGGACAACATGGAGGCATACCTGAATTCCCCACACAAAGTCTATGAAGAAGAAAAGTGCAAGGGAATGCCCTCATTATATGTGGACGGTTGATCCTACCATGTTGACATGAGGAAAAGGAACTGGCGGCCGGCATTGGGAATGCTTAGGTGAATGATGCCCCTGAACCCTCTGCTGGGTACAAAATCGGCCCCTGTAGTAGTCAGGTGGCAGAGTTGATGGCAGTTCATCAAGTCATCCTCACTGCCATCCAACACCAACTCAATGAACTGGTCATAATCACTGATTCAGATTATGTTTGGAACGGATTCGTGGAGCACCTGCTAATTGGAAAACCAAAGGCATGCTATGTGCTAACAACAAACCGCTTAAACATGGCAAGCTAATCCAAAATGTTGATGATCTGGTCACCTCTGGTGGGATGACCATCTACTGGAAAATGATCAAGGGTCATTCCAGAATAGGAGGGGCCAGACAAAACTGGAAATGACCTGGCTGATCAATTGCTCAAAATCAGAGCCATCCAGAGGGGTCTCCTTGAGATTGAGTCCCTGTTGGGGGAAATCCAGGTCACTGCTATCACTAGGTCCCAAACAAATGCTCACAATGAACTCTCAACTGCCCAGTGGAGTAAGGAGACCCCAAATGCTGATTTAATCATGGCACAAAAAGGGTATCGGATTATTGGGAAATTTTATCAACACATTGAGGACCCTGAGCACTTTCCTCTGACGGATACTGATTACATTGGGAAAGAGGACTTCAGGCGGTTTGTTGGTAAGAAGATCCGTATCTGGCAGGGACCAGTGGGTGGTCCCTACCTCATTCCAAAGCCTGATGCTAAGTCACGCCCATGACGTGGCCACAGCCCGTCATCAGGGGTTTCACACTACTTTAGAAATCTTGCGGGAGTTTGCATACTGGCCACACATGGGGCAGGACCTCGACCAATACTTGAAGGGGTGTCTTGTGTGTCACAATTTCAGCCCAAATCACTCACACACCAAGCTCCCCTCCAGAAGAGGGGGATGACACTGCCTTGGTCAGATTTACAAGTAGATTTCATCGGGCCTGTGATTCACTCCTCTAGGGGGAACAAGTACATGTTAACCGTAACATGCTTGTTTACCAAATGGGTGGAATGTCTCCCGGCCCCAAATTGCAAGGCAGAAACAGCAGCTGCCCTGATGATCAATCACACCTTCTCACGTTTTGGCCTACCCAAAGGATTGAGTCTGATCGAGGTAGTCACTTCACCAGCGAAGTGATGACAAAGATGTGGGAGATACTTGGGGTAAAAAGGAAACTTCACATTGCATACCGGAAGTCCTCTAGTGGTGGTGTTTAGAGGTACAATAAAACCATTTGATCATTCTAAAAAGGTTTGTGGCAGACTCTGGGCCAAGTTCGGACATCCGATTACCGCTTGTCCTGATGGGCATCAGATCTACACCTTCTTCTGCAACTAAGATGTCTCCATTTCAGCTGATGACTGATGAAGGATGGTGTTACCTCAACATCTGTTCTGTAGAACACAGGAGTAGACACTGATAAACGCCTCCACAACTCATGAGTATGTGGAGAATCTAAGAAAACACCTTCAACATGCTTTTGCGTACGCTCAGCAGAATGTAGAAAGATCTGCAGAGGGTATGAAGACTCTATATGATCCAAAAACAACCAAAAAAGAATACCAAGTAGGAGACAGGGTCTACTTGTACAATTTCCAAAGGAACCAGACCAAAGAGCGTAGATTTTTACCAAGCTATCGAGGACCTTTGGAAATTGTAGATAAAATCTCACCTGTCGTCTACAGAATCTGCATTCCCAAAGGCAAATTGACAGAAGAGAAATGGGTCCATATTAATCAGCTAAAGAGTTGTCACCCTAGGCACACTTTGCAGCAAATTGAGGAGCCAAGAGAGAATAAAATAGAGGGGACATCTGAAGCATAATAATAAGAAAAAGAAGAATCAGAAGGGGACGAGGGATTTATAAATATAATTATGTAACAGGGAGTATTTTTCTTCATTATCAATTGTCATTATTGAATGCCTGTGTATCACACTGCTGTCAACCCGATTGGAGGGCAGTTAGTGGGAAATGGTAGTAACCGGTTTGTGTTCTCTTTCAGAGATTTTTACTGGTTGTACCTTCACTACCAAGGAGGCCCTCTGCGGCGACCTGGAAGGGAGAAATCAAAGAAAATCTGGGAGTGTCGCTCAACACCATAAAGGAAGATCCAGGAAAAAGCTGGGGGTGTTGTTCCATGCTCCAGCGAGAGACAGCAAGAGGATCGGGGCGTTCCGCTCTCTGATGGAAGAAGGACTCCTAACTGATGAAACCCACCTTGCCCTACTCGCCTCGACAAAGATCTCAGACTCGGGAGGGGAATCTGTGGGCTACATTGACCCACTGAAAATGATTTCTCAAAAACCAAGCTGTGCTTCAACAGAAACAGCAAAATGGTTGCGCTGGTTCCAGTGAGCACCATGGCCTCAAAACGGCATTGTGCAGCAACAAAATAATATGCCTGCACCATCTTGCCAAGCACATATTGGGCAGGATGGAACAAGGGGACACACTGAGGGAGCTTGCCAGTGTGTTCTTACATACACACAAGAAACAGAGTGAAGAAGCAGCGCTATTTTGCTGCCAGACCAAAGTCCCCATTAAAAAGGAAACTTTTTAACCTTTAAAATATTGCTGCTGACGCTATTTCCATCTGTCCTTCCTTAAACCACTGTGATTAATAAGGCCCTGCAATGCCCAGCATATCTCATTGTGCTTTAGCAAAACCAGGCATGATTCCTAAATGACAGGCCCTGTCAAAGCAACTCTGAGAAAAATCAACAAGGAACTCCACTTTTACCCGCACGGGAAAACACATTCATTTTCTTTACAAAGTATCAAAGTTCAGTAGTTCAAAGAAACTCCAGCTATCTGAGCCATGTCAGTTTCAATGTATCTGTGCTTCAGACAAAACTCCTGCATTCAAGAAAACAACTAAAGCTGCAAGACAGTGAGGGAATCAGATGGAGATGCAAAGCCAAATTTAAAATGAAATGCCTGCTTTTCACCACACGTGTATAAAAATTCGCTTTGCAAACTAAAAAGGAGAAAAATGGCTGTTTAAAAGTAAACTGTTGAATGAAAGCCTGCCTTATCTAGCAATGTGAAGGGTTTTGTTGCTGGTGGTAATACACACATGGGCTATTTTGTTCCACAGGTTTGTTTTAATTCAGGACCCAAAATAAGAAAATAAAGGTTTTAAACCACCTTTGCTGGAGTTTACAAGCTCGAAAAAAAAATGGTTATTCCAGTAGGCAGAGCCAAGTCTTCGCCCAGAGGAAGGGAACCACCATAAAAACTTTCAGCAGAGACTAACATCCCAATGATAATTACTAGGTTGGAAAGAATCTAGTCTAGGCTGAAATCACTGACAATGAAACTCCCAGGACAAGGAAGTGATAAGTGGGGAATGGGCAATAAACCTTCAATCAAGCTGTGAACCCCACCTTGTTCTGGAGGAAATGACCGTTGGTGGCAGCTGAAGAAAGAAGAAAAATGGTCCAGTGACAGAGAAAAGGATTGCCATTTGCTTCCAGAGACCATTTCATAAATAAACTTTAAAGAGTTATCTCGGCAGCAAGACTTTGTAAAAATGTAAAAATGTTACAGTTTAAATTTGTTTGTACGGGCTTTCATTGAAGACATGGTAGAATTGACTGACACCTAGGGAATAGAAATGGCAAAGAATCAGGGATTACAAGGAAAGTATCATGATGACAATGCAAATTGTTATACTTACATCCCTTATGTTAATCCATGTGTGTAAAGTTATGGAATTTTAGGCCGAATCGTACATGCTCAAAATTACCAAAAAGTATTAAAAGGGTGAAACAATGTCTCATGGATTGCAGAGTTGTAGTGCTATGCTCTACATAAAATATGTAACCTGTGTATATAATTTGCTAAGAGAGTTCAGTTGCATAAATGTACTCTTTGTGGCAAAATTGGATTTTGGCTAAAATAACTGTGGGGGGTTTTTGAACATTGTAAACTCACATCATAAATCTGACATCATTCTCTTGAAATCCAACCAGTTGAGAGCGAGGTGTAGATTAGCAACCCTGACCATTCCAGTAGTTTAGAGGCGTGTTTAGCTAAACTGGCCAGCAATATAGTCTATGATGTCACCAAGCTCTATAGAAAGAGTCTGTGACAAGACTCTAGAGACACACACTCATCCTGAAGTTCCTGCGCTGCGTTCCTGATCTACTCCATCCAGATTCCAGACCACACCACAAGGCCAAAGCATTGCTGACCATACTCCAGGGCCCACTTCAAAGCCCAAGCAGTGCTGATCCTCTTCCCAGCAAGGCCTTAATTCTGAAATCCCACTAAAATTCCGAAATAACCTAAGGGGAAAGATGTGGTATTCTTTTGGGAAGCATCCTAAACCAGCCTGGTTTGCTGCCCACTAACTGCTGCCCTCTAACTGCATCCAGCTGACCTCTAGTATCCACTGACCAGAACTGCCACTCGGCTGTCCTTGCCAACCGGTCACCAGAACGGCCCAGCTGTTTTCCTTTGCCAGGCGCGCTGCCGTGTAGTGACCAGAACCATTGACGGTCCTAAATCCCAATCTAAAAGTGGACTGTAGGTATAATCCCTGCCCCATAGAAACACATAACCTATCTTGTCTTGCCTTTGTCCCTATCCCACTCTCTAAGCCATCCTATCCTTATCCTGATAACTTGTTAAAACTGTTACAATTATCTGTGCACCCTGCCCGTGACTTTCTAAAGGGCTAGCGACATTTCTTTCCAATATTGTCTTGTGTAATCCTGAGCCATAAATCCTATTTCAAGTGATAGGACTGGTTTCTGCCAGGGTTGGGCGCTGGAGTGACAGGGTTGAAATCGCGAATCAACCTTGGATCTTACTGTGTCCATCTTTGGTGGTCTAGTCTGAATACTCTAGTTTAAAGTAAAACTGTTCTTGTCACAACTGATTTCCTTTCCTATTTCATGGCTTCATTTTTCTCAAAGCGCACCTTTTTATATCTTGCATAATTCACCCAGTTTCATAGCTAGAGACCTATTTTCAACTCTAGAGTGTCCCTCTGATATATATCTATCCCAACCTAAAAGCCAGCCACACTCCAAATCAGAGTATTTCACCCGTTTTTATTAAAAACCGTTTGAGTAATTTAAAGCGGGAATTAAGAAAATGCAACTTTTACACGTGTCATTTCGCTGCCTAATGTTTTCAATTTTCCATTCATTTTCAAATGATATGCTCCTGGTAATCTATTGCTTGTGATTGTTAGTGTCTAGGCATTGCTGCTTTAGTGAGAAATTGTATTTAACTTAAAGTTTTAAACACACATTCATTATTTATATGTCCATTTCCGAGTGTCATTTCATAACATTGCAAGGGGATTAAAATCTGTTTTGCACTTTTATTTGGTGAGGGAAGGTCAGATTTGGATTCCGTTGGATTTGTGGTTTGAGAGAACATTGCAGGGGGAAATCCTAACTTGGGAGCTATCTTTCCTAAATATAAAAGTGCTTCTATTCCCTGATGTTTTGTACAGGTTCCACTAGAAGGTTAAACCATGTGTATTGCTTAAATCCTCATTGTAATTATCACCCCATTGGTCATTGCTTCCCCATATTAAAAACGGTATGATTTATTTTGAATTTTAAAATAAATAAATAAATATTGCATTTTACCAACCAGCCTAGTTCACGGTCCAATGTGACCCGGGGTATTTGAAAAGGGGGTGTGATATAAGTTGTCTACCATCTCAAATTGAATCTGCATAAAATAAGGAGAAAAACATCTCAGTTGTGTGCTACATATTAGGCCGAGACCGAGGAGTGTGTCGCCTGATTGAAATCCTTAAAATGCCAGCATACAGTCGTACGACTGAGTGTTTAACAATGTTTAGTAATGTCAACTGTCCTGACCTTCTCTCATGTCCCATCTGCGCACACACACCACAGATTTAGATAGGTGATGCCCTTTGTGGCACACCTGAGGCGTAAGTTGCCTTTCAGAAGTTACAACAAACATGAGATATGTATTTACTTACTTTAGCGGATTTGTAGGGTACTGCAGTCCAACATAAATAGCTTAATAGTGCCATATTAGTAACAGCACATGTGCACTGAAGGATCCTTGTAATCTGACTTACATAAACACGCAAGCTGCACACAATGAGAGTGGATTCTAGAACACGTGCATTGGTCTTAAGGAAATAGACATATGAAGGTGGCCAGGTGTTGGCGCAGATGTGCTTCCAAGATGGAAAAGTAATCAACAAGTATCTCAGGAAAGTTGCTGGGCAACCCACCTTTAACCAATCAGAAATGCTAGTGTATTTCATTTAGAAATGGCGGCCCCTAAAGGTCAAGTGAGATGATAGACTGTGGTGGGTCTATCTTGGCAAAGTATTTTTGGGACCAAAAACAGTTTTGTGTGCTTCAAGCAGGAGTGCAAAGGAATACAATGGCGCCCTTCCTTTCACTGGAATGGGGCTCTACCCTGTGGGCTCCACTTGATATTAGCAAGTTGGATGTCCTGTGACACACGTCCAGTTTGAGGTAAAGGCTTGGGTTATGCATGGCTCACAGGTGCTTTCCCTTGGGGGGTCGTGTTTTCCTGTCAATGCTTACACCAATCCATGGGATAATTGATTGTTGTGAGTTTTAGTTTGTAAGTAGTTTGGGGAATGCACCTGATGAAGGGAAAGACTCAAGTCGCACACACAGCTGAGCGTTGATTACAGCCACACAGAGACATCACGGAAATGGGTTTGGAACGAGCATGATTGGCGGAATGCATTTTTGAAGCTTATGAAAAAATTGCAATTGTTAGAATTGCAGAGTCACGTTTCTCGCGGGAATGCCATGAGAGCCATGGTGGCACTGATACATTGCCCTCTTACCTCACATACTAATTAACTAACGATGCAATAAGGTGGTGAAACAGAACGCAGTATAAGCTACCCTGACTTCCACAACCAAGGCTTTTTGAATATACCTCGTTGTACATTTGCCAGCATGGAAATGTGTCGTTATGTTGTTTTAACCCCTTAAGTACCAAGGACGAGTATTCTCGTCGTGCTTGCATAGACTTACATAATAGCCTAGCAGTGTATACATGCATTGGAAAAAGAGTTCTATTGATCGTGTGCATCTGCGTGATAGCAGTAATCACATACATTGTTTTTTTTCTTTCTTTTGTTACATTCTGTTGTGGATGTTTGGATATGCAGCATCGGTCGCTCAATGCTTAATGTCATTACAATGAAGCAGCTCCCATTGCTGGTGTGCTGCGGCAGGGACGGCTGTTCCCATCCCTAATAACATGAATTATGGCAGAAAGCAGTCTTGCTGTCAAAATACGAGATGGCTTGTTCTGCTTAGATGGGCACCGTAAACTTTTTATATCCAGAGTCAGGAGCCAAGTCATTATGTTTTAGGAGCTAATGATTGTAAGTCCCAATTTATGATTGAATAATGAAAAGTGAATTACATCATAAGTACAGAGTCTGTCGCCCGGGGGAAGTCATGGTGCCGACCATGCCAGACAGGCTCAGTTAAAAGGCAACTCACATTGATTCATGAGTCTGTTATTTAATCCGCCCCTATAGGCTTTGAGTGCATATCCTGCATGGATTTATCCATGATCTAATGCATGTTGATGTTTGTAAATTAAGTTAGTATCCACTTCACTTCAGAGATACTGGCAATTGATAGGGACAGTTGTAGACCTCTAGTCTGTCCGTGTGCTTTAGTGCTGCAGGTAGAGAATGGCCCATGCTCTAAACAACGTAAGCGATATTATATATGAAGTTGAGAATAACAGCTACACAATGGGAGCAAACAACTATGATGTTTCTGATAACATGTTGAAGGCAGCCTTAAATTACACTAACTTGAAAAACCTCTTGTGTTTCAGCCTATGCATCTCTACCCACAAGAACTAGGCCCAGTGGCATTTAGAACACACCTTGTCTCTGGATTAGCGCTAGTTCAGATCAATTAAAAGGTTTTTCCTGCACAGAACTGTAGGCAGTGCTCATTTTTCGTGTCTACTGCTGTGATTTTGCTCATTGTTTAAATATTAGTATAAGGCAGTAAACATGTCTGATTATGCAGTACCTGCACCACAGGCCAAGTCCAAGGTCCCCGCCTTTCCTTTCTTTCGATCTTCTTCTTTCTTCCCTTCTATGCAGCGTTGATTCTTTTTTCTCCATTTCTTTTCATCAACCTTAGTCTCCATCTGCCTTAAACTCCTCGCCTTTCTTTCCTTCTCGCCTCCCTAAGGCTGCCACAGGGTCTGGGGTCAGTGTGTAGTGTAAGCTCATCTGCCCCAGTAGTGGGGTCATTGAAGGCGTCTGTGTGTCTGCAAAAAGCAAACTGCATAATAAGGCCATTGGAACATTCATGGTAAAATGCAAAATGTGCACCTGCTCTAATTTACCACCAACCCAAAATAATAGCACCACCAAAAATACTTTATGCAGTCCTACCACTAGTTTGGTGCAGTGCACAGTCCTAGCGCTAGCCACAGAGTCTGTTATCTCTTCTGCCATATAGCAATGTAACATTCCAGAACACAGTCCAAGTTTTCAGTTTGTGTTTGTATGAAATGTCCATGCTCAAAGTGTACATATGTTTGACATGTGCATGTGTTTTGTATGGCACTTTGAGTGCTACGTTGTGCTTCATAACAATATCTCCTTTCTTAATATCGCAAAACAGATGTGCCATCTAATTTAGGGTTAGTGCTATTTTCCATTATCGAATCTCATAAGATTCCATTGGGGGCAGGTGGTATTACTGCATGAGAGAATTCCAAGTGGACTATTTCTGCCACTTTTTATTTATGTATTACCTCAATTTGAATGCAGGTAGTTTCAAAATATATCAGGTGCTAAACCAGTAATTAGGTTGTGGGGTAAAGCAAGCAGTATTTGGAGATAACAGATATTTTTCAGTTTCCACCTAACTTAAAATGAGACCCCTTATGGGCTTGGGCATAGTAGGGGGCTGTCACTACCAGTTCAAGGTCCTACCTTTCGGTCTTTCTTC
Source organism: Ambystoma mexicanum (assembly GCF_040938575.1). Classification (NCBI taxonomy): domain Eukaryota; kingdom Metazoa; phylum Chordata; class Amphibia; order Caudata; family Ambystomatidae; genus Ambystoma; species Ambystoma mexicanum. The sequence continues at coordinate 481,706,762 of NC_090939.1, read as the reverse complement.
GATGCCCAGGGTTTTCGCCAACCCTTGCCTCCTTGCAGATGGAAGCTGGTTTGCTTTCTTTGTGTTTAGGAGAAAAGGGCAGGGAGATGGTCAGTTTTGAGCTAAGGGATATGATAAGACATCTTGGAGAAGGAAAGAGTGATTATATTCCCTCTGCTACAATATCTCTCCTATATGTGATATTTTCCTTGGCTTGCTGGAATGTGGGAGAGTTTATTAAATTGTGCAAGCGTGAGTAAAGACGTCAATTAACTGTGGCCTATCTGTGTGCATAAAATGAATAATGAATCTACCTCTGTTCTAATATAGTAGACAAGGAATATATTATGAATGCCAGGCTTAGGTGTAATACAACATGTTACATGTTAAACACATTGTGCCAATGTAAAATGCTATTATTTTCGAATTATGTATATAGCTTGTTTTTCCCATTGAAATGGAAGGTCAGGGCCTCTGAAACTTTGACCTCAAGACCTTTAGCTGAGGACCTCTAGGAGATAAAGGTCTGGTTTTCAGAGTAAATGCTCAAAAATACAGACAAGTAGATCAGAATTGTGGAAGTGGCAGATAAGCCAGCCAGCAGAAGTGACCTTAAGGCCTGGGGGTAGGAGATCCAAAAAGGGAGGGGTTCCAGAACTAAACTCCAAAATCCAAAAAGAGTGGAGTGCAGACCAGAGTGTCACTCCCTCAGGACAGGAAAAGAGTGGACGTGCTCCAACCAGGAAATTCATAGAATGAGCCAAAGCAAAAAGAAAACAAAAACCCGACTCTCCCTTGCTCTTTTCTATGGATCAACCAAGTCAAAGACCTGGGGGGGGGACTGGTGGGGTGAAAGGATAGCCCCAAAATGTCAGAGATAGAGAAACCATGCTAGGCCCATATCGTGAGAGTGAAGCTGGCTGATGTTGATGTTGACACCCCTGGGCCTATTTCAGCTTTAGAATGGAGGATAGCACAGAGGCAACGGGCTGGTTTTGGAAGCAAGACCACACAGAGCAACAGAGTTTTGAATCCTGGATCTGCACTTAGAAACCAAACTCAGGTACGGTAATAGGTGTGTTATAAAAACAATTAAATTAACCTGTAATATTGCTAACTGTGTCCAATGTAGTCAAATAAAAAGAAACAGGTGGTGCTGCAGATGTTGACTTTGTGTGAATTGTGAAAAAGCATCTTTGACAGATTTAAAACCGCAGCAGGGCACGTTTAAAGAAAATATACATTTGAAATACGGTGCATTTGGAAGATAAAAGGAGGAATGATGCCTGCCATTTAAGAAATAAAGTCAAGTGACAGCGTTATCAGGAATAAAGAGACTTAAGTTTCATCATATACAATCACAGCATGTAAAGAGAAAGGCCTATTTCGTTTTTGTAAAAGTGAACACTGGTTTTCTATGTTAACTCTGGCCTATCTGTGTGCATAAGATTAATAATGAATCTACCTCTGTTCTAATATAGTAGAAAAGAAAGATTGTATTTATGAACAGCAGGCCTGGGTGCAATACAAAATGTTACATGTTAAACACATCATGTCAATGTGAAATTCTATTCTTTTAGAATTATATATGTAGCTTATTTTTCCCCACTGAATTGGAAGGTCTGGGCCTCTGAAACATTGCCCACAAGACCTTTGGCTGAGGACCTCTAGGAGAGGGTGGTCTGGTTTTCAGTTTGAATGCCGAGATATACAGACAAGTAGATAGGAATTGTGGAGGTGGCAGTTCAGCCAGCCAGCAGAAGTGACCTTAAGGTCAGGTCTCCCCATTAACTGTGCATTAGCTTTAAACAAAAAGCCTTTGAAGCCCAGGAGGAGAGGGCATGAACACATCGACCAGCCAGATGTCATAATCAGTTCACAGGAGAGAAATGAAACCTAAGAAATGGTGTGGGCTGGTGTGAAACTCAGGGACACTTGTGGTGCCTTGCCATTGACTAACATTGAATACATTTTCTTGAATAAAAGGTGCATTGTGTGTTCCACTGAGCTCATATTAAAGGGGATGGATACACGTTGAGTTATAAAGACAATTATGATTCAGGCCTTCTCATAATTCTGAAGGAATGGACATTTGGTGTGGTGATAGGTTATAGAAGTAAGGTTTGATTAATGAAGGGTCAGAGTTGTGACTATCTCGGCTCAGGAGTAAATTGATAAAAATGGTAGCTCCTCCCAGGAAGGGTGTGCCGAGATATGATTAGTATTTTCTGACTCACCATAAAATGTAGAATTCAAAAATATATAGGTTAATGTAGTTATCCAAAAGATTAGGGTAGTTGCCACATTGACAGATTTCCAGAACCCAAAAATGTAAAACTACATGTCATTTTGAAATAATGTATTTTTACGCCTCCCCCAGCTTCCATAACCCATAACACCCAACTTCTGGTCCTATCAACAGCCAGTGTGTGCCTTGGTGGGAGGTGAAGGGAGCGAGCTAGCCAATCCATATTGTGGGAATTATGACAATATGTAATTGTCACCAGCACAATATCGTTGCAATTCCCAATCTAAGAAGGGACTTGCAAGAAAATAACTAGGGAGTGCAGGAGAGCTGCCTAATTCATCAGGGCATCACCTTGCCAGTGGATCAAAACTAAACCAGGGCCTACCTAGAAGGAGGGAGGAAAGGAGAACCAGGGACCTTGCTTGGAAACCTGTTATCCCTATCTGAGAGAAGCCTGTGGCTGGAGAGACCTGGCTGGTGGATAGAGGCTTGAGGTGTTAGCTGCCTGCCTGAAAGAAGGTCATAGCATCTGGTTGGCCTCCTGAGCTAAGAACAGAGATCTCCCATGTAAGTAGATATATCCCAAAGCTATCATTGTTGTGAGGAGCTACCTGCCTTAATACCCCTCCCTTAGTAGGCAAAGGGGAGTAAAACTGGGTAGGCCCTGTCTATATTGAACTAAAAATGAATCCTCTATGGAAGAACACCCTATCCAGTTACCTTTAATTGTGTTGGAATCTGTCTGTTTAACCCTTAGCCTTTGCATTTATGGGTGTTCTCCATTAGTGGGAGGGGTTCAAAGCGTGTATATCCTTAGCACAATTAACTAAAAATAATGTAATTATTCCCATAGGGTCATTTATCATGGGGTGATGTTTTTGTCAGAATTCGAAATTGACAAAGAATTAGCCCAGTGCACTGTAAATAACTCTAGTCTTTAATGTAATTGGGTAACCTTGCTGTTCAATTGAATGTGCTAGTGTCCCCAAAACGAAAATCACACCACCTTGCATTCCCTTTGAAAACACATTGTGCAAAACACATTTTCCCTTTCAGTCCAAACCAGAATCCCAAAGCCTTGCGTTTTCATTGTAGGAGTGGTACAAAACCAAATTCCCCATGTATTTCCTTGTATTCCAAATCAGAATCCCAAAACATTGCATTTTACCTAAATAAAAAGCCAAAATGGTGTTTCCATTGTGTTTCCACTCCCTCTTTTGCCTTCAAATCAGAGGGGTCATATCTAATTGATGCCTGAAGGGTGGGGGGTGCTGGGAGAAAGGAGTATTGTGACAAACCCTGCAATCACTGTGTGGTTTGCATTTTTCCTATTGGTTAATTTACAAGAAATCTGATGTAAACTGTGACTGCAAACTTCTAAATGTTACCCATGTCTTATAGCACCTGAAAGCCCTTTACATCTATGTTAGTCAATTGGTGCAAGAAATTTGAATTTGTGATATTATGTAGTGCCACAGTGTTGGTGTTTGATGTTTTGGGCATTGCCTATTATTCTTTGCAAAAACTTAAATAAATATATTTTCTTACTATACACCGGCCTAATTCCTAGCTCATTGGTGGTACAGAGGGTATTTGCTGGAGTGGTGCGAAATAGGTTGGAAGCCTCACTAAAGTTGAATCTGTATAAGCACTTTGGGTGCATGCCACCTTGCTTGAGGGGCAAAGGAACTCCCTGAGCTGAGAGTGCCCACCTAATAAATTGTGACAAAGATGGGGGGTTGTGGTCAGGATTTGGTTGAGAATCTTCACTTGTGACAGTGCAGTAGCAGCAGACTATTCATTTCGGTGTAATTACATTGCAGTGGATGGAAAGTTGTGTTACATTGTGAAGGTGCCAGTAAGACCTGTACCCTGGGTTCCAGGGCATTGTATAGATAAATAAGTGTTGATTTTGAGTTGTCATTGTGAGTGGAAACTAAGCAGGATCAGGGTTGAGATTGTTGCCCTTGCATAGAGAGTATATAAGGTGCATAACACATTTCAGAATGAGCACTATAAATATCAATATGGCCAGGAAGCACTACCTATACAAATTGTTTATTGAAGGTAAATGGTCTGAACAAGAACATGACATGTGGCAAGCCAGAATGATGCAGGAGGTTACCTATGTAAATGTTGACATGTGGCAGGATAATGGGCTGTTGCATCAGGCTCTGACAAACCTTTACATGACACAAACCAGCAGAGATGAGCAAATTAAAATGGCTCAGCTAACAGCATACATGTAGTTCCATATGCTGATCATGGAAGAAAGACACCAGAATAGTGTGGCCTCTGTGCAAAACCATACTTAGCTTTTGAATCAAGCCCAGAAAAAGCTGAAACAATTAGAAGCAAAAGCACAACAAAGCCAAAATGTGGAGTTAAAATTAGGAAATATTATTGAACAGCTAAAAGATTAGTTGAAAACACAGTAACAAGAAAATGGAGAGCGAGAGATTTTCTGCATTGCAGGGGGAGTATAAAGAATGTGTTGAAAGTCTGAGCGCAAGTCAACACAAGTAAAATAAGCAGGTTGTTCACAAAAGAGCCTGCTTAGGGGACATTTTCACATTTCAATCACACGTAAAACAACTGAAAGCTGAAAACAGCCAGTTAAATATTAAGGGGGTTGATTGTCAGGGTTAGTTTGATCAGATGCACCAAGATTTGAACCCCTTGAAACAGCAGAGAGAGCAGTTGAGTGAAGGAAATAATACATTAAGTCAAGAGAATAGTACCCTGTTTCAGGAAGTGCTTCAGTTAAGGATGGACGTGGAGAAAACTGAGTTATGGTCTCTGGAACTGACTGACAGTAGGTTACAAAATGTACACTTAAATGAACATTTCAGGCAAGCAGAGATTGTAATAGAGCAGGCATTACTGGCCAAAATTGCACAAGTGGAGGCGATTAGTCTCCTGAAAAAGAAATGCTCTGAATATGCGCAGATGATGCAAGCCTCACAGAAGGAAAATGAGTCCCATTGTGAAGAGAACAAGGGACTAAGAGTTCAATTAATACAACAAAATAAAGTGCCAGAAGCCATTCAAGCACTGGTGTCAAAATTGAATACTCAGGCCTTTGCATATCACCAGGAGATAGGGACTGAGAAGAGTGAGAGAATGTAAAGTGAAATAGCCAAATATAAACAGGCTTTGAGGCACTGCAACCAGTGAGGTAATAGAAAAGCACCCTCCGATTACGGAGTGATGACCTCATTACCAGGGACCTCAAGCCAACTCACCACCTCATATGTAAAGCGTGCAGCTGCCTTATTGCATACCAATTCTCAAGAACAGGAAAACATGAGGCAGCTGGACTCAACCAGGCCTAGTCCAACTGATCTAGAAGGCTAGTCCTTAACCGATATCGATGAGGGTTCAGGGTTACCAAGTAGAAGGGAAGGTGGCTGGACCAGTGGTCTCTGGGGATTTAAAAATACCCTGGCATGTATTTCTGCCCAGGGGGCTCCTATTATGAAAATATCAGGGAGGTGGACTGGCAGAAAATGAAGTTACAAAGAGACCACCTGGTCCGCTTTACAGAAAGAAAAGAACTAGAGTTTAGGCCTCCTCAAAAGAGCATCCTAGAAACCTCCACACATTCAGGGAGGTGGGGGGAAATCCCCACCATCCCTTGAAGGAGAGATGAGGAGGATGAGTACTCTCCAGTGCGAAAAGGGGAGTATAAGGGAAATTACCCTGAGAGCCCACAGCACAACAGGAGAGAAGAGTCCAGACCTTGTAATTCTGGAAGATATTCCTGGTCCCATAGAGGTAGGGAGAGCCTAGAGGACAGGGAATGCTCCACCAACAGTAGCAGCTCTGAGTCAGAGAATGAGTGGACTCAGGTGCAGTGGAAACGGAAGGCTGCTAAACAGAAGAAAGGTCTGGTGAAAGACCTAATTTGGCAGACAAAGGGCATAAAAATATTAATTACTCCCTACCATAAGAATGTAAAATACTTGGTATGGGAGCACCTAGAACTTTATGACTAAATAATGACATCATCTGGTATTACAAATTATGGGAATTGTATGGAATTCGCTAAGTGCATATTCTCCCTTGAATACTTCAACTTCTTTGCTGGGCTGGAGGACCAAGATCACCAAAAATGGTTCACCTATAAGGCTGCCTTTCTGAAACACTTCTCAATCTATAGGAACCCGCAGGAGGCCTGCAAGGCAGCATACAACCTGAAGTGTGGGGAAGACCAAACGCCCAGAGAGTTAGAGCAGGAGCTGAAACGAGTATTTGCACAGACTTCTAGGCCGGTGAACACCAACAGACGGGAGTTCATCAACACCTATTTTCATGTGCTCTCAAACTACATAATGACCCAATTAGTAAGGGATTCCCATAAGCGTAGGTTACTGGATTGGGTGATAGAACAAGCCACCAGGATCTATGAGGTCCAAAAGCCCTCTGAAAGTAAGAACAATAAAATTTTAAAAAATCAAGCACACCTGCCGCTGCAGGTAGAAGAGGTGAAAAATATTCACCCATTGGACTTGGAGACGGGCGGCCTAAAAAAACTCCTCCCACCAATAAGCCAATAAGACACAGAGGAGACCATTGGATCCAACCAAATCGGGTGGTAGTCAGGCAGGATACAAGATCAGCACTCTATCTGACCCTGCCACCTACATCAGTCCGAGATACAAAGGTAACAGACCCAACCTCATATAGGCCTACACTCCCCCGGCACAGAAAAGGTGGCCCGACCAGGTAGGTATCACACCAGGAAACTTCCCTCAAAATTTCCCTCAAAATGTCCCTCAGGAGGGAAGAAATACTTCACCACCCAACCCAAGCTTCTTTCCCAGATACCCTCCAAACCGTAACTTCTAGAATAATCCTCCTCTCTCTCCCTGCTTTCAGGATAATATATTCCTGAATCCGGGAGAAGGGATACTTAGGATGGAAGATTATCAGGGATACTCCCAATACCCAAGGTACTCTGGGAGAAGGGGCAGCAACCCTTTCCAGGAGCAGCAAAGGTATGAATCCAGACCTCCCTACCAACCAGAAAAAATGTCACAACTGGAGCGACAAGTCCAACAATAAACAGAACCTGGGTCGCATGTGGAGGGATCAGTAGAACCTGCAAATGGAAACTGCTTCCCAGAATAACTCAACACCCGGGTCTGATGCCCTGGGGTGCAATGATGGGAAGAAACCTCTGACAACCAAAAGGTTCCACAGGAGGGGGCCTGGGTGGAAGAGGGATGCAAAGCCCTAGAGGAAGCTCATTTTCCCACTGGAACAAAAACCCTAGAAACCTCTGAGACTGAACATAAATCTTCTACCCCCGAAAGGCAGGAGGTAAGTAAGGGGAAATCGAATGCCAAAGACAATCCACTTTGTGGAGGAAGTCTACATCATCCCTTTCGAAGGAGAAGACTCCCTGGAGGATTCTGGGAAGAACATCTTCTCTTTCAGAGATGGAGGGATCCCTCCCAAGGAAAAATGGGTCCCAAAAGACCCTCATTTTGACAGAGTAAGTATGGAAACTGACCCAGAGCAAGAAGCTCTTAAACCCAAACAATGTCACCCAGAGGATCCACAAATCCTACCCCCAAACAGGTACGGGTAACTGTCTCCAGGAAAAGAGGGACAGCAAAGAATCAGGGAAAAAAGAGTACTTCCCAATCCCACCTGTTTCTAGGAGCAATTATATTTTGACCGATTCCCAGAATCCGATGCAGAAAACTGTCTGAGATCACGCAGTGTCAGAGTTCAACATAAAAAAGTTAAAAACCAAGCTGGCACATAATGCACATTTTCTTTGCCCCCTTGAGGAGAGAGAAGGAAGATGTTATACTTCAGTCAAGGTACAGGGTCAGCGTGCATTATCAGCGGTGGTGAATACTGGATCCCAAGCCACCCTCCTTTCCAAAAAGGCCTTTGACCAACTAAATTCAGGAAGGGGGGAAGGTCACTAAATTCCCCTCAAACCTCTTCCCGCTCAACCTCAAAACTTCTATGGGAATAATCTTTCCGTCAAAGGGACTGCAAATTTGGAAATAATAATTGGGTGATATAGGGTGAAACACCCAGTGATAGTCATGACTCCAGAGGACACACTTTGTCTATTGGGGAATGACCTCCTTCGGAGGTTGTCACCCCTGATTGACTGCATGAACGAGGTCCTCTGGACTAATCAGCCAATTGAATTAAAACAGGGCACAAATTATGTGCGTTTGAATGGCACATGCCACATGATTGAACAACGGTCTGATGAAATAGAATTCCATTTTAGGAACAATGAAGTTCCAGAAATCACTGTCATCTTTGTAGGAGAACAAACTGGTGATGGGAACCCTTCTGCATTCTTGAAAATGAAGCTCCCTCCCAGTTTTAAGTGGCATCCCACACTAGAGGGAAATATTCTGAAGTTTTATACAAATCCACAATCAGAGGAAAACCCAAATTCCATGACAAAAGATGATGAAAAACACGCTCTAAGTTTGACTGGCATCAGATAAAGGGCGAACAGCTGTTTTCCCCATTCAGTGAATGAGGGGGAGGAGTCTATTCTTGCCAGAGTATGCCTAATACAGAAGGAGCTTAATCAGTGAGGCATTATTCAGGAAACTCCCAAAAGATCAGACCATTCCCACATTTAAATTGATTGATAAGTGGGAAATGGACCTGGAAACTCCAAATTCCAAACATCTCCTGCCTAGCAGGTGTATGCTAAAAATGTCCATTGACGACAAAAGCATAGAACATAATTGTTGGGTTATGAGAGATGTCCCCTCTGCCCTTTTCTTAGGCAGTGGCATTCTCAATGGATTCACAATTAATTTGGACCTAATTAATAACAAAACCTGGTCTCGACTGTGGGGTAACCTCATGGGATTTGACAACACTGAGAAAGCATTCCGGTCAGCTCAATTGCAGCCTTATGTTGTGGGCTACGTTGACCCACTCAGCAGAATTCCCATCCATAACAAGCTGTGATTCTGTAGTCATCAGCAAAATGGCTGCGCTGGCTCCTTGGAGCAATATTGCATCAAAAACTGCATTTGGCAGCGACAAAAGGATGGCTGCACCATCTTGCCAAACAACTATTGGGCGAGTTGGAACTGGGAGCACACTGAGAAAAGTGCCAGTGTGTGTTCTTGTGTGTACCAGAAGAAGCAAATTGACAGCACTGCTCAGCTGCTTGCAAAACGTACTAATTGAAAAGGAATATTTTTACACTAAAAAGGATGCTGCTGTGATGCTATTTTCATCTATTCCACATCACATTGCTTTTATCAATCAGGCCCTGCCATGCCCAACCATATCCACATTGTGCTTCAGCAGAAGAGAGCTTTATCCCTGCATGAAAGGCTATGTCAAGCCAAACCTGGACTGAAATAAAAGTAACTTCACTTTCAGCCGTGCAAGAAAATGCTTAACTTTTGGGTTACAAAATGTCAAAATTAAGGCTTCAAAAGAAATCCCAGCTCTATGGGCATATGTCAATTTCAGTGAACCTGTGCCTTGAACAAACTGCTGGATGAAAGAAACTGAATTGGGCTGCAAAACAATATTGGGAAGCCAAGTGGAAGAGAAAAAACGAATTTAAAAGAGAAATCCTAGTAGCTTTCACCATGTGTCAAAATGGGCTTTTGCAAACCAAAAGGAAATGCCTGTTTTAAAAGTACAATGATGAATGAAAATGTGTCTGTGCCTAGCAATGTAAAGTGAGTTTTGCTGGGGAACAGATATGGGATTTTTATTCAACAGGCTTGTTTTTGATTCAGAACAAAATAAAAATAAAATAAAGGAATTAAAATGCATTGGCTGGATTTTGCAAGCTCCAGAACAGGTCTTTCTTCTGGCTAAACTGAGGCCTTCCCCCAAAAGGAGCCACCATAAACTTCTGGGTCACATAAGTGATAATTGATAGCTTGGAGAGCTTTGAATAGGACCAGAAGGCTGCATATCACAGGCTCATCAGACTGTCTGGGCAGAGGCCTCTTACAATAGAGATTCTGGGACACCAACCTGTGAAGTGAGTAAGTGGCAATAAATATTCAATCAAACTGGCCAACCCACAGGGCCACCCTGGGCTGAAATGACAGTTGGTGGTAGCTGAGAAAGAAAATGGGCCAAGTGAAGGACAAAGGCCAGCCCCATTTGTTTCAAAAGACTATTTTGATTAAAAAATCTATAAGACTTTTATCTTTGCAACAGGACTTCGTAGGAAAGTAAAAAGTTAACAGTGTAAATGTAAGTGTAAATGTCATTTTGTGGTTTTTAATTTAAGATGTTGTAGCCTTCACTGCCATATTGGGAACAGAAATGGCAGAGAATTGCATATTCTAAGGAAAGTGTACATGATGCCATTTTGAAATTCAATACTGATATGCCTAATAATAATATACATACATGTATAACGTTATAGAATTTTAGGCCGAATATTTCTCACTGAAAACGATGAAAAATTGTTAAGCGGACGAAACAAAGTCTTACAAACTGTAGAGTTGGACTGGCATGCTCTCTGTAAAGTATGGAATCTGCCCATGTGATTTATTAAAGTGCCACAGCTGTACAAATGTGTAAATTGTGTCAAGATGGATTTTTGGCAAAAAGGTCTGTGGGAAGGCTTTGTACATCATAAAATCCAACTCCATAAACTGAGTCACCTCCTAGAGGAGACAACCAACATTGGTTGTCCTATCCGGGTCTTGGGTGTAGGCCTAGCTCAGTTCTGCCCACCAATAATTCTATGATGTCACTGTGTCTTATAAATAAGGGTGGCTGACAGAACTCTAGACACACTCTCTGCTGAATTTTCCAATGCCTGCAGATCCAGATATTCCACCTTCACTCTGCAAGATTCCAGACCCCACTGCCAGAAAAGGGATAGTTGACCCAGGCCTTCCTATCCAGGCAGAACCACCTTCAGCACTAAACCCCATAGCCAAATCCCACTAACTTCAGGGAGATAGGGGAAAAGTGGCTGAGCCCGCTTTGGGATTCTCCATTTCCGCCTGCTTGCCCTGCTTACCCGCTCTATCCAGCTGAGGTGTCGCTGTGCCGTGACCAGACCTTTGCCCAGCTGTCTTTTGCCAGGAGAGCATGGTGCCGGTGACCAGAACATTTTGAGTCCAGAACCCAGTTGGCTGTCCAAAATCCCAAACTCAAGCGTGGACTGTGAGTATTTCCCCATCCCATAGCAACACATGGCCTACCCCATCTTGACCCCTTTGTCTTTGCCCTATTTTCTAAGCAATCCTATCCATACCCTGATAACTTGTCTAAACTGTTCTAATTCTCTGTGCACCCTGTCCTTGTTTTTCTAGTGTTAGCGCAATTCTTTCATTCACCTCATCTAGTAACTCCTTAGCAATATATTGAATAATTTAAATTAATTCCCACATAGATCTGAATGCAGGGTGAAAGGGTTAAGTTGCAAATGAACCTGGGATTGTACCGTGTCTTTCTTTAACAATTTAGTCTGAATAATCTAGTTTAAGTAAAACCTGTCCTTTTTCTTTCCAAACCGATTTCCACCCTTTAGCGGCTTTATTTTCCCAAAACCGGACCTTCCTTTTATCTTGCAAATCTCATCCAGTTCTTTAGTTCTAGCCCTCCTTTCACTTCTATATTGTTCCTGTGATGAGCATCTATCCCCCAGCCCAAGAACTGCATTCCAATTCCAAAAAAATGTTTTTGTCATTTAAAACGGCAAACAAAAAAAATGCAACTTTTCCATGTGTGATTGACTTTGTGAACTGTATGCCTTGTGTGATATCTTACCTTATAGTTCCTAGTGATGTGATAGCCCTGAGACGGTGATAAAACTTATGGACATCATTATTTAATTACACATATAATTCATTATTTGTTAAAATCCGAGTGTCACTTTAGGCCATTGCAAAGGGTTTACAAATCCCTGTATTTTCCCTCTTATTTTGTGAGGTAGGATGTTGATTCTGTTTGTTGCCACACATCCGCAACTACCTGCTGCTTATTTCTATCCACTCAGAATTAGATTAATTGTGGGTTGAGGGAACATTGCAGGGGGAAACCTTCACTTGGGTGCTATCTATCCTAGTTCAAAAAGTGTTCCCATTCATTTGTGCTTTGGACACGTGCTTGTACAAGGTTACCCAAGTGTATTTCAGTAGTTTTCAATTTAATTATCACCCTGTGGTGATTGCTGCCCGATAAAAATTGCGGGATTTTCTTTGAAATTAAAATAAATAAATATTGTGTTACTACCCACTGGCCTGGTTGAGTGGCTATTGTGACCCGGTGTATTTGTAAAAGGCGGTGTGAGACGGGCCGAGTATCGGCTCAATTTGAATTAGTTGAAAATAAAGAAAAAGCATTCTAATTGCGTGCTACATCTAAGGCTGAGGGTGAAGGTCCTGGTCCGGTGTTTGATGCCTGATTGGAATCCTTCACAAATTGGGGACTCATCCGGGATCTGGGTTTGTTTATTCACCCGTGACAGCTTAACACAGCAGGCTAACCTTCCAGGTAGTAATACTTTATGTGGCTGGAACACTGTGTTACACTGTAGAAGCGCCTCCCTAAAACAAAAATCCTAAGTACCAGGCCTGTGTATAAAATTAAAGCTAAATTTTAACCCTAAAAATAGACAAAAACCAACAGAATACAGACTACCCTTATAGAAATACATTAATAAAGAAAGAACAGTAGAGATCAATATAGCTAGGGAGCACTTCCTGCACAAATTATTTGTCGGGGTAATGGCCAGAGCAAGAAGAAAAGTCTGGCTAGAAGAATTGGTGCAACAGGTCACATGAACATGGACACGTGGCAGGACGTAGGCCTATTACACCAAGCTTTGAGTGAGTTATGAATTACTCCAAAAATTAAAGAGGAGCCGATTAAAATTGTCAGAATCGCGGCCTACATGTATCTCCATATGGGAGTGATGTGGGAAAAGCATGAGGGAAATACAACTCTCGCGCAAAATCAATCTGAACTCTTAACTAAAATACAGACGGAACTAAAATTAGCAGAACAAAAGCTGCAAAAGAGCCAAGATTCTGAGGCAGAATCTGGAAATTACATTAAAAAAATTATAAGAGGACTTGGCTCTCCAACAGCAGAATAATGTAGACCAAGAGGCCCAATTAGATGCATTAAAAATAGATTGTCAGGAAAAGGTTGACTCTCTGGAAGAGAGTCAACAGAAGCTGACTCAACAATTAACATATAGCAGGGCCTGCTCAGGACAAATAACCATGCTGCAAGATCAGGTCAAAAGGTTGGAAGAGGATAATAATAAACTCATTATTAAAGAACTCCACTCCCAACCAGAATTTGATCAAGAGCACCAGAAATGAAATACCATCAAGCAAGAAAGGGATTATCTGGCTGAACGGAGGGGCACCCTAAATCATGAGAAAGATGCCCTATGTCAGGAAGTAAGCAATTTAAAAACAGAGTTACAGGAAAGTGAGTCGGGCCTCCAGAAACAAAATGAACTTAAAACAGAAATTGGAAAGTTATTAGAGCACACCAGACGGGTAGAAGGTGCTCCGGAAGAGGACACCCAAACAAAAAATGCACAAAATGCAACAAAAATTGGCTCAGCTTTCCCAAACTATACAGGCAGCACAAAGAGATAACAAGGCCTCTGTGAGGAGACAGATGGACTCCACCAGCAGGTGGTAGCTCAAGAACGGGTCATAGAGGCCAGTAAAACCTTGATAGCCGAGCAAAAGGCTCAGATCTTTGCCTATTATCAAGAGGTAGGGGATGAGAAGGAAAAACTAGCGAGGTTGGAGAAAGGGTATCCTAGATCTAATCCAAACTGGAGGGACCCCGAACAGGTAGAGAGGGGCAGGGCAACCCCTGATCATAGTATGATGACCTCGGTACTGAGGGACTCCAACACATTTAATACTTTGCACACTGCTGAATTCATGGCTACCGGTTCACATGAGTCAAAAACCATGAGGCCATTAGGATTGAATAGGCGTAGTATGATGGAGCTGACAGGTCAGCGCCCCCAAGAAATTGATAGAAGGGCATCCTTGGATGGATACAAAAAGATAATGGGTGATCTCTCTGACCCGGAAAGTTCCTATGAGGAGAAAGTCAGGAATTCGATTTGCAGAATCACTACCTCCAAAGGGACCAGTTGGTTCGATTTGCACGAGAACAACAGGAAAAGAGGCCCCAAAAGAGCATCCTGAAGACCTCCACCCAATCAGGGCAGTGGGGGGATACTCTGCCAACCCTGGAAGCAGGGAGGAGTCAGAAGACTACTCTACTGTGCGCCACAGGGGAGAAGAAACTAGTCCCCACCATTCTGCAAGCCTTTCCCAAGCTCACAGTATCAGGGAGCGCCTAGATGATCATGAGGGGACCTCAAATAGCAGTGCATCTGAGTCTAAGGGCGAATGGACACGATGAAAGAAGGCAGATAAACCAAAAAGAGTTCTGGTGAAAGACCCCATTAAGCAGACCAAGGCCATCAGGAATTTCCTAACACTGTACAATAAAAACTCAAAATATTCTGTCTGGGAGCATTTGGAACTCTATGAGCAAATGATGGACACATTTCACATAATAGATAGCCAGAACTGCATAGATTATGCCAAATGGACATTCTCTCCGGAGTACTTCAGCTTCTTTGCTGGACTGGAAGACCGAAAACATTCAAGATGGTCCACCTACAAGGCGGCCATCTTGAAGTACTTCTCCACCCATAGAAACCCCCAAGAGGCTCGCAAAGCCACCTACACTCTACAGTGTGGAGAAGATCAGGCCCCACGAGAGTTTGTGCAGGAATTAAAACGCACCTTTGCCCAAACCACCAGGAGGGTGCGCACGGATAGCAGGAAGTTTATTACTACCTACTTTCATGCGCTCCCAAAATACATTATGAACCAGCCGGTGAGGGATTTACATGATAAAAGATCTCTGGACTGGGTAATCGAGCAGGCTACCCGGATATATGAAGTCCAAAAACCTGCACAAAATAAAAATCAGGATAAAAACTCCAAGCCAACCAACACCCCTGCTGCTGCTAAGGTGGCGGAGGTGAAGGCTGCCCCATTTTGGACCTAGAAATGGGGAGCCTAAAAATGCACCAATCCCAAATCAGCAAAACCACAGTCCAAGAGGGCCTTCTGGCCAATCACAAATAGGTCACGGCCAGGGAGGCAATCCCACCCATGGGACCCATAACTCTCCTAATTATATCAGTCCCAGATACAAGGGCAACTGACCGATCTTGAGGTAAGTATGGACTCCCCCAGCCCAAGGGGGGGGTCCAATCAGGTATGTATTCCCCCAGGAAAAGGAAACTTCCCTCTTAACTTCCCTCAGGGGGGCAGTAATCCCCCGAATCCTGGTTTAAGTTTATTTCCCCAGTATCCACAAAACCCCAACCTGCAGGACAACCCGCCTTTCTTTTCCCGGTTTCAGGAGCCCAATCTGGGAGAGGGGAGGCCAAAGGTGGAAGGTTACCAAAATCCACTATTCCTAGTGTACTCCGGGAGAAGAGATAGTTACCCTTCCTGAGAACAACTGAGGTATGAGCAAAGACCCCTGTACCAGCCAGAACGGGTGCCCCAACTGGAGCTCCAGGTCCAGAACCTCACCCAGGAGCTGGGTTGCATGTTCAGGGCACAGCAGAATCCTCAGATGAACATGGCAGATCAAACCCCACAAACCAATGGTCTGGCAACCCAGAACAATGACGTGGAGATAACCCAGAAAATTCACTAGTTCCAGAAGAAGAGGCACAGAGGGAAAGGGGGTGTAAGGCCCTAGAAGAAGCTTCCTTCCTCACCCATGAAAAGCCCCTGGACACCCAGGAACCAGAACAAAAATCTCTTACCCCTGAAAATCTGCAACCCAGGGCAGGGAACAGAGGGTGGGTTCGAGAAATAAAGACAGTAAAAAGGCCCATTTTGTGGAGGAAGTGAGTACCCTCCAGTTTGAAGGGGAAGAATCCTTAGAGGATTCTGGGAAAGAAATCTTCTCCTTCAGGGAGGGGGGAATTCCTCCCAAAGAAGAATGTGTCCCCAGAGAGCTAAATGAAGACTGGATGGGTGTGGGCACTGATTCAGAGTCACCCATCCCTGAACCCCAGAATTGTCATCCTGAGAATAAAATAGAAATGAAGGGATCCTCCCCACATATTGGTTGTAGTGACTGCCACCCGGTAAGTGGGGGCAGCACAGCGCTAAGGGAAACAAGGGATTCCAAAATCTCCACTATTTCAGGATGCCAAATTTTTATTACAGATTCCCAGACTCTGACAAAGAAAATAGTCCAACATGCCACTGTGTCAGAGTCTAAAATAAAGAAATTGACCACCCACTTTGCCCAAAATGCACATTACCTTTGCCCACTTGAGGAGAAAGAGGGGAAATTGTATGACCCGGTCCAAGTGCAAGGTCAATGTACATTTTCAGCACTGGTGGACACTGGATCCAAAGCCACTCTTCTGTCAAAAAGGGCCTTTGAGCAGCTAAATTCAGGAAGGGGGAGAGATACCAAATCCCTCTCACCCCTCTTCCCTGACAACTCCAGAACTTTGACGTGAATGAAATTCCTGTCGAGGGACTGCGGATTTGGAAATAAAAATTGGGCGACACAAGGTGAAACACCCGGTCATAGTCATGACTCCAGAGGGAACACCCTGTCTACTAGGGAATGACATCCTGCACATGTTGTCTGCCCTAATAGACTGTGTGAACAATGTCCTCTGGACTCAGACTTACAGGCCAATAAAATTAAAACAGAGTGTCAACCATTTTAGTTTAAATGGCACATGCCTCATGGTTGAACACAAATCTGATCATATTGAGTTTCATTTCCAGAATAATCAAATTCCTGACCTGACAGTAATGGCTGTAGGACAACAAACTGGCGATGGAAACTCCTCTCCATTCCTGAAAATCAACCTTCCTTCCAGTTCCTTCCACACTGGAAGGAAATACTTTGAAATGTTATACTGATTCACAATCTGAAACCCCCAATTCGATAGTCAAAAGTGATAAGAAACCAGCTCAAAGTTCAGCTGATATTCAGAAAATTAGAGAACAGTTTTTCATCCCTATTCAGTTGAATGAGGGGAAGGAGTCTGTTCTCGCCCGAGTGTGTGTGAACAACGGAAAGAGCTTTATCAGCGAAGCCACGTTCAGACATCTGCCAAAAGATCCAGCCATTCCCACATTTAAATTGATCAATAAGTGGGAAATGGGCCTGGAAATTCCCAACTCCCAACATCTCCTGCCTAGCAGGTGTATGATCCAAATTGATAAAGGTAACAAAAGCATAGAACATAATTGTAGGGTCGTGCAAGATGTCCCTGCTGCATTTTGTTTAGGCAGTGACATTCTCAATTGGTTTGCCATTAATTTGGCCCTGATGAATTACAAAGCCTGCCATGTGCTTTGATGATTCTGAAAAAGCATTTCGGTCAGCCCAATTGCTGCCATATGCAGTTGAAGTTCAAATTGGAGAGGTCACCATCCCAGGACAGACCCGACAATTCCCATTTGAATTCAAAATTAAAAGAGGACAGAAACTGCAAAATCCTGATGCATATGTACACCTCACTGCCCATCTCCAACAGCAGGGGTTAGGGTTAAACCCATGACTCGGAACCGTCTTCCACATTGGATTGCCCCTGTGGGGGCCCACCTGTCCCTTCCACTGCCGAGGCGTGCATGTTCAACTTCGCCTTCTTGGGCCTCCCCTGAGCAGCTGTGGCCGTAGTTGGGGACCCTGCACCAGTCTCCTCGCTCCCGGCAGATGTTGTAACCTGGGAGGATGACTGGGTTTGTGTCTCCGCCTGATGGAGGCATCCCCACCACTGTGCTCCACAGCGCCGTCTCCGCCCTCTTCCTCCATCGCTGCTGTAGATAGGGAGACATTGAACACAAGTATCAGTACACCAAACAAATGTCTGCTAGACAGAAAGCAAATGCACGTGAGTGGCAATGTCAAATGTCACAACCATCAACACCCTCCACAACACACAGGTCAGTGCAAGCAACACACATGCACAAACAAGCATGGCATGTGCATCAAACATTCACATCCATGTACAAGGCACTCCAGGCACATCAGAAGTGGGGCTGAACCTCACATGCATCATGGCACATGCACATCACATACACACATATCACCAGACAGTCATGCATCAGGCCATATAGACCTCCCGTCACAGTACACTCATGGACAACTGGGCCGCAAGAGTCAATCAGGCATTGAGATGCTCATGTGTCATGCATCCATGGGGGTTGCCAGTCAAACACTCACAACTCAAACACACGCACATGTACACCATGCATGTCCTTGAAGGTGACATAAGCATCCATGTCTCACACCTGTCGCATGTCCAAGTACAGACACAGAAATGCAAACCTGTGCAACTCATTACCGTTGATGTGGAACACGCTTGATAGCACTCACATGCAGCACTGTACATGAGTCATGTCAGACATAAGGCCCAAGGTGGACATTCCAACCACACCTCAACATGCACTACGCTGGACAAGAACACATGCACACTTATCACTCGACTCTGGACGGAGCTGCAACTCTAAGACCTGGGTGTAAAGCACTGGGTGTATGCGTTTCAGGACCCCCATCTGATTGTTGGACAACTGGCCCCGGCGCCCTAATTCTTCACCAGACGTGACGAGGCACCGGGCCTTGCTGAGGGTCCTGGACCTGAAGTCCTCCCAGTGCTTCTGGACATGTTCGCAGTCGCGGGGTGCCACCCCCTCACTGTTGATGGCACCCACGATGTCCGCCCAGATCTTCAACCGTCCATCTTTGTTGAGGTGCGATGCCCCAGTGAAGAGGTCATAATAATGCCCCAGGACTTGCTCCACCAGAATGCCAGCTTCAGTGGGAGTGAAGCTGGCAGCCCTCTGCCTCTCTGCCGCTGGTTGCCACTTGCCCCAGATGCTGCTTGGTCTGACATGGCAACCCCCGAGGCAGGTGTGGGTGGGCAACTGGGTCCTGGGGCTGGGCTGTGGAGTGATGGAATAGCAGTAGGGAGTCTTCTGTGTCAGCAGAAGTGGCCTCAGCAACAGGATCTCTGGCAATGGCTTTAGTGCAGGCACCAAATTGGCAGGGCACATAGGCAGCAGGCGCACAGAGTGGGCTGGCAGCAGCAGATGACTCGTAGGATGCAGCTCGGGGCATCTGGGGCAGGTAAATGGCCTTGTGGGCAGGAGCGTAGGTCTCCCATGTGCTTTCGCGTGGCCAACCGGATGCAGAGTGACACCGCACGTCCAAAAACAGCGCGTTAGTGTGGAATCAGAGGAAAGGCCCTTTGCACGTATGCACATAAGTGACATGACACGTGCGGGCGTTGCTCTTCAGTACAGGTTAAAGGTCTGCGTAGGACACTGGTGCACTGTACATGCTTTTCATGAGGACCGGCAAATGAGATTCTGGTCTTTTGTGGGTTCACATGCGATTTCTTCACTACAGTTGCTGTGCGTACTTCGTGTTTTGGCGGGGGAGTTGCCTACGCGCACACGCGTGTGTGTTTTTCTTCATTTCTCAAGGCAGACGGTTAGTCGCGCATGCATTTTTCCCACTGGTTGCCCCTGTGTGTCACATACCTGATTTTCGAGGTCATAGTAGCCTGTGTGTTCCACGCGTATGCATTTTCTGTGTTTCTGGGTGCCACAGCGTACTGCAGGATGTTAATACCATGCACGTGGGCTATGAGGGGTCGCGAGCACGTACATTTTTGTGTTTGGGTTGCCTGAGTGTTACGTGTCCCGTCATTTTCCCCCAGGGGTAACAGACAGCCTCGCAAGAGCACAGGGGTACGTTTTCCATCACGTACCCTGCCCCCTTCACACCAATTGCCCAGGAACATTTTTGTGTGCACCTCCCATTAACACTAGTCAATCAGTGCTATTCCTGGGAGTCCACCAAGTGGTAAGGGAGGCAAAGCTGGGCGACCTCCCAGAGCTGGCAGAGCTGGCCGCAGCGGGGGACGTGGCCAGGGTGGCCAGGGTGAACGAGGTGATGGACGTGGGCAACGTGGCCAGGGTGGTCCATGAGGGCAGTGTGTCAGGCCCATCCAGGGACAACTATGCCCCCCGAGCGGGTCAAGGAGATGCAGCTAATGTTGCCATCCCCAGCACTCCTCAGGCCCGACAAGCAGTTCCATCTGCTGTCAGGAGCAGGCAGGGAGTGGTAGCTGCAGATGCAGCTGCAGCTGAACCACCCCGGCTCATGGTCTGCTAGCCCAGCCATCATTGGTCATGGAACAGGCAGGGGATGACTCACAGTCTGACTTCCGTGTCAGGAAGTCCAAGGGATGTGTGCTGAAGGTTGCAAACACCAGGTCAGGTGGTTCTATGGCACTGTCATCTGCTGCCCCAGCCGGCCAGGGTGTGGAAGATGCAGGTGCAGCTGCACCTGATACCACCCCAGCTCTGAGTCACCTGGCCAGGACTGTGTTGTTCCCAGACCTTGCCACTGAGGCACTTGTGGGGCTGGGTTCTGGTGACACCACCCAGCAGCCAATGCCTGCAGTCAGACATTCGGTCGCCATGCCATTGCCTGCTTCCAGTGGCCAGTCAACCTGCACTTCAGCCCCTACTGAACCGAGCGGCAGTAGCCACTCAGGGTCTGCACCATCTCCCAAGAGGAAGAAGCGTGCTCCAGTGGTACAGGCTGGGAAACCAGACACGGCTCAGGCCTCCGGCACGTCAAGGAAGAAGAGTTTCAATGAAATGGAACTGGACGCAGTTGTGGGCTATGTGTCGGCACATGGCCACGAAATGCTGGTGACGGCAGGGTGCAGAACTAAGCCTGCTAAGCGGAGGGCCCACTGGCAGTGCATCGTAGACCGTATTAACGCCTTGGGATGTGAGAAGCGCACAGCTGATGATTGCTCGAAGCATTGGCATGACCTCCGACGCCGAGCAAAAAATAAGCGTGCTGCTAATTATGCCTCAACTCTGGTAAGTGGCAGCGGGTCACCAGCAGAGGACGATTAACTCACTCTACATGAGGAGATCGCTGGAGGATTCATCTATGAGAGTCAGATTCAAGGCGTGGGAAGCATGGCGGATTATGAGACAATGTCCGGTGAGTGTTCATGAATGTGTGTCCAGGCTGTGTGTATTTTGCTTGGGTGATGTGTTGTGATTGAATGCCAGATCAGGCTATGTATTCATGACTTCCATGTGTGACCAATGCAATGTGATGCAGACTGCATACAGACCATGTGCTGCACACTAAGGCAATCCTCATCACCACACCTGCACCCTCCTTCCATGTCAATCATTGGCCAGCCTCTCGTGTCCATGTTCTTGCTCCAAATTTTTGTTTGTGGATAGCCGGATGAGCTTCCACTCAAATCTTGCCCTCTGTCGTTACATGACTGACGTCTCTGTGAGGTCACCCTGCAAGCTAATCCTCCTCAGGGGCATCCTTCCTTGCCTCTCTATTCCCCAGCAGCTCACTGTCTCCATGGGACTGGTGATTTCCATGGCAGACTACTGCAACAGCCTGTTCCCAGTATTCTACAAATATACACTCTACCCTCTGCTACTCAGCCAGACATGGACTGTGTGGGACATCCTTTGGTCTTGATGCAGGGTCTCTCACTCGGACTGTGCTGATGGCACAGGCTCACAGTGGCCATGAGTGCTAATGCATGGGCCATGTGCATTTCAGGCAAGCCTTATGGGTCGGGGACAAAGCCCTCATTCGACTCCATCTCCGGTATTTCTTCCTTCTCATGGTATTTGATCATCTCTTTCGTGCTCACTCAGAGTCAGTTGATCCTCACGCCCATTTGTTTGTGGTTCTCTCTGTGTCGAGCATGAAGCTCCCTCTGGTACAGCCTTCCTGCTTCTATCTAACTGCTGGTGTAGCTTCTCCGTGTCTGGGTGAACTTCTGATGCTTCCTTATGTGTTGTGCTTTCTGTACTGCTCTCCACTGCTGTAGTCCCAGATGACTCAGATAATGCAATTTGCACCTGTCCACACTGTCCACTACTACACAGTACTCTAATCCACCATTTCAAGCCATGCACTGCCTCCAAATCATTCCCCGCCCTTGGGGTTGGGGGGTTTACTGTATCCCTACAACCCATTGTCAGCACTTTGCACATGATTACTGCACTTGCCCTTACACTGCCATCATGACACCACATGGACATTACTTGTTTTGTGTTTTTATTGATAGTTGGGGCCTTGCACATGTACTGCTCTGCATACACACACTTCTGAGCCCTGTTTCTCCCTTCAACATGCCTATTCACTTGTGTGATGTCAAAGTGACCTGGCATTGATTGTACTTCAACACCCTAGCGTTGTTGCATCCTGTGACGCATGTGTGTTTTGTCTTAGTGATTTCCATGTGCTGTCTAATGGCATGCATTTCACATGGATCATGGACAGTAGTATTTGAGTTCCAACTGGGTCTGGTTGACAGTACTGACAAGGCTATGCTACGTGCCATCTGTGTGTTGGCATCTGTCATTTTTTTGGGAGGTCTATGACAGGCACACACTTGTATGTGATGCAGGTGCTATGCACCATGCAGTACATGTGTTGGCTTGACATTTGACACACGTCCATGTCTGATTTCCGGTCCCCTTCCATTTGATTGTCACTGCATGCATGCCTGAGTTTGTGTCATGTGTGACATGGCTGCTTCATGCGTTGGATGTCTACATTGTGATACCTATGGGTGTGGTATATGCTGTTAACATGTGTGCTCATGTCTTCTTTTCATTTTGTGCAGGTGATGAGGCAACGGAAGCAGAGGAGGAGGAGGCGATGGCGGAGGGGGTGAAGTGTTCAGGGCCCCAACTAGGCACCAGTGGAGGCTGTGGTGTGGTAGGCCATGAACATCCATTGGTGCTCCAGACCATCCTGGCCTGGGGTGTCCCTGACTACACCTCTGAGGATCTCTATGTCTCTGATGCAGAATCGGATGTTGAGCCATATGTGCTGTCGCAGATGAGTGATTCTTGCATTGTCACGCACCTGCCTTCCTGACGCTTGTGGTCTTCATGGCGTTTGCGCTGCCATTGAGTTCACCGGCACATTTCCCATGCCGTAATCTTGACGGTCTAGTTTTCTGTCCACTTTCTCCCTGCTTCCTACTTTAGCTCCATCCATTCTTTCGACTGCACGTTGCAACCCCTTGAGTTCGCTTTCGCTTTGGGTTAACACGCCTTAGTTTTCCGCTTGCAGCTGCTGCTGCCTTCTTTCTTGCGCTTTCATTCCTTTCTGGCTCTTCTGTCCTTTTCGGTACCTTGCCCTCGCCCTTCTCTGTTATTCTTTCCTGTC
Source organism: Ambystoma mexicanum (assembly GCF_040938575.1). Lineage (NCBI taxonomy): Eukaryota > Metazoa > Chordata > Amphibia > Caudata > Ambystomatidae > Ambystoma > Ambystoma mexicanum. Next base: position 481,683,250 of record NC_090939.1, on the reverse strand, counting down.
GCCATTCCTGCTATGGTCCCTTGTTCTTTTCGTTTCGCTTTCCGCCTTTCTCATTTGTTTGCTTTTGGTCTCTGTCATTGTGCCTTACTCTCCTGTGTATTATCTATCTTTGCCTTTGTGCCTTGTGCTCCGTTTCTTATGGCGCTCCACTCTTCGGTGCCCCAGTGGATCCGGGTTTGTTATTTCCAGACACTTACCCTGTGAAGCTCTCCTGCTGTTTCTTGTTTTCGCCCGCCTAGTCCACGGAGGCCCTGTTGGTTTCGTCGCTTCGTTCCTACCGCGGTCCACAGCGGAACTACAACGGTCTTCATACAAGAGGGGTTTTTTTTGCCGCTGCCTTTTTTCCTCTTGTTTCTGGCATTCTCGGAAGGGGGTCCTGTGTTCTCTGTCATTGTCCGGCAACACAGTGGCTTCATTCCGAGGAAGGCCGTATCTGTACCAGAAAAAGAAGACCTGCAGAGGGAAAAGAGACAAGAGGGTCGGGTTTACTTCAGAAGGATCAGGTGAGGAGAAGGAGGAGGGGGATTTAACTGATCTAGAGGATTCCATTGCTGATAAGCCCATTACATCTGACAGGCATGGATGCTGTTCTGCCCAACACACCTGCAGTGGGGGTAGACCCCTCAAGGGGTCAGTCAGTGTTGGTATGTCCGCCTGTGGCCGTTACAGATGCAGGGTCACGCTCCACACAATTTTCTCCTGGTCCTGGGGCAGCAGATCAAAGGAGGAATGCAGTCCTTAAGCCCCAGGCAGCGCCCGCACAGCAGGGACCAGGTCTCCTTGGGCTCGACAGGTGTGGTGTCTGGCAACGCGGTGGCCGTGTGCCACCGGGTAATACTGTGTGGGAGAATTCCATGTATGACATTGCACAGCAACAGGGGGCATCATGTGAGATGATGGCTCAGGGCGTGGAAACGGTGACCGAATCCATTCTCCCCCCCCCCAAAAGGCAGGTGGAGCTCCAGCAGCAGGCTACGCGTGTCACGTGAGGGCTTGCAGGCAGAACTCTGTGCTACACGTGAGACCTTGCAGGCTGAACTCAGTGCTACACGTGAGGTGCTGCATGGGGACCTCCATACCATCATCCTACAGAACCAAACCTTCCAGACCTGCATGCTTCCTGCCATGGAGGAGCATACGAGGGCTATGCATGGTCAGGCACCCTTACCACGCACATCATCTGATATTTCACCAGAGGGTTGTTAAAAGGGATTTCTGAACTTTGTCCAGGAGGGGCAGAAGTTCAGAAAGCCAACCTAGTTTCTTGAAACAGGGTATCCTCTGGACAAGCCAGACCAATCAGGGTAGCTATGGAAGGCAGTCAAGACTAAGTCACAGAAGGGGTGAGGGTGACTGAAGGACCTCAATGAGCACACAGAGAAAGGACACTTACAAATTACTCCAGACAGGTGTTATATTAAAAATATAGACACATTTATTACAAGGCCTTTGTAACATAGACCATAGTCAAGAATCACAGTAACACTAATTAAACCAATACATCAGACTCAAAACAATATATATATATACAATACCCGGGGGGTCTAAAGGGGTGACTGCACAAAATATGTCGACAACCTAGAGGAGAAGGAAACAGGCAGTGCAGTTAATCTTTAGCACCAGTTCAACATCAGTTATTCACCTAACTAAGAGGCAGTCCAAGCACTAAGAAGAGGGGAACCTTGTGCTCAATAGTACATGTAATGCAAACGCATGCGTTTGTTCCAATGGGCAAAACATGGTCTCTTCAGGGGTCTCTAGCAGCTCGGGAAGGTGGATAAGGCGATGAAGAATAAGTTCCCACTATTCAAGAAGGACCTCCACTTGAAGGCAGAGGCAGTTCGGGAGTTTGGGATGGACTCGCTATTTCGCAAAAGCAGTGGACAGGTGAGGGGCCCCCAGGGGCCGCTTGTGCATAAAAATGGGCTCTTGTGCTAGGGGCCAGCCGTTGGGGTATTGATTACTCACCTGTCCCTGGTGCAAGGAGACCCAAACTTCAGCAGGTTAGTCCAATTCGGTTGCACGTTCGAATGTGGCAAAAAGGACGTCTAGACACCTTTTAGTTCCTGAGATCCAGCGAAGATTCCCAAATGGGACAGTGGTGATTTCTCTGGTCTGGGTGGATGAATTCGCCCCAGTTTCACTGAAGCAGGCTTCAGGGGCAAGAGGGTCACAAATGCAGAGGACTTGCAAAGGACGTTGCCGCAGCAGGACAACACGGTAACCACGTTTACTCCGTTCTGGGCGCACTCGTCTCACTTCAGACCTGGGAATGACAAGTGTATGAATTTTGGTGTGAGGATGCCGTGGACAAAGAGCTAGCAGTATACCAAGTTTCGAGGGCCTACTCAAAACGACGGCGGAGACAGAGCAAAGGTCCTGCGTAAGCTGGTCAGCCCACTGGTTGGCCCAGGGAAAACTTCCGAGAAACCTTAATTGAAGGTTTTGGTGAAGGTGCTGAGAATATTTGGTCCAACTATGCCAATGGGTCGAAGCGTCTTCGCAGACCTTCTAGGATGACAGATGAAGAGGGGTCCCACAGGATGACAGCGGGCTCACGGTGCCAAACCTTCCAGCGGGTCACCAGCGGTTTCTCGACTCAGCTTCATAGTTGCAGGATACTTGGATCTTATCCTTTGTTCAGTGAGAACTCATGAGATCGACCTGGTAGTGGTGTTTTCCAGCCTCTTCTTATCCAAAGTTCCCTTCACCCCATACGTGGACCAATCAGAGACCACGGTGGTCTCTGACACCCAGGATGTGCATTGGGACCAGACATCCCCACCCACATCCTGGTGGCACACACACAAGGCATGCAGAATCCTGCGAAAGCATTGGGATTCGCGGGGAAATGCATGACCAAATAAGCACTTGTCTGGGTCGACTCAACCTGGGGAAGGTGAAGGGGCAAGATGGCCAAAGGACAGGACAAAGAACCTCGTGGCATGGCCATTTTGGAACCGGTCCACCTCTTCGTGCCAAACATGGTTAACGCTGTGAACATGGCAGGAAAGGGTTAAAAATAATGCAAAATGATAGCTGCCACCAGTCCTGTCAATGACACATCTGCACAGTTCATTACATGTCCAGCGAGAGTATCTAGGGCCTTTGGAAATTACTATAGACCCAAGTGTGCTGTATGATAACATACATTGCACACTTGTAACATGTTGCACAAAAGTTGCAACATGAGAAAAGGACTAAGGGAAACAAGTCTCCCAGTACTGACTGTCTAAAGGGCATGTCAGTTTCCCCATAATAAGTGAGTGAAAGCTCAGAGGAGTGCAGCTGAAGGCTGTGCTTCTCTGGCAAAGTCAGTCAATGGTGTCTAAACAGCGGCAAAAAAGTTTGGGGGTTGACACATGGAGGGAAAATTACATACACATATGAAATCTTTCCTAACACTCGCCTCTCCCCGAACTAAGGTCAGGGGGAACTAATCCAACCTTGTTCAGGTTGGTAAAACATTCTGGACAACCCATCACCATTGCTATGTTGGACACCTGGCCTATGCTCAATAGTGAAGTCAAAGCCTTGCAGACTTATGGACTGCCTAAGCAACTTTGGATTCTCTCCTTTCATGTTCATTAGCCACTTTAAGGGTTTATGGTCAGTTTGCACAGTGAAGTGGGTCCTGTAGAGGTAGGGCTTCAGCTTCCTTAGGGCTCACTCAACAGAGAAACTTCCTTTCTCTACTGTGGACCATCTGAGCTCTCTGTCCTTAAGCTGGCGACTAATGAAGCCAATAGGGTGTTCCTTACCCTTCTCATCTACCTGTGATAGTACAGCTCCTATCATAGTGTCAAAGGCATCTGTCTGAACAATAAAAGGTATTTGGTAATCAGGGGCCCTGAGAACAGGGGCCTGGCACAAGGAGTCTTTTAAGCAATTGAAGGCCTTCTCACACTCTTCAGATCAAGTTACCTTCTTGGGTTTCTTTGGAGTAGTGAGAGCAGTCAGATGGGCAGCTATGGTACCATAGTCTGCCATGAAATTTCTCTAGTACCCAGTGAGTCCCAAAAAGGCTCTCACTTGGGTCTGTGTAGTAGGGGTAGGGCAGTCTTGTACTGCTTGTACTTTCCTGGGTAGAGGCTGTATCCTCCCTCCACCTACTTCATTCCCAAGGTAGACTGCTTTGGAACAGGTCAGGAAGAGGTTCAGACTCCTCTTCTTCAACATCAGAAGCCAACAGTAGTGCTGCGATTTGAACCCTTGGGATGAAAGCCTTCAGCCTATTTACATGGAACACTTTTGGAGCCTGACCAGCCCTTCCAAGGTCCACTAAATAGTTGACCTCACCCAGTGACTCCACCACTGTGTAAGGGACCACTTGTCTTGTAAAACCCTAAGCCTTATAGGATTCATGATCAGGACTTGCTGACCAGGTGTGAAATTGATGAAGGAAGCCTTCTGGTGATACCAATGTTTCACCAGAGCTTGCCCTGCCTTCAACTTTTCACTAGCCAGGCCCATCAGGAGTACCATCCTTTTTCTGAGCCCTAGCACATAGTCCACTATGTTGGTAGATATGGAGTCCCATCCCTCCTTGACTATGGCTAAGGGTCCCCTTACAAGGTGACCAAACAGAAGTTCAAAGGGGCTGAAGCCAACACCCTCTTGTGGTACCTCTCTGTAGGCAAACAGTAAGCATGGTAACACCCATTTTCATTGTTGGGGTTCTTCCAGAGCCGCAATCATGCTCTTAAACGTCCTGTTAAACTGTTCGACTAGGCCATTGGTCTGTGGGTGATATGCAGAGGAAAACTTATAGGTGACCCCACATTCTTTGCACATGGCCTGCATATACTTGGACATAAAGTTGCTGCCTCTGTCAGACACAACTTCTTTAGGGAAGCCAACCCTAGTAAATATGCCAAGCAAAGCTTTTGCAACTGACTTGGCAGTCACTGTTTTCAATGGGATGGCCTCAGGATACCTGGTGGCATGGTCGACCAGCACCAGGATAAACCTATTGCCTGAGGATGTTTGGGGGTCAAGGGGACCAGCAATGTCGATCCCTACCCTCTCAAATGGTACCCCCATAACTGGGAGTGGTACCAATGGAGCTTGGATTGTTGAGCCACTCTTACCAGAACTGGCAGGAGGCACAACTCCTGCAGTGACTTTCTACTTGCACCCCCATCTTGGGCCAATAGAAGTGCCTGGATAACCTTTGCTTGGTTCTCTTGATTCCAAGGTGACCAGCAAGGGGCACTTCATGCGCCAGCTGCAGGAGGAAGGGTCTTACAGCAAGGGGAACTAGCAACCTCTCATGGTCTCCTTCTGTAGACTCTGTAGGCTCACTATACTGGAACCCACCTTCCCAATAATCCTGTGCTTTCCAGGAGGTTCACCCTCACGCTGGGCGCAGGCCTGTCTCCTTAGGCCTTCCAGAGATGGGCATTGACAGACATTGGCCCTTACTAAATTCTTCCCTATCAGGACCACCTTCTACTAACAAATCATTTAGTTCAGGATGGTCATGTGGGTCAATTATTTCAAGTATCACCACCTCCTTGTCAAGTCCTGGTGATTGACCAACTACCTCCACTTTAGTGGTAGGTGAGTTAGGGGGAATGTTTTCTTTGCCTCTTTTAGATTTTCTTACTCCTTTAGCCTTGGGGTTCCCCTTTGGCTGGGGCATGGCATTGGTCTTGGCCAGTGCTGCCCTTGTTTGGGACCTTGTGCAGGGTCTTTCAGCTATTTCTCCCACAAGCACTAAAGCTCTGAGATCATTTCCCAGCACGACCTTTCCTGGGACATTCCTCTGTATGCTCACTGGAATTCTGACTGCTGTACCATTGATAGTAAGAGTAACAGGTATTACTGGGAACATGAGAGGTGGGCCATCAGCCAACTTAGTGGGGGCCAGCGGAGCTCTGGCAACTTCATCTGGGTCTTCATGCACTACAGTTCGACTGCACCCACTATCCCTAAGAGCTGGAGTATCTACTCCATTGATCAGCACACTGTCTTTAAAGTAGTACTTGGTATTATTTGGAATCCTAGCATAAGCCTCTGAGAATTTAGGCTCCCAGGAACCCAGGGAAACTTAAACTACCTCAGCTTCTATCCCACTGGGGAAGGAGTCTGAGGGGAAGGATGCCCCTGTAATCTCTTCTTCCTCATAGGAGGAGATGGCCAGATTAGCAGAGTGGACTCCAAGGTTTTGACCTTACATTGACCTTACATCTGGGATCCCCCTTCACATGGTCAGTTGTTCCACAGGCAAAACAATATCCACTGGGTCTGTTTACATAGGGAGGCTTACTATAACCAGAGTTCTGTTTTGGAGGCTGACCTCCACTACCCTGTGAGTTCTCTTGTGTCTTACCCTTATTTTTTCTTTTGTGGTCGTTATGGGAGGAAGTTTTACCAGTTTCTCCACCCTCCTTATCTTTGGACTTTTTCCCCTCCTCCTGCTTACCAGGATGAGTCTTGTCCTTATGGGACACTCTATGTGACACCCACAAGTCTGCTGCTATGGCCAGTTTCTTATGATCTATCTCCTTTGAATCTGCCAAGTGCTGCTAAAGCTCAGGGGAAGAAGAGGCAAAAATGTGCTCAAGCATGACAAGACATATCATACCTTCAAAAAGAGAGACCTTATAACCTTCAACCAAGCCAGTCAAGTTTTTTAAGTATTCAGTTACATAAGATACCCAGGTACTATCTTCTTTTTTGTACTCTCTGAATCTTTTTAAGTATTGGGCAGGAATCCTTCCAAACTTTAAAATTAGAGTTTGCTTCAGCATTGCAAAATCTGCTCTCTCAGCTTTTGACATTTCCATAATGGCACTGCAGCCAGAATGGGGCAGTCTGCTAAGTAACCAGGCAATTTTATCAGCATTGTCAACTTGTTGAAATTCACATGCATACTCAAATGTATTCAGCCAACCTATAATGTCATTCTTTTCCTCATATACACTGAGCATATCTTTAGGAACCCTTGGATGAGAGGAGGCCCCAGACCCATGTCCAGGACCCTTGGATCCATTGGCAACCTGAAGTCCAACTGGTGATCCCTGTCTTTCTGTTTTTCTGCCTGCTCTATTTTCAGTTTTGTCATGTTAAATTCAAGCTCCTTATGCCTAAACAGCAGTTCTTGCTTCTTGAATTCAAGCATGGCCTCACCTTCAGTACTGGCAGAGGAAACACTAGACATTACATCCTCCAAATCCTCATGGGTCCCATGAACAAGTGCAGCGACAGAACTGTCAGTTCTGCCAGTGGGAGCAGCCGCACCTCCTTCTGTACTGTCCACAGGAGCTATGGCACTAAACTGAGCTTCTTGCCAGTCCATGATTCTTTGGATCATTTCCATGTTTGTGCCTTGAGCAGAGACACCTCTCTCAGCACACATCTTTCTCAATTTCTCAGATTTAGAAGCATTTAAAGTTAACAAGGTACATGTTTCCATACTGTTTGATAGGACAATGGCCTTTTTCAGTTATACTACAACAATTCACTATGTGCCCTGGTAGGAATAACTGGAAATGCCTTCACAAGTATGCAACACTGGATACCTTCAGTCCTATCCCACCACTGTACACCAATTTGTTAAGAGGGATTTCTGAACTCTGTCCAGGATGGGCAGCTTGACAAGCCAGACCAATCAGGGTAGTTATGGCAGGCGGTCAAGACTAAGGCCCTCATTACGACCCAGGCGGTAAGTTACTGCCTGGGTCGTACCCTTAACACCATGGTGTAAACTACGTTTACACCATGGTGGATGGCGGATTTACCGCCCCATTCCAAGGTGAGTGGGGCGGTAAATCCCCATTTCCCATTTTACCCTTCCCCATTCCCATTTTTGCCCCATAGGGCATAATGGGAATGGGGAAAGGCGCTAATTACGCCACCGTAAATTACGGTGGCGTAATTAGCACCAAGGTCCCTTTGCGGCATGGGTTTTAACGCCTGCAAAAAGCAGGCGTTAAAATCACCATCCCGCAAAGGGACCTTGGAATCAGGCGTTAAGGGTCGGCGCCGTTTACGGCGCCGTAAACCCCTTAACGCCTGGGTCCTAATGAGGGCCTAAGTCTCAGGAGGGGTGAGGGTGACTGAAGGACCTCAATGAGCACACAGAGCAAGGACACTTGCAAATTACTCCAGACAGGTATTATATAAAAAATATAGACACATTTATTACAAGGCCTTTGTAACATAGACCATAGCAAAGAATCACAGTAGCACTAAGTAAACCAATACATCACACTCAATACAATATGTATACAATACCAGGGGGGTCTAAAGGGGTGACTGCACGAAATATGTCGACAACCTAGAGGGGAAGGAAACAGGCAGTGCAGTTAATCTTTAGGACCAGTTCAACATCAGTTATTCACCTAAGAGGCAGTCCAAGCCCTAAGAATAGGGGAGCCCTGTGCTCAATAGTACATGTAATGCAAACGCATGCAGCTATTCCAATGGGCAAAACAGGGTCTCTTCAGGGGTCTCTAGCAGCTTGGGAAGGTGGATAAGGCGATGAAGAATAAGTTCCCACTATTTAAGAAGGACCTCCACTTCAAGGCAGAGGCAGTTTGAGAGTTCCGGATGGAGTCGCTATTTCGCAATAGAAGTGGACAGGAGAGAGGTCCCCAGGGGCCACTTGTGCGTAAAAATGGGCTCTTGCGCTAGCGGCCAACGGTTGGGTTTTTGATTACTCACCGATCCCTGATGCAAGGAGACCCAAACTTCAGCAGGTTAGTCCAATTCAGTTGCAGGTTAGAATGCGGCAAAAAGGACGTCTCGTCACCTTTTAGTTCCTGAGATCCAGCGATGATACCCAAATTGGAGGTGATTTCTCTGCTCTGGGTGGATGAATTGCCCCAGTTTCACTGCAGCAGGCTCCAGGGGCAAGAGGGTCACAAATGCAGCAAACTTGCAAAGGGCATTGCTGCAGCAAGGCAACTGTCATGCATTCTGATTCCCCTTCTTCCGCTGTGGCAGCAGCGGTTCGGTGCCCGTTGGCATCGCTCATGGACTGGCATCAGATACCATCACCCGGGACGCTTACGTCCGTTCCTTTACTGGCAGCTTCCCTGGCGCCTTGGTACAGGCGGGACTAAGCGTCCTGTTGTCAGGCAACCACGATCTGTTCTGAATCACGTGACACGGAGGACCCATTCACGTGTTAGTCCCATGGATCATGTGATACGGAAGACCCGCTCACGTGATTTAATTTCCATAGCAACAGGATAAATGCTCTGATTACGTGCCCTTCAGTGCTTCACAGCTGTTCTAATCAGCACTGTTTGGTGTACTCACAAACTTCGACTACCGGCTTTCTGGATTACGGACTACATACTATGGAATTCCCTTCCTTATTCCTTGGATTGTTTGCCTACATCCCTTCTCTTCCAGTATCTCGACCCACAGACTTTTTTAGCTGGACTTCTTATGATATACCCTTCGGATTTGTTGCTATCTTTTGCCTCTCTGGAACACTTCGCCATGGATCTGTTGCACGGACTGTTTTTGGCTTTTCCAGTTCTGCTACCACGCTTCAAGTTCTTCCCTCACCCAATTTGGCTGAAACAACAGTGCCTCCACAGGTATTTCCAGTGTGTGCCACGTTTTACAACAAAAGCGGTGAACAGCCATCTACACCCTACTGCTGCTGCCTTTTGCCACACACTGAGGGTACTTCTAGAACACCCATCACGTTATTCACCCTGAGCCCACGGTTTGGTTAAAGCCTCCTCCCTTTCACCACTAGGTAAGCGGTCTAGTGATTCATAGTTTATGTCCTTATCTGTTACTGCTTGCTTGGTTCTGTGCTAACTGCTTGCTTACCTTACAGCGGCTTGGGGGTTCCGGCGCTCCAGGGATCTGGCGTTCCAGTACCTATTACCTGTGGCTTCAAGGATCGCACAGGGAGTTAATTGGTATCTCTCTGTGTAGTACTTGGGGGCGGAGGCTTTCATAATCTTCACAACTATCAAGTTCTGACAGCAACACGGTAACCGCGTTTTCTCTGGTCCGGGCGCACTCGTCTCACTTCAGACCTGGGAATGCCAAGTGTACGAAATACTGTGTGAGTTTGCCGTGCACACAGAGCTAGCAGTACACCAAGTTTCGAGGGCCTCCTCAAAACGATGGCGGACAGAGCAAAGGTCCTGAGTAAGCTGGTCAGCCCACTAGTTGGCCATGGGACACTTCCGAGAAAGCTTACTTGCAGGTTTTGGTGAAGGTGCTGAGAATAGGTGGTCCCACAATTCCAATAGGTCGAAGCGTCTTCACAGACCTTCTAGGATGACCAGATGCAGATGGGTCCCACAGGACGACAGTGGGCTCAGGGTGCCAAATCTTCCAGCTGGTCACCAGCGATTCCTCGACTCAGTTTTGTAGTTGCAGGATACTTGGATCCTATCCTTTGTTCAGTGAGAACTCAGGAGATTGACCTGGTAGTGGTGTTTCCAGCCTCCTCTTATCCAAAGTTCCCTTTGACCCAAAACGTGGAGGACCCAATGGGAGATCTGCTCACAAACACTCACTCCATACATGGACCAATCACAGACCACTGTGGTCTCAGGCATTCAGGACACTCCAGACTCTCTGGCAACCAGGATGTGTATTGGGATCAGACATCCCAACCCACATCCTGGAGGCACACACACAAGGCATGGAGAAGCCCACGAAAGCATTGGGATTTGCGAGAAAGTGCATGACCAAATAAGGACTGGCCCGGGTCAACTCAAACTGGGGAAGGTGACGGGGCAAGATGGCCAAAGGACAGGACAAAGGACCTCGTGGCATGGCCATTTGTAGCCAGGCCACCTATTCGTGCCAAACGCAGTTAATGCACTGAACATGGCAGGAAAGGGTTAAAAATAATGCAAAACGATAGCTGCCACCAGTCCTGTCCATGACACATCTGCACAGTTCATAAAATGTCCAGCGAGAGTATCTAGGGCCTTTGTAAATGACTATAGACCCAAGTGTGCTCTATGGTAAGATACATTACACACTTGTTACATGTTGCACAAAAGTTGCAACATGAGAAAAGGACTAAGGGAAACAAAGTCTCCCAGTACTGACTGTCTTAAGGGCATGTCAGTAGCCCATAAAAAATGAGCGAAAGCCCAGAAGAGTGCAGCTGAAGGCTGTGCTTCTCTGGTAAAGTCAGACAATGGTGTCTAAACAGCAGCAAAAAAGTTTGGGGGTTGACACCAGGAGGGAAAATTACATACACATATGAAATCTTTCCTAACAAGGGTGACGACAGCGACGACAGAACTCCCACTATGGCCTAGACGTGTAGGCCATGAGCCCATGGAGGTTGTTTTTTTACTCTTAACATCCACACATGTGGGTGTTGAGGTTCACCCTGCACCTCCTCCCTCCTGGGTGCCCCCCCACTGCACTGGTCGACCATGGTCATTTTTATTTTTTTGTCTATTGTGCATTCATGTTACAGTGTGTTGCTTTGTGGCATCCGAAGGCATCCACTGTGTGTTCCGGCTGGGCCCATACAGGCTTGTCTCGTGTTGGTGTTGTGTCTCCTGCTTCCCCTTTCCATGGGCTCGCAAGGATGGCAGCGTGTGACAGTAACTAACACAGAGGCATTGGGCTTCCATCATTTCTGTGGCCAGTCTGAAGTCCTAATTGTGCACACTGACCACAAAAGTGATGGGTGGAAGGTTTCAAATGAATCTAAACCACTGGCAGTTGCTCTGGGCAACCTTCCACACCACCGTTTTTTAGCCCGTCTGCGCCATTGCAAAAGGGGACCAGCCATGTGCAAATCAGTCAGCAGCTGCCGCCACCGAAGGTAGCAGCCCAGCCCGAACTGCTAGGCCAGGTCCACTCTGCACAGAAAACCAAGCAACCCCAGACATGTTTCGGCCTTGTTGGACCTCCTCAGTGAGGTGCAGCCTGGTTCCCTGTGGCGCAGCGAGCAAGGGACCCACGTCTGGACATACCCTCTCTCACAAGGAGAAACAAACTGACTACAAAAGTGATGGGTGGAAGGTTTCGAATGAATCTAAACCACTGGCAGTTGCTCTGGGCAACCTTCCACACCACCGTTTTTTAGCCCGTCTGCGCCATTGCAAAAGGGGACCAGCCATGTGCAAATCAGTCAGCAGCTGCCGCCACCGAAGGTAGCAGCCCAGCCCGAACTGCTAGGCCAGGTCCCCTCTCCACAGAAAACCAAGCAACCCCAGACATGTTTCGGCCTTGTTGGACCTCCTCAGTGAGGTGCAGCCTGGTTCCCTGTGGCGCAGCGAGCAAGGGACCCATGTCTGGGCATACCCTCTCTCACAAGGAGAAACAAACTGACCACAAAAGTGATGGGTGGAAGGTTTTGAATGAATCTAAACCACTGGCAGTTGCTCTGGGCAACCTTCCACACCACCGTGTTTTAGCCTGTCTGCGCCATTGCAAAAGGGGACCAGCCATGTGCAAATCAGTCAGCAGCTGCCGCCACCGAAGGTAGCAGCCCAGCCCGAACTGCTGGGCCAGGTCCCCTCTGCACAGAAAACCAAGCAACCCCAGACATGTTTCGGCCTTGTTGGACCTCCTCAGTGAGGTGCAGCCTGGTTCCCTGTGGCGCAGCGAGCAAGGGACCCACGTCTGGACATACCCTCTCTCACAAGGAGAAACAAACTGACTACAAAAGTGATGGGTGGAAGGTTTCGAATGAATCTAAACCACTGGCAGTTGCTCTGGGCAACCTTCCACACCACCGTTTTTTAGCCCGTCTGCGCCATTGCAAAAGGGGACCAGCCATGTGCAAATCAGTCAGCAGCTGCCGCCACCGAAGGTAGCAGCCCAGCCCGAACTGCTAGGCCAGGTCCCCTCTCCACAGAAAACCAAGCAACCCCAGACATGTTTCGGCCTTGTTGGACCTCCTCAGTGAAGTGCAGCCTGGTTCCCTGTGGCGCAGCGAGCAAGGGACCCATGTCTGGGCATACCCTCTCTCACAAGGAGAAACAAACTGACCACAAAAGTGATGGGTGGAAGGTTTTGAATGAATCTAAACCACTGGCAGTTGCTCTGGGCAACCTTCCACACCACCGTGTTTTAGCCTGTCTGCGCCATTGCAAAAGGGGACCAGCCATGTGCAAATCAGTCAGCAGCTGCCGCCACCGAAGGTAGCAGCCCAGCCCGAACTGCTGGGCCAGGTCCCCTCTGCACAGAAAACCAAGCAACCCCAGACATGTTTCGGCCTTGTTGGACCTCCTCAGTATACACCCCTATTGGAGATTCATGATGGTTTCTCCAGTGCATGGTTGACATGCATTTTCGTAAGTATATTGTAAATGTGCATATTTATATGTTAAATCTTCATGTATTACCTTGCCTGTCTCCATTATCGATGCACTTCATGCTGTGTGCGGTACCCTCCCACATTTGCTTGCAACCATACACTCAGGATGGGAGGGGTCCATGTGGTGGCTTTGTCACATTGAGACACTTATGCTATTGTGATTGGTAACTGTCTGACATTGTCACTGTTGGGTCCTGTGTTCATGATGTCTCATGATGGTAAATAGGTGTTCATGTATACAGTTTGATTTGTCAAAGTGCACTTTGTGACAATTGTGTCATGTGTTGTGCATTCATTTTGGAGTTTTCACATTGCATGCCATGTGTTGGGCGGTTGGCATGAGGTTTGGGAGGGTTTAGGTGACATACCAGTATTTGGATGTGCTGTTTTGCAAGAGAGTAGTGGGTTCTGAGCCTTGCATGTGTGCCTTTTGGTCACACGGGATTGGGTTTCTTTAAGTAGCTAGGGATGCACACAATGTAGCACTTCCAAGGACACATTCTCAGGGTGGTAAGGTTGTGACAGTTGACAGTTGACTGACCCTTTGTCATCATTGATTGCCACCTGGAATGTGGCAGGCGTCTGTGCACTCTGCAGCAGTGGGATTTTAGGTGAAAAATGGTGCCACAAGCTGGGTACGGGCTGCCTCGACACGTGCCCTTTCCCCTCCTATGCGCAGCAGCCGTGAATGTGGTTGTGGATGTGGGGCACCACCATGTCCACTGGTCTGCCCCGCCGTGTTGCAACATTGTGCAGGACACATGCTGCCACAGTGATCCTGCACACTACTGCGGGTGCATATAGTAGCTGTCCACCAGAGAGGTCAAGGGAGCGGAAACGTGACTTAAGCACTCTGAATGTGCACTCCAGTATGGGCTTGATATCAATATGGGCTGCGTTGTATCTTACCTGAGGTGGTGTGGTGGGATTCCGTATTGGCGTCATCATGTAGTTGCTCAGAGGGTAGGCACTGTCCCCTGGGGAGGTGATAATTGTTGTCATTAGTTGGGTTTGTCTATTTGTCTGTGTATGACATGCATGCAAGTGCACAGGCATTTGTACTCACCAATGAGCCATATGTTGGCAGGCCTCCCAGCTTCCAGGGCCCAGTTTAGGGGTGACATTCTGAATATGAAACTATCATGGGTGGACCTTGGATAGTTTGCATAGACAGAGGTTATGAGTCCCTTGGCATCGCATACAACCTGCACGTTGATGGAATGCCAGTGCTTGCAATTGTGATAGATGTTCTCAGTGGCCCTAGGTGGATGTAGGGCCACATGGGTGCAATCAACGGCACCAAGCACTTTTGGGAAGTGTGCAATCCCGTAAAAGTCCTGGACCACGGCCTGCCTTTCTGCCGGTGTTCTGTGCATGTATATGTGGCAGCGGACTGAGGGACAAGCAGTCAGGATTGCCAACACCTGGTGTTGGCAGCATGACTGTGTGGGCTGTGAGACGCCCCCAATTATGGCAGTTGTCCACTGAAATGACGCAGTGGCCAAGAAATGCAGTACATTGAGCACCTTTTCCAAGGGGTTAAGTGCTTGGGAGCACAGTGTGGGTGTTGTGAGGCCATCCTCGCCCTCAGTGACCAGGTCTAGGATGATATGAGGTGGAAATCTATACCTGCCATAGACCTGGTCATCAGGCATCCCAAAAAGGCTGGTCCTGGATAAAAAAATGTGGGGCCTGGCTATCCTCCTCCTCCTCATTCATCGTAGCTGTATACGTGCGTTTGTTGTTTGTGCGCACTTTTATGCTGCATGGGGGTGCTTACGCCAGCTTTCGATTCGCGTATGTGTTTCTGGGTTTGCGCATCTTTTGCCACGCGCCAGTTATCCCTGTTTGATTCCATGAATACGTGTTGTTAGCGTGCGTGTGGACGCTGCAGGGATTTCACTGCGGAACTTCCCCTGTTACGCCCACATTTTCAAATGTTGTTTCCCATTCCACGTGTTCTGCCCCCTTTTTAGGTATGTGCGCTCGACGGTGTGCGCCTTCTCTGGGTGTCTCGCGCAGAGCGTTCCTGATGGCGCAATGACGTGTTGGACCCGCGCGGATTCGGCGCAGGTCATGGGTAAGCCTTGCGCAATGTGTTCCATGTATCGGTAAACATGTGTTTGCTGCGTTTTGCACACGTGCGCTGCATTTTACACGCTTGTGCCCCGTTTTCCGCACACATTTATTCCATGAATTACCCTGTTAATCTTTCACGCTGTTTACTACTTTCCAGGACTGAGGCATTGAGTTGCCAAATTGAATGAGTTTTGTCTGTTTCTTCCAATATGAGTTGTATTTTTATGGGTGTGAATCATTAGAAATTAAGAGAAATCTGTATATTTCATAATAAGACGTCTTGCGATCCTTAAATGGTGTGTTCGAGCAAGTACATTTTCGGGATAGGCATTCTGTAGCTAAGAGGAGGCAGTAGAATCTTTTCCCATCGGGAGGGGTAATCACCAAATGTTGTTAGGGCCTGCTGCCACAATAGGATAATCCTTTATTTTCTATTTCCCATCCGTTCTCCATAACTAATTTCTGCTCGTGCACCTGGTATCAAGTTGAATTCTCCCCCTGTTAATATGCTTTCTGTCTTATATTCCATGCATTAGTGGGGATTCTCAAATGTAACCTTAGCGGAACCAGCATTGGGTAAATAGACAGCCACTAATTGTGTTTACACATTGTTAAGAAGCAGTCATGATTTGAGTCCACTTGTAGGATTTTGTATTTAAGGATTTGTTAAAAATGTATCATAACCGCGTTGAGTTTATGGTGTACGCCATGTGAATTTCCAGGAGCAGAACACTATCTAGCCTGGGGCTTTTAAAATAGTTGACAATCGTTGCACTTTTTGATGTGATTGTGGACACCATTAACATTTGATGAGGTAATGCTCAGAGCCGTGACTTTTTTTTTAAGTTGGCAGATTGTTAAATTTAAGGTTGGGAGTCAAAATATACACAGGTGGAGCCGCTCTTGGGTTTCATAAGTCTTTACTGGGTTCAGTCTCAGGGCAAGTACATAAGGGCAGAAAGGTAAGTAACATAGGCAAGGGAAAAACATCCACCGGACCCCTCATCCATTCAGTGCCAGGTCCCAACTGATTTTCTTAGAACCCTCATGCGCAGTGGAACACTCATGCAAGGTCCTGTCCAAACATTCCACAACACACTCAGTACAGCACCAACACATACTCACAGAATGGACAGGGGCAGATCAAAAACTAACACAGATCCCTACTCCTGGGCTGTCTAAAACCAGGGTAATCATGTACAATTCAGTAGAGTCTTATTTCCTGTGCCTGGAATGTAGTCTACATTTCTACCTAACCTTTCTGTTTGATTGTGCAGCCAGCACTGGGTTTGCGTTCAATCATACCTGCTCCACCTGGTTTCCCCTCCCTCAGCAAAGATCACTGGTTTGAATGAGTGGGAGGTTCGGGGTGGGAGTAATACCGGGTCATGTGTAGAAAAGAAGGTCCTTCCTAGTTCCCCCGTCAAGTCTATCTTTTTTCCAGTCCGCCTCCTTGCATTGTAACTTGTCTACAATTGTGTCTTTATACACTAAATTATTGTGGGAGGTAAAGGGGGTTCTGGGAGTAGGCTACATCCTTACCACTGCTAGCAAATTTTAATGTGCATGTGCATCTTCATATGCATCAGGGGCGGCCTTATAGACCCACATATTGGCCTCAAATGTCTATCACTAATTCATATTAGAGGATTTACCTTGTATTCCTCAAGGTTAATTCAAATAATAAGACACTGCTTGAAATGTCCTAAAGTCTGCCCCCTGTGGCATAAGTGTTACTTTCTATGACCCTTACTCTTCCCTTGCTGCACCACAATGCAAAACTCACTCAGTTGGTAATTGTAAATTGAACATGGCCATTAGAAAAAGGATACCAGTGTTTTAGCTCCTTTTTTTCTGTCACGGTTGCAAGTACGTGCAATGTTATCTGGCTCTGAGGGGTGTGTGCAGTAATGATCCTCTTGCTCAATGCACCCCCAACCCCCCAACTATTCCCACGTTACCAGCTACCTCATATGTCTTTCAGGAGGTGAGATGATGATGGCATTGGGTACAGGACGTGGTCTCATCCTGTGCACCCACTCACACTTTACATTTTGGGGTGGCCTTTCAATTCCTGTGAGCCATTTCTAGAACAGGTACATTATTTTAAAAACATTGCTTATGTTGTGCGGGACTCCTGAAGAGTGGAAATGGCAATTCTTTTTATATAGGGCTACTTGAAAAAGTCAAAATCCTCCCCAGAACTCACTCTACGTTTAGGACCGTGAAGCAGCAGGCCCACCCACTTTGAGCAAACTTGGGCATAACTGCATTTTGGGAAACAGTGGTGATCCGCTAGGGCAGTGCAAATGCAAACCGGGGAAGGATACTTATCATTGTGAAGAAAAGTATTTCATCGGGAGAGAAAGCAAATCTCGCAGTGCTTCCATGGCCGTACTAAGCAGACCACCTGCAAGTCCACCGGAGGCTAGGCACCTCGCAAGAAGCTGGCAACCAAGGCTGCCATAAGAGCGCCCTGTCACTGGAGGCTTGAAGAAACCTCACCACTACCGTCCCAGCACTGTGACTGTGAGGGAGATCAGGCGCTACCAGAAATCCAATTCAAATTCAATTTCTGCATATTTCCAAACTTGTTGTGGGATAACGGTAGGCATCATGCAAAACCTCTGTGCATAATTGCATTGGTAAATTAAAAAACAGGCCCATAGCACCATTCACTGTGAAGCATGTGATTACAAGAAATGTCAGGCATAGAAACTAAAAAGGGACTATTGACCTCCAGGCAAGTACATAAGGGGAACTCTCCCAAGATGGCGACTGCACAGTACGCGGAAGCTGGAAGGAGACAGATGAAAAGATACGCGATCCACAGAGAAGGTAAATACTAGCCCCTGTATGGATGACCTGCTTTATGGGGATTACGAAAATCTAAAAAAACCCTTCTAAATTGTTTAATTGTTTAATTGCTTAAATCCGTAAAACACCGGCATAGCAGCTGGAATACCAACTGTACCTGCCAATTAGACATGTAAACATGCAGCAAGAGCCGGAGAAAAGGCAAACTCTAGCATATGCAAGGGCGATCTTCATTAAGTGCACAATTGCCATGTCCCGTTTGATTTCTAATTGGGGGGGAGATGACTTGGAATATATCCACTCCGCTTCATCCAGTCACCAAGAACAACCACCTTAATTACAGAAACAAAATAATCATTGCAACTTTAAGAGAGAGCAAAATACATTTCCTCACAATGTCTCGTTGTTTTCAGGCGCTAACCACACGAGACGGCCTGCAAGAAAAAGTAGAAGAAGGACATGAATGCCCCCTACACACAGAACGCACGGCTCTTGTTCTGGTAGGGTAAGTGCACTCCTCATTATTAAAGACGGGACACTAATAATAATAAAAATAAAAATCACAAACGAAAATACAAATTTAGCAAAATGGAAAACTCATTGGTGGCAACTTACCTTATAGGGTTCCATCAGACACATTGCAGAGACCGGATCCACACCTATACAATAGAGGCTAAAAAGTTTCCGGTAAGACACACTAAGGATACCAAAGCATAGCGAATAGTAGTCATGTTCACCCCAGACCCCTGATATGTATGTGTTTTCCCTTGCAAGGAATGGACGCAATGACGAAATGTCCCAACTTTGTGGAGGATGCCCGCACCAGCAAAAGAAATTAAAAGACAGCTATAACAAGAACTGTCCTTTTTATAACAAAATAAGTGTCCACATGGGGCACTATAGTAGGTCCTGAAGAAAGCGGCAAACAAGTTACCCTGCTGAAACCGGTCGACACTGGTTGGATTAGGCAGCTAATCCAGCCCACCAGATTCACGATAACCTGGTAGTGATCTGGGAGATAGGACATGTATAATCTTTTACCCAAACTTAGTGGAAATATTCCCACTAGACGGTGGTTGCACCGCCTTTTTTATGATAAGTCACACGAAGGGCCAGCAACACCATTAAAAGACAACTGTTGACTGACCTCAATGTGCAGCTTTTAGCATAGGAAAGTAGTGAGCCAGGCTAAGGAGAGCCTCTTTACATTCCTTCTCTCTCTTCCCCCTTAGATAGGTGACACACCAGCGCCTTACTAGGGACACTATACCCCAAGGGACAGTGAGCTTGCTCTCTGTACAGGGACATTTAGTTATTTGTAGGGACTAAAGTGAAAGGTCACATTTTTTTTTTAAAGTGACATAATTGGTTCTGATCATGATGTGTTAATCTGCACGGGGAAGGAGTCAGAATCTGAATACCCTTATGACTTCAATTGTATTGACTGGCTACAAGAAATCCACCAAGCTGCTAATCCGAAAACTGCCTTTCCAACGCCTTGGGCAAGAAATCGCCCAGGACATAAAGACCGACCTGCGCTTCCAGAATTCAGCTGTCATGGCCCTGCAGGAGGCCAGCAAGGCTTACCTGGTTGGGCTCTTTGAGGATACCATCCACTGCGCCATCCACGCCAAGAGGGTACACCATCATGCCCAAGGACCTCCAGTTGGCCCACCACATCTGGGCTGAGAGGGCTTGAGCCAAAGCAGCACCGCACCCGCAGAAAAGACGGTTGCTGTTGGTACTCTTGTTCAGAGGATAATTGTTTAGCATTTCAGTGATGGACTGCCCAAGTGGGTGGGATCAGACTGATTTGCAAATGGTTATTTCTCCTGTGTGAAAGGTACAGTGAGCTAAAACGTGGTTGTAGACCCTCCCTCCCGAGCACCTTCACATAGAACAGCCATGTTTGGTCTCGGTAGTTTGGAGTCTAGCAGACCTAATAGTTGTTTCCCGTTTTGTAGTCCCATTGGGCACATTATCTTATGTGCTTTTGTACATTTATTGATATTACCATTTTTCATTACAAAATCAGGATGGATTCTTCTAGAAAGCTATTCATTTATTTATATTGTTGCAAGTTAAGCGTGCCCTTCTTAAAAAAGACACTATGCATTTTGTGTAAATCAATGCACAATATCACTTTATGGAGTTGAGCTACGAATAAACCCGCACCCACTGAATTGCTCCATCATATATTCGTCACACACAATGTTTTTTTTTATTCCTACAGCATGATTTCATTACTGAGGTTGTTTTAGTGCTGTAATAGTAATGACTAGTGGGTTTCTTCAATAGGAAAGGCACTTTTTGAGATGATAGAAACTGTGGCATCATTTAATGAATCTGCATGAAACATTCCCCTAAAAACCATTTCAGAACCTCCAAATTGCTTTCAGATGTTTTGTAGACATTTTTCAACTGGCAAAGGTGATAGTGGGGGGGTGAGGGGTGGCATGCGCTAAAGTTTTAATGTCCACAGTCAAAGTTGTATATGAATTGTGTATCAAAGCTACAGCAAACACTGCTTGACAATGTACACCAACCACGTATTCTTGGTAAGAGTTTGCTTCAACTTAAAATCCTTTTCAGGGTTTGTTATATATCTGTCCAGAAGAAGGTTACAAATAGGTTAAAAGAAAATGTAGAGATATATTGATTGCGTATTCTGCAAAGAATTATTAATCCACCATTTTGACAAGAAATGTCATAGCCACTAGCTCTCACTTGCTAAATGCATTTTGGACTTTCTTTTTGGAAAGCCCCCACTGGAGAAAACAACAGCGCATTTTATACATTTCCAAAGCCACACCTATTGGCTTTGTCCATGAGGGTTACTGTAGATTTGCCACTGAAGATCATTTTCAGAGTTTCTACTTAATAATGTGTGCCAGATGGCCAAGCTTCTGTTCTCTCTGTATCCTTATTTGTGTTTTAATATCTCTCACCACCACCATCATTTATGCATGTTCCAGAAATCAGTCACATACCATTTATCCACATATCTACACTGAAACCCCTGACGAACCTCAATACCTCTGCCATACCTATACAGCGACAACCAACAAAATCCTTTCAGTCTAGTTGGGCACACATTGCATCTCCAGCACTAGAACTCTATCCTAAACCACCAACAGCGCCCACCCACGTGCATGACCTGTGGGCTGCTTACTGGAGCCCTGCCAGCCCACCTAAGTCCTAACCTGACAAAAATGCACACAAGCATCTTTTATATAAATTCTTAGAACCGCCTGCACATGGACTGCGGTCACCGAAGGCGTTCCAACCACAAAGCGCATTGAGGCCATACCAATGGGGAAAGGGTGCTATATAAATGATGAATACAATACAATACAGTTTCCATCCCCATGAAGCCCTATTTGGATTAGATGTTTCTGCTTTCTCCCTTTAAATGTTATTTTTTAATACTTCGTGAATTAAAAAGGATTGAGTGGAGAGAGTTGAATATATTCGCATGGTGTGGAAATAAATATGGTAACTGTAAACCTTTTGCTGACCTTGAACATGTTTTAGAAATAGTCCTCTATAAATACCAATAAATACTATGGATGCCAATCTGTTCTCTTTGGAAAAGCTTGTTTAGTACAAAACCTTGACAATAAATATCAAAATTGCTACAAAAGAAAGAATACCGTCTGCATGCCCCACTCAAACCTTCCAAGCAACTTTGTATAAAATCATGTAAACAATTACACCACCTGGGAACACAAATCTGTAAGTGACAATACCCGCTGAATCATATACTGCAGACATTGATTTGCTACAATGTATCAATACATCCCATTAATCAAAGTTGTCACCCACAGCAAAAATGTTGCATCATGATATAATGAGGTTGTTCACTTGTCTAAAATGTATTATTAGATTTCACAGCTAAAAGTTGTCACAAACAAGGAAAACACAAACGTCATAGAAACAAGTAAATGTTAACATTATGACATGCATACGTTCCAAGATGGGACCAATGAAAGAACTGCTTTCGCTAATATGCAACAGCACCATTAAATCACTCTACACATCACAGATCCGGAGATTGTTTTGGATTGGTAGATTTGTTATATATTTTAGCCACACTGTAATGCAGAACCTAAATGAAAAGAAATGTATGTAATATGCAGCTTGAAACCTAAAGAACCACGGAAATGCAACGTTCAGCAATTTTCTCCCAAACTTAAAGTTGCTCTAACTTCTTCAAAATTGTTTACGCTACAACAGCGCTTTCAACATGATGCCCTCTTTCTGCATCACAGAGAATCAGGGCTCAAGTCAAGGGTACACGCGGGGGGACGGAGTCCACCCACTTTATTCAGAAGGTGGACTCAGTCCCCCCAGATAAAATGAGAATTATTGAATGTCCTCTTTGAATTTATGGATTAAAGCAGACCTCTGGGATCAAACCACAGTCGTCAGGTTTGTAGGCCAGACACTTCACCACTGCACTCTATAACCTGATGGAAAATAGCAAACAACTAAAGGTGAAATGTCCCATTTTGGTACTGCAAGTCCCAGGCAAAACATTTGTATTGGTTCTTGGAGTTTAAAACATGCACACCATTTAACGTTTTCAAAAACACTATTAGAATTAAATATCCTCTTTTGGTTTTGTGTGTGTGTTGATTTTATGAAAGGCAAATGCCATTCGTTTTGTGCAATTTGGGTGGTTATGAAAACCCAATTTAATGAAATGTGCATATTTCACCTTGATATGCTAATTTCTGGCAACGTCACATCCAATTGGGTTTGTTGAGGAGTCCCCCCACTTTAATTTTTATGACTCAACCCCTGCAGAGAATCTAACCGACACTAGTTCCCTACTGCATACTGCTGAGAGAGCTAAAAACAAATGCCAATCAGAGAGACTGTTGCAAACAGCCTAATATGATTGGCTGAAAACCAAGATGATATCTAGACAGGCTGGCAAAAGCGTCTGTATGGGCGGAGCCTGGCTGTACGCTCAGCCGAGAACTGTTCAATATTACTGTAGTAAAAGATGGATTTGGCACAGTAAAGTCCCCTAGGGCTTGCATTAGCACCAGGGAAGGCAGGGTATTCCCCAGGGGGCACGAACCATGCCCCCCAGGAAAAAAGGAAATGGACAAAGGTATGTGATGTACATGAACATCAGAACAATGTATGCACTTAGAGGGCTAGCATTACGAAAATGTTGATTACTCATAGTAGGCTGACAGAGAATTGTGATTTTATTAATGGCACAGAGGCAAGTATTATGCATCATTAGTTTATTTTTTTTTTTATAGCAGCGAGAAAGTCTTCACTTGAAAACAAACAAAAGTTCTGGTAAAGAAATGGATCACTGTGTTCAGATGCGGCTTCCCTTCCAGTAATGTGCTCCATTGCCCTAGAGGTCCCAGATTCATCCGCTTTTCACCCATGATTATGTGACTAGTTTGGCTTCATGCCTGGGTAAGATTGGGGGAAAAAAGGCAATTGCCCAAAGTATCCTAGAAGAGACAAAAGCCACCCAGGATCTCCACCCATCCATCTACCAAAAGCTCACTCAGAAAAGATTTACATTAAAATGTATGGTAAACATTGTCATTCGCACAGTATACTGAACACATTTATCCAGAGGTTGTTTCTTAGTTTTAAAGGTATCAAAAATGTATTTATGAAGATACATCATTTACAAAAAAGCCTTAATCATTAATTAATGCACACATATTAAATGACATTACCATTGCAGGAGAGCATAAGACACCAGATAATAAAATCCTAACATCACCATCATTCATCAACAATCACACCATCATTTGCAACACAAATCAATCAGCCTCATTCACTCACAGTAAAAGATGTTGAACTAAAACATTTAGTACAATTCATAAGTGCTAGCATTTCATAAATTAGCCCCACATTAATACCCTAGTCCAGGGTGTGGGGTTTTCCTGCGGTTTTCAGAGTGCAAACGTGGCCATTCAACCAGACCAATCAGCAATTTAAAGATGTCTTCCACGTGAGCTCTTGAACAAAACATCTTAGTGGCCTTCCCCCACTAGAGGAGTGGTTCGGTACCCTCAAACTAAAGGTCCACTCCTGCTTGTGGCTTAGCCCATGCATACTAACTGGCCAGTGAAGCGGAGTAATTGAAGAATTAGGACAGTGGAAGGAACTAAACATTCTGTAAGGAGATGTCCTGAACTCTCGTACTTCATTCATATTGTCATTCACAGCACATGACACATCATTTTGGAAATTCTGAAAGTGTAGGATATTCCATCACTCGACACACTGTTTTGGTGCAACATGAAATGTTGTCATTATTAATTGTTACAAAATTTTAAAAAATGCAATCGCTGTAGACCACGTTTTGGTGCAACAGGAAATATGAAAGGTAACCCGTAGGGGAACAACTATTGCCTTTTAAGTCCTAGGCCTGTACAGCCCAAAATCTACAGGAGGATATCATGCACATGAGTATCGCCAGATTGGCCATCAGGACTTGAAGTGACAATTCTCCATTCCATTCTCAAAAACAATTAAAAACCATATTCCGATTCCGGTCTCTGGACTGTGTCCCAGTTAAAGTGATGTACAAAACGTCTAGTCACAGGGCCTGGGGTACATCTATTCTTCGTGGACAAACATCTGACATGAAACGAAATGGGACGGTGGAGCCTGTAGGGAGAGTACGGAAATGCAGTGGGGGTGTGGGAGGTGCCTGTGAAATAGACAAAGGATAGGATGGGGGAGGCAAAGGACCGACCTTGCGGACGGTGGCCTTCATGGCTGCCTTACGCAAACTGGGTCTTTTGTTTGCAGGGTCCCCCGGAATCCCCAAACCTGAGATTCACATGCCACATATTAGAAGATCTTGGTAATAGCGGTGCATGAAGGCAAAGGCTCCTCAGAAGTTGGTATACAAAAGGGGGTTACCCCAAGGGAAATCCCTCAACCACACTGTCCCTAGAAGAAATAGGAGAGCAACATACATTCATACATGCATCCCTCCTCTCCCCTCTTTCTTCCTCAGATTTTGTGAACTGCTTTACTTCTAAAGTTGTTGATGTGGTTCTTCCTTCGCATCCACCTCTGCCCAATCCGCCATCTACTCCCCCTATCCATTGCCTATCCTCATTCTCTACTCTCTCTGACATCGACACTTCCGCTTTTCATGCCTGTCCTCATCCTACCGTTTTCTCACTCGTCCCTCTTCCCTCTGCTCTTATTACCCAAGTCTATCCTCATCTCATTACTCATCTGACTTCTCTTATCAATTCCTAGCTCTCATTCTCTTTCTCCCTCTGCATTTAAACATGCTCTTATTCTTCCCATCCTGAAAAAGCCCCTTTGTTCACACTAATTTCCACCCTGTAGCTCTTCTCCATTTCTTTCTAAACTCCTTGAACGTGCTGCCTATTCCCAGCTATCTTCTTATCTCACTCTTCATTCACTGCCTCCCCACTTCCGTCTGGTTTTCAGCCGTCTCACTCAAACGAGACGGCTTGTCTCCAATTCTCTTCTCTCTGCTCGTCACTCTAAGCTCTCCTCTATTCTTATCTTGATCGATCTTTCCACGGCTTTTGACACTGTCGACCACACTGTTCTGCTCTATACTGACTTCTTTAGGTATTTCTGGTTCTGTTCTCAAATGGTTTCATTCTTACCTATCCAATCGTTCCTATTCTGTCACTTGGGCTGTGATGACCTCTGCTCCTCTACCTGTACACTATGGCATGCCACAAGGATCTGTGCTGCAGCCTCTATTATTGATTCTAGGAATCGACAGTCCGCATTAGCATGATATGATATGATATGATCTTTTATAACGTGCCTGTACACAAGCATCTGCGTTCATCTTTCCCAACTAGATAATACTGAATTCCCTGATCCAAACCACTTAGGTGTATTGAAACCTGTAGATCCATCCAAAAGCCTAAGTATATCGCACAGTGGAAGGGGAGAAGATGAAAGCATATTTGATGGTTATACTGAGCCTGTTAGAAGAAGTTCTCATGGGTATCGACTTCACACAATTTGAATCTTTGATTACAAAAGAGTCAAAAACAAACCTTGCAAGGGTGGTCTGAAACATAATTGGAGATGCCCGTACTGACAGCCTGAATGGGTGACTGGGAACAGACAAGTAGGCAGGAATGGCCCTGGGACTGTATCGAAACATCTAAATAAATAAATAAATACCCAGCATGTAAGCCCAGAACCGCAGGTAGGAATCCTAGGGGGCACTGAAGAGAAACGGGGACTGTATGTGACAATGTACCCTGTCTGACGCTTGGGATGTGTTGGCAGGTAAACATTGTGACTGGATGCCACCAACCACTCTGTAATTCAACACCTGGGCACCTGGGTTAGGGCAGGGGTTTGTCAAATGGACCATAAAAAGACTATTTAGCTAAGGTATTATCTAGGATTGCACATATTGGGGTTAATAGCAATGACACTGGCCCTTTAAGACAGGCCCCATAGTGGAAACGCCTGCTATGTCTACTGCTGATAAAATGTACTCATTTAACATTGCTAACACGGCTTACCAAGAAAACAATTTTGAAGTCAGTCATTCAGGTGTCCAGAAGCTCCACGGTCTGAGCACAGCTGCCTCTGACTGACAAGCACAGCACTCCTGAGCTTCTACACGTGTGCGGGCCCGAATTGAATTCAAGGTGGTCTACCACATGAAACATCTGCATCCCAGGGTGCCCGGGAAACCAGCATTCCTCTTTTATCCACACCTGATTTGAGACACATATTCAAATATGGCCACTCACACACAGTCAGAAACCCTCTGGGTACTGTGCCATATATAAGGTAGCCTAGCAAAAATGGTGGCTGGTGAATTTTTTTTTTTTTTTTTTTTCGAGTGTATAATCACCGTGGTGATTTTTACAAGAGGATGAACGAAAAACAACGGAAAACACTCCCCAGTTCCAACAATTATCTGTCAAACTGTCTACTTCTGTGGCCAGGCCCGTTAAGACGGGGGTACATGTGCGAAGATCTGATCCAAAATTTTTGTGGCTGCAATAGACCAAGATGTTCTCAAGCCTCCTATTAGGCGCTCCCACCAGAGCTCTTCCTCCCTCAGATAGGAGTTTTTTAAGTGATGAAGAATGTATGGTGATCTAAATTTGTCAGTACCTGGACATAGTAGTAAAAGGTGCCGTAATGTTTCGCTTTGTTCAATGTTATTACAAAAGCGGCAAGTATTTGTTGTTGAAAGGCCCCTTGTGTACAGAATCTCATTTGTAGGTAGCAAATTTAGCCTCGCACCGAGTAGAGTGTTCCTAGTTTTTTGTCTGGGTGCTTTGTCAGGAAGGGTTGGAGTACATTCAGTTTTCTGTTTGTTGGTGGAAGGTGGCTAGTTAACTTGTACTCAGATGCCTTTTCCAATGTATTTATCCAGTCCAATTCTTCTAGTCGGGTTTTTATCGGGTTCCCCAGAAGTTCTTCAATCGAGCTGCCGCAGATGTCAAGTTGCTGTAAACACATTTGCTCCCATTTGGACGATAACATGGATTTGCTTGAATTCATCTCTTCATGGACCATCTGGAAAATTGCAGAGGAAGAAGGATCTATTATTTTCCGATATAACATAACTGACGCTCTTTTCACGATTGACTCTAAGGAAGAGAGGGAAAGTTCACGTCTAATCAGAGCAATCGGAGTAGAAGATGGCATGTTCAGTACTGAGCGCCAGAACTGACTCTCCAGTCTGGCCCATATGAATTGAGGTAAAGATGGCATGGCCTCGACTCCATAGGTGATGGCCGGGATAACTTTGCCCCTGTAGAATTTAAGTAGTGGCAACCATGAAAAACGTCCGTATTTGTTATCCAGTATTTTTGCTTGCGAGGCTAGAGTTTTCATTTTTTCAGAAAGATGGTGCTGCATCGCTGAGTCATTGGCCGTGGAGTCAATGAGGACTCCAAGATATTTAAATTCAGCCACTTGTTCGATTTTGTTTGTGGCCAGATACCACGAAAAATTCTTCATTTTTGTCTTTTTTTGATTCTTTCCAAATACCATTATCTTCGTTTTCTGTTTGTTTACCTCTAGGTCGTTGGCGGCTGTATATGTGATCAATGCAGGTAGCTGCCGTTGTAAACCAATTGGGGTCTGGTCCAGCTGAATGAGGTCGTCTGCATACAGGAGTCTCGGGATCTTCTCTTTACCCAGTTCTGGGGGGAATACTCGTGCGCTGATTAGAGAATCTTTATAGTCCCCAAAATAGGACAGAAAAAGGGCTGGTGCTAGTGGGCAGCCTTGTTTAACCCCTCTGTCTGTTGTTATGGATGTCGAGAGTAGGCCATTGGTATTCAGTCGTACCTGCATTGATGTGGCAGCGTGCAGGGCCTTGATGGGGTTCAGGATCTCCTGAGGGCAGTCCCAACTGGAAAGTTTTCCCCAGAGCTTCTTTCGGTTGACTAAGTCGAAGGCCTGGGACAGATCTATAAATGCCAAAAACAGGTTCCGATTTTTTTCGCGAGCTTTTGCTTTTAAGAGGCTGAGTATAAAGATGTTTATGCTAGTTCCTACTCCTTTTTTAAACCCCGATTGGAGAGGGTCATTACAGGGCGCACTTTTTGCCCACTGATTAAAGTGATCCAACAAAAGGGAACCATAAACTTTCCCTATCACATCTAGGAGGGCCACCGGGCGAAAATTTCTAGGGTCGTCCTTCCTTCCTTTTTTGAATATGGGAATAATGACTCCTGAGGTCCAAG
Organism: Ambystoma mexicanum; assembly: GCF_040938575.1. NCBI lineage: Eukaryota > Metazoa > Chordata > Amphibia > Caudata > Ambystomatidae > Ambystoma > Ambystoma mexicanum. The sequence continues at coordinate 481,654,357 of NC_090939.1, read as the reverse complement.
TGGGCGGGATTGAGCGAGAGGTAGTGCATTTGTAGAAAATTATGCTCAGCAGGTTTGCCCATTCTTCTGGCGCGGATTTCAAGTTCTCGTTTGACAGACCGTCAGGCCCTGGAGCCCTTGATTTCTTTAGCTTGAGTATTTTGTCCAGAATTTCAGCTCTGTCCGAAAGGTCGACCCACCGAGCTGTCGTCTGGGGATATAAAGGTCCTGCCTCAGAGTCTGGAGATTTGAAGAGTGATGAGTAGAACCCAGTCCATGCTGGTTCCGATATACTGTTTAGCATCATTGTAGATGCCTCCTTAGCTCGTGGGTTAACCAGACTCCAAAAGTCTCTAGAGTTGGATTTTCCAATTTGTTCTAACATGTTTTCAGAGTCTTGTTGGTGTAGTTTTAAGCGGTGGCCCCGTAGCCAGTTTTTATAGGCTCTTGTTGTCTCCTTCATGTAAGCCCTAGTAGCGGGCGAGTTGTTTCTTGCAGCCATTCTTTTAGCTCTGCGGAGGATGTTTCGCTGTGCCACCAACAGCGAGTCAAAAGTATGTGCATGGTAGGTCTGGGTTGTATTGGGCCCCTTCGATCTTTTTAACGAGGCTCTATAAGGTTCCAAAAATGGTCTGTAATCCACCTTTGCGGCCTCCTTGCTGCTTCCATACAAACAAGTAATTTCTTGAATGTTGATCCGTGAGATCCTTACCCGGTTGCCTTTTCCTACCGGTTCTATTCTTTCAGAGTAATGATCTGTATCTGGTTTTGTGGAGGCCCATTTAATGGCCAGCAGGTTGTGATCGCTTTGCTGTGACTGGCAAATGTTGAAATCTATCAACCGGGCTAACAGCAAATCAGAGACGAATATGTAGTCTATTGTTGAGCTGGTCAAACCTCTTTTCCATGTTGGTAGAGAGATAGAGTCAAGAAATGTAGTTGCAGAGTTGAAAAGATGTCTGGCCGTCATCAGCTTCTGCCAGGCTAAGCCTTGTTTACAAGGCTTACTCTGTGCGGGGTCTGTGGTGCTATTATTAGCCAATGGGCACTTGATGTTTAAGTCCCCACATATTATAACATCGCATACCCCAAACTCTAAGTAGACTGAGTCCAATGTGGAGGTTACTATATCAAACAGTGAGGTCTGTTGAATCCCTTTATGGTTCCAATAGATCGACATCACCAACAGGGGGGTGCATGTTTGATGTTCTTCCCCAGCCTCCTTTCGTTGCCACGAGATGAGTACCGCGATGACGTATGGGGTCGTCAAGATGGTTTTGGTTATTTCTAAACCCACACCCATCCGGACTGCGATGATTAGGCCTGATGATGGTCTTCCTTTAGGGCCCGCTAATGCTTCTGAGAAGGCAATCTCGAAACCATCCAATGTTGGTTTGGTTTGTAACCAGACTTCTTGGAGGCATAAGATGTCATAGTCCCCTAAATTGATGTCTCCAAAAGTTGTCAAATGTAAAAACCCTCTTGTGTTCCATGATGCCAGAGTCAGTTGATGTTGGTCTTGGTCAGTGTTTGTAGATTCTGATGGCTATTTCTGTAGGCGTGTGGATAAAGCTTTTGGTAGCCAGGCCCATGAAGACGATTCTAAAGACGGTCTGGTCTGAGTCACTTTTTGGGTCTCTTCTAAGGTTGTGGGAGCCTTTGTGTTAGAAGAGCTACTAGGGGAATTTGCTTTCCCCTTTGGAATAGAGTCGATCGTGTTGGACTTAAGAGTAGCTGGTGGTTTCTTTACGGAATTTTCCTTTGAGTTAGTGGACTGACATTCTTCGTTTGATCTTTCCTCCGTTGTACAATCCTTTGTCTTGTCATTATCTGTTCTAGGTGGTCTGGTTATTGTTAACTCAAACCCTTGTTTGAATAGTACTTCCTCTGCTGCTAGTAGTGCTGTAGTCACATCAGCTGATGATGTGTATAGCAGACAATATGCTGTATGGTCCTTGTGGAAAGGTTCCACCGTTGTAAGGTCCTCTGATTTTAAATTTCTTAAAGAGGAGATACTATGTAGCAGTCTCAACACCGTACGTCTATTTAGTACCAGATATTTTTGGTTCCCAGACCGTTGGCGTATTTTGACCGCTGGATTCTTGTTGTGGTGTTTCAAGTCTTGGTGCGACTTCTTCGTATGATGGAATCTACGATCCCCATTCTCATGTTGTTTATATTCTTGAGGTCCCTTTCTCTTGTGAGAATACGTCAAGTCTTTAGAATTATCCGGTAGATCAGATTTTGTTTGAGTGTGAACTCTTGATCTATACGTCACTTGAGGCCGATGAGGAGGTGAGACCACTTCACAATTTTGTTCAGGACGCTTTTCAGTGAATTTCCTGAATTGATCCCCTTGAGTGCTACGTAGAGATTTGAAGCGCTCATCCAGTGAGCTAAAGCCTGAAAGGTCTCTCGTGACTGACTGCTGGTTGTGTGTCATCTTAGTTAGACGAGAGTTCGCCCCTTTCTGTTTGTCCGGGGAGTCGTCAAAGTGTTGACTTATGTCCATCAAGTCCTTTTGCATAAGAAAATCTTCTACTGTTTTTGGTGACTGCGATGGGACTTCTAAATGTGCCTCTATGTCTGACTCTTTTGTTGTCACTGGTTTCATCCCTCCCCAGTTTTGGGGCGTCTTTGGTAAGGGATCTTTTTGTTGGAGATCACATTGCGGCATTACTGGAGATGCTTTAAACAAAGGAGCCGTCTTGAGGCATGTGTGCGTTTTGAGAGTCTGTTGCTTTGGTCTCATGTCCAAATTCCCCTCAAAACGCGGCCCTGGGTTCATTGGTTTGTGGCCTGGGCCTTGGGTGAGTTTCGATCCTAAGTGGTCTTTCTGTGGGAGGATGGCGTCTAAACAAATTACATCGTTTACGCTCAGATTGTTAGATGTCAGATTTGCTCTGATTGGCAGTGTGTTGAGAGAGCCTGACATGGAGGTTGAGCCCGCTTTTGGCCTTGTCCCACAATCAGTGTAGGATACGTCGCTGCACGGAGTGACTGGTGCTATTGTTTGGGTACTTACATCCATCCCTAGGCTATCTTTGTTGGTTTTTCTTAAGCTTGATAGGGCTTCCATGAACTCAACTTGTTGGAGCTGCAAAGCACCAATTGGGTCAGTTTTTCTTTTCTCTAAAGCGTTGATGTAACCTTCTGTAAATGAGCTTAGAATTCATCATCGCAAAGATAGAAGTGTGGTCTTTCAAAGAGTCGTTTATTGCCTCATAGAGTTTGCAAAAAGGTGCTAGAGCGATGGTTACAGCAGACATGATGTACATGAAATCCGCTTTTTTTGACGGAGTCTCCTTAGGGATAGTGTAAGAAGCCTCACTTGATCTTCTATTAGATGCGGAACTCACAGGTGTTGAAGGCGGCCATAGCCGCGGCAGTTCCTTTGATTTCTGTTGGGAGGTCGTCAGCCTTGGGATGGAGCCCTCTCGGGGGTCCAGCAGGAGGTCTTTGTTTCCATTTTCCTCGTGTGCTTCCCTGGCCGAAGGAGCCACCGAAGGGGTGGGCTTGTATCCCGAGTTGCTTTTCTCAAAAGGGTACTCCGTCGGACTTGGACTGTCAGCTAGCCCCGAACAGTTTAGATCCGGTGACACTGGTAGAGGTGGTATTGATCTTGTGCTGTCTGACTGGGGTAAGAAATTCTTACTTCCCAGTAGAGGTTCAATTAAAGGCTCAGCCTCCAAGACAGTTGGGGCTTCACTGTGAGACTCCTGGACTTCACCACAAGGCTCATTATGCACTAGTGATGGTGGTGGAGTTACCGATTTCTCTATCCCAGTTTTTTGTAGTTCCAAGAAAGTTGGTGAGCCTGATGGACCAAAGTTAGGAGTATCTATTGGATGCACCTTTGTATGAGTTGATGGAGCCATAAACCCACTGTTGGAGGAATTCTTCTGAGAGCCCGATGATGCAGTGAGTAGAGGTTCTAGGAGGGCTTCCAAAAGGTCTGCGTCTGAAATTTCCCCAAGCCCTGCATGGTGCAATTTCTTTGTGGCTTGTCTGTGAAAAAGCGTTTTTAGTGAGTTTTCCAAACGCTGACTCGCCATTGGTGTTGCTAATCTCGGAGGTTTTTTTGCAGCTGTTCGCTTGGTAGACTTTGGAAGGTCAACATTTTTCTTAGAAAGCAGTCTAAATGGGATTCCATGTAATTGGCGAGTTGGATCCCCCTGTTTGCTACCTCTCCTCAAGTCTATAGATTTGACAACCTCAGGTTCGATGGGCTCAAGACTTATGGGGGCCAAAGGAGAGAAGGTTAGTGCGGGCGAGGTTGGAATCGTCTCAACTGAGTGTTCAAGAGTCTTGTCCCCTCCCTCTGGCGATTTTAGGCCATTTCTTTCATAAATGGACAATTCCGCACGTTCTGCTGGTGGTGAAGAAAGTTTATTATGAACTTGAGCCTTTGTTAGAATTTGTAGTGGGGGCTCTGTCACAATATCCGTGTCCGCCTGATGGCGCTGTGGGGCAGCTGAACCAGGAGGAGTCAAGTTTAAGGGCTTCTCTGCCCCACAGACTCTGGTTTCCTCATCCGGATGCTGGAGTGTGCACGAAGCTCCCTTGAGTGCAACAGGACCTGTGCAGCCCAGCCGCGGCTCCCCCCGGTCCACGACCATGGTGGCCTCCCCTCCTCCGAGGGGCGGCTCCTCCGAGTCATCCACCGGGAATGGACACCGGGCCTCAGCCTGCCCACCTCCTGTGCGAATCCGTCCGCGCTCGGCCCCAGCCTCCAACAGCTGTTCAAACGAGGCTTTCCCGCAGCTCCGTTGATCCGGGGAGCCGCGGCTAGCCCTGCCGCCAGCCCTGCTCGTGAGCTCTTCGCCGACGCCATCCGACCCCAGCCCCACCCGGTCTCCAGCCCGGGAGGCCCCCCCTCCTACGAGGGGGGGACCCCCCACGCCGTTCACCGATGCAGCCGGGGGTCGCGGCACCGCGGCTCCTCTGGGGCTGGAGCCCATCACCGGCTCTAAGGTGAAAATGCTACATTGCTCCAGTCGCCTCGATCTGCCAGCGGCGTCCCCAGCCGTGGGGAAACCAGAGGTATGTTCGATCCACTCCTCTGGTAGTAGTTGTTGTTTGTGCTTCTGTATGGAGATGATGTTTTTAGTGGCATGCTGTTGCACAGTTGATTGCACATTTGATTTGAGTAACTTCAACTTCTTTGATGGGACGTTTTGTGGTTTGCCTCCTGATCTTTTCAAAGAGCCTGCACAGGCTAGAGTGTTAGAAGTCAGGGTAGAGTGAATTTCTCTAGAAGGTGAGGGACCCAACAAAAGGGCAGACGAACTGTTGGCACTCCGCAGTCTTCGTGGAGCATCCTCCTCTTCAAAGATGTTGTGTCTCAGGTCCAGGGTCTCTCCCCCATCCGCCCTAGACGCCATTAGACTGCCACAGACTGCCCACTCTCACACCACTCCGCTCCGCTTCGCTGCTGCCTTCTGATTTTGAAGGAAAAAGGCGCCAAAAATGTCTCTGTAGCCACTGTAGAAAGACTGAGAGGGACTGCCACAGACTGCCCACTCTCACACCACTCCGCTCCGCTGCTGCCTTCTGATTTTGAAGGAAAAAGGCGCCAAAAATGTCTCTGTAGCCACTGTAGAAAGACTGAGAGGGACTGCCACAGACTGCCCACTCTCACACCACTCCGCTCCGCTGCTGCCTTCTGATTTTGAAGGAAAAAGGCGCCAAAAATGTCTCTGTAGCCACTGTAGAAAGACTGAGAGGGACTGCCACAGACTGCCCACTCTCACACCACTCCGCTCCGCTTCGCTGCTGCCTTCTGATTTTGAAGGAAAAAGGCGCCAAAAATGTCTCTGTAGCCACTGTAGAAAGACTGAGAGGGACTGCCACAGACTGCCCACTCTTTTTTTATTGGAGGGGCATAAATATTTCCCCCAAATATGCCTGAATGACCAAGAATAGCGAGGAAGCTCAAATGAAGCAGGGACCGTTCGGAGGCATGGGTTTTTCCTACCCATGAGTTTTTTTTTTTAATAACTTGTTAAAATAATGCATTTGGCAACACACTTTAACTGAAATATTGGGGAAAAGCCAGACAGTTTCTAATTTGGATTGTAGGCGAACACATGAAAAAATCCATAAGATGCAAGTCACCAAGAGTGCACAGGAGCTTTTCCCAATGCGTTTTCCTGATGTCGTTGTCCACACTACATGCCAGTATAAAAACATGTTCATGCTGGCTGTGCCCGTACATTTCTATGCTGGCTGCATTAATATACGCTAGTATTCCCATATAAGAACACACTCGTATTTGCTTTGCGCATAATGCAAGTAATGATACTGTAAGACATGTCCATGCTGGTTCTGACACTATATGGCAGTACTGCCACCTTATAAGATACTCATGTTGGTGCTGTCATTAAAAAAGCAATGCCACAATATGAAAACATTTCCAACCTGGCTGCACCAAAATACCAGTCTGGACACGTACTACCACTTAACCTGCTTCTTTTATCAAACATGCTCAGTAAAAAATACCATGCCAAACAAATAGCTAGATTGGCTGCACCAAAATGCCAGTCTAGCCTGGTTATAACACTTATCATACTTGCTTCATCAAAGTTGCCAGGTAAAGAATGTGTATACATGTCAGGGAAGATTAAGGATTGAGGCCAAGTGCATGTGTGAGTCAGCGCAAGTGTGAGGGGCAGGGTGGGTGGGGGACTGAGGCAGAGTGCATATGTGAGTGGTGCATGTGTGAGTTTCAGGGCAGGTTGGGATTGATGCTGAGTGCGTGCATGAATATGATTGAGGTTCAAAGTGGGTAGGGGATTGAGGCTGAGGGCATGCGAGAGTGAGTGTGTGTGCTAGTATTAGGGCAGGTGGGTGACTGAGGCTCAGTGTGCGAGTGAGTGCAGCAGAGTGTCACGGCTAGTGAGGACCTGCCTGAGGCTGAGTGCATGTGAATAAATATCAGGGCAGGTGGGAAATTGAGCATGAGCTTATGTGTGAGTGTATGCGAAAGCCAAGTGTGGAGGCTGGGCGTTTATGTATTTATTATTATCAAAAGAAGGCGGAAGAATCTTCTCCATATTTAGGGATAGTAATGAATGTAAAAGGGAAGCAAGCAATACTACCTAGACACGATGGGGTGGGTGACTCCCCACCGCCACACTAGGGGCTGTTATAGAGGCCTGCACATACCATCAAGAGGCAGGGGTCGGCTAGCTGGTCTCACGAAACTGTGTTTCCCAGGGCTGCCTGTGTTAGAAAGCAACATGCAACAATTTCAGAACAATGCTGAGCAACGTGAGATGGGATCGGGTCAGCAGCAGCGTTGGTTGCTGAAGTGCACTCAGGGCTACTGGCCATGGAACTTCAAGAAATGCCACCCTGTGCTGCTCGGGTGTTTTTTTCGGGCAGCCTCCATTGCCTTTTCTTTTGGGCAGGAGATCTTGTCTGGTTATGTTAGTTAAGTGGGGTTTATACCACACACGTCATTTGCATGTTCTCCAAGCGCTCTGGTGGATCTGAATGGGAAGGGAATGGGACAGGTTTTTTTATTTATGTATTTTGCATTCGTAAGGTGCTTATACATCTAGGAATTGTGTTTCGAAGCGCCCACAGAGCAGAGACGGGGGGGGGGGGGGACAAGGGGAAAAAACAAGACAATGGGCAAATTAACAATGATGGGCAAAAGGCAGAGGCGGTCCTACTAGTCCTTGTGGACATTTGTAACGTGCAAGTGCAGAGAGAGAGAAGGGACAAGGGAGGGGAGTAAGTGCTGGAGGACCGAGAGAGGGGGAAGGGCCAAATAGCCGGTTGCAAAGCAACAGGTAAGTGCAAGGCAGTGACCAATTGATAGGAGAGTGGTCGGGTCACCCTGCCTGTTGAATCAATGCTACATACTCACAGGCGAATTAACAAAGGCCTTGGAATGAGCGGCCTAAGACCATAAAATGTACTTTAACTTTTAAAACTTACCTCAAGTGCAAAGTGTGCACCACGGACGGGACCCCTCTGATGATCCCTCATTGCAGGACTCCTGTCCTGAATTTTCTTTGCAGGCAGACCGACGTGTCCTGTTCCTCGACATTCGGAACGGAACCGAAACCAAACCAAGGCTGGTTCCATTTCAATTAATTTCCCTTTCCCATGTTCCTGCGCATGGGTGGGTCCCCAGTCTCGTTCTCTTGTGATGAGAGCTGAGGGAGGAGGGTCTCAAGTCAGAGGGCTGGGCGGGAGAAGTGACCTCTCCCTCAGTTGCCCGCCCCTATCCTGTCTCCTACATAGAATGGGTGGGGTCTGCAATTCTGACCCCACCCAGCCTGTATGAGGGACAGGACAGGGAGTGGGGTCAAGAGCAAAGCCCACGTTTCTTTCTTAAGGGCCCCAGGCATCCTTTAGAGCCAGCTTGATGGTCATTCTATTGTGTCCCAAATCTGTTCTGGTTCTGTGCAGCAGGGATGGCTCATTAGAACGCTCCCCTCTGCACATTCAGTGCAACCCCCCTATCCATGAGTAACAAGCTAGTCCTGTTATTCATGGGCATGCAGGGGTGTGGGGCACTGCCCCTGCCTAGCAAGCGTGGATTGGCCTACTGGGAACACTGGAGATTTCCCAGTGGGTGTCTGCATCGGATCTCCGTGAAATCACTGCGGCTGATTTTCCTGCGACGGAAATGTTCACATGGGAAATGCATGAATACAAAATGTTTGTACATTCCCCATGCAAACATGCAGGTGTGCCCCCGCAACCCCCACTCACTATGATTTGTAATATAGTGAGCGGGATGTTGCGGGGGACACCCCATGCAGCCCCCATTTCTTTTCTTTTTTTTCTGTTGGGAGAGCTGCGGACGTGTCCCCCTCAACCCCTGCTCACTGTAGTGAGCGGGGTGTTGCGGGGGACACCCCCAGACTTCTGCAGCCTTTTTTAAAATGTATTTTTCAGACTGACCCCACCAAAACACCTAAACACATACCACGAAAAGTTAAAACTTTTGGTAGTTAGAACTTTTCGTCGTGTGTGTTTTAGGTCTTTTGGTGGGGTCTGTAAATTTTATTCAGACATTTCGTCCTATTCCCTCTGCATCACGGGCTTCTTTTTGTGTGATTACCTATTTTTTTCATTTTCTAATGGGAAAGGATTTGGACTTGTTCACTCAGTGTAATATGGGACCACTTGGAACAACATTTGTAGGCCCTCATTTGGTTCCCGTTCCACCCCTGTAGCCTAGAGCAGCATAGGAGTTGGAGTGTGGGGAAAGACATTGTGCATAGTTGGCCATGGCTGGAGAGGGGGGGGCTGGCGGAGCAGAGGCAATTCAGAGAGGAGCGGAGACTGGTGAAAGGAGGAGTAGGAGGAGAGAGTAAGATAAGAGGATGAAAACCTGAAATGGAGAGCAGAGGAGGTGGGAGATAGAGTACGATCATAGGGAGAGGAGGAGCTGAAAGGAGGCCGGAAGAGGTGAGAAAAAGGGTGAGACTAAAGAAGGAGATGGTGTTGGAAAGGGGACATATTCTTCACACAACATTATCAGTAATGTAAGAGACCAGAAAGGAAGGGGTGCCCTTAGTGGGGTTCATACAAATACATTATTGTGTATTTTGTAGATGTAGCATGCATGCTGGAATAGCAGCCATCTTAGATATTAGCAGCCATTTTGTAGCGCACAGCTGAAACATGGCTCAGCATACAGCACCCCAGGCCAAGGCCGTGAACATGAGTGCAGGAATAGGTTATGCCAAACACTGATGAGAAAGGCCAGAGCAACACAGATCCACAAAACCCCTCATTGTCCTAAAAGGCTGCCAACCTGGGAAGAATGTCCCCTGCAAGGCCACGGGATGAGTGCTGGGTGCCTGTGAACAGCATAATCTAATGAGAAAGTGGGCACGGCCCCTAACCCCCACCAGTCCTAATCCTAAATTATAGCCCCCAACTTCTTTGGTTTTAGGACCCCTGAATTCCAGTGTACTAGATAAAACCAGACCTCTGACCATAAAACCTGCTGGACCCCCGATCAATCAAAAGATCAGAAATCGGGGCCCTTCTGCCTTCACTCCTAGGTCACATGATTTGTGCTGCGAGGTGCAGGGTGGGATGAAATTATAGCTCAGAATGAGGGTGGGAGACCTTGGAGGAATGCCGGCCTGTCTGGGAGCGTGTGAACTGTGTGTGAATTAGTGTGGCTTCTGGTGCCCCCCCAACCTGTTAAAAGAAGGAAGACCTGTATTGTTTATACCTGAAAGACTTTTCTTCATATCACTGTACCTTCCCCCCCGCCCGCCGCCCCACTCCACCTCCCCCCGCTGAAGGAGAGAACCAGACCTATGTGAAGGATATTTGTTTAATGTTAACTTGGAGAAGTGCCATCCTAACCAAACCTGAGTTATACTTTAAGTAATTTGACTACAAGGGGAGGAGGTGTAGCCTGGAACATGAGGGTCCAGGATAGAAATACAAGTTTCAAACAGAGAGGAGTGCTGGATGCAATATCAAAGTTATGTTTCTTCAAACTGTTTTTCTTTTCCCCTTTGAAAACACTCCATATTTGAAATCGTGTTAATAAACCAGACTTGCGACACTTAAATTGGTGTTACAGTTCTGTTAATGCCACAAGTACTTTGTAACACCCCGTAAACTGAGTCAGCATGACATTATGTGTTTGGGCTATTCTTATGACCGTACCTTATTGAACCATACCAAGCCGAGCCTCCAAAGCTTGTTAAGTTACTTAAGTGACAACACGTGAGAAAGAAAGGGACTTAGTGATAAATACTGCCACATCAAAGATCACGTGCCTAGGAAACAAGCATAAGGTAGGATTTGGTGGGTGGCCAATCACCCTGACTTCAGAATCCTTTATCAGGCGATCTTTCCAAGCAAACGTGGCAGTGACTCTTGGTATAGAACCCTTTTTCCCAACATGTTGATTTATTTGGACACTTTTGAAAACTTTCAGTCTTTTAAGACGATAATGAAACCAAATATGTCCAAGTGAACTAAAATATGCGCAGAAGTGTGATACACCCTTTGACCAAATGCGAAATCCTTTGTCTCGTCTAGTGACGTCTGCATGATTTTTATTTTTCCCATCGTCAAAAGACATGAAAAGAAAGTAAATGTACCTCTTCCCCCCTCCCCCCAAACGTGTGGCACGAGAGGAAAACCAGGCTTCCATGTGCAAAGTGTTGCCTGGGCCAGGTGACGGACAATGCAATATGCAGCTCACCTTGTGTCTGGGAAGGCCGAGGGGATAAGTCACACGAGCGCAAATAGTTCACATTCAGGGCCTAATTCTATGACATATTTCAAACTGCCATGCCATCCAACGCCATTCTTATTTTCCTTGTTTTAGTTTATTCATTTTTGTTAAGTCAAAGCTACGCAGACATTTCTTGATATTATAATCATGCCCCAGAGAATACATTAAACTGGTTGTACATAGGAGACAAATGCTCTCACTTCCACGCAACCAAGGATGTGGAGATAAAGTCAGGGTTAGCATAGAACAGACTTAAACCATCTCCACACGTCACAATGCAGACTGTCTGCTATCAAAAGTAGAGGAGCACCGCTCCCGACCGCTCCCGCCCTCTTCGACCACTGTCTCCATGCTTCTGTAGCCCTCACCCACACAGCGTTGCATTGGTAGAGTGTAATCGACCTGGGCCTCTGATTGAGCACTTGTCAGAGCAGGGCATGAGTAGCACATCTGCCAACAACTTTTTGGAATTGTCCTTGTATTTTTTTTGTTTATTTAGCTGGAGAAGTACATCATTATAACAAAAGGACAATAAAGAGACTTCCTTATTAAAATGTGCACTTTATCTTGCGGCTTAAACAGAAGAGGAATAAAGTTGTTCAAAGGCGATCATCCCCCTTTCCAAAATTATTTCGAGAGCCCTGGCGTTCGAAAGCTGATTTTATTTGATGTATGTGTATTCATTTATTTGTATTTAGTTTATTTGCTTTTGTAGAGTCAAGTCCGTGTCATAGGCAAAACAGAAAACTGGTGTTCCATTAGAACCAAGAGAAATGTCTGGTCCCATTACAGTGTGTTAAGGGCACCCCTATGGTATGGACATTTTACTCTCATGCAGAGTTCCTGCTGCCAGCTTTGATCACTCAAATTGTCCACACCTTTTGACATGGGTGACTTCTCTCTGCCCAGGCTGGAAAATGTCAATTGTGATTAAGGTGCCATGGCTTGATGACTGTACTTAACATAGCACTCAGTATCCTACTGACCTGGCCCATTTAAAGGAACCATTCTGAGAGAACCTTGCCGTTATTTGTTGGGCATTGCAACTTGTGAACTATTGTACAAGCTTTACCTGCTGTAGTACCTGAACATCTGCTTTTCTCGAGATGCCTTAACGTATGATGCCAGTGTTGGGTAACTACATACATCTGGAGATGAGCACCAAACTCGGGGAGCTTTATGACACTAGCTGTCCTATTATGGAAATCCAGCAATGGCTCGTCACTCTTGGAATTCCCCTCACACAGTCAGGCATTTATTACCACACTAGCGGAACATATGAGCCATGGAAGAGGCTCATCAAGACGAGTAAGTGTTGTACAGCTTGGTTGTGCTATAGTGGCAAGTCAGAGTGCAGTCTAAGGCATGTGGTGCATTTCTCACCCATTAGGTTATGTAGTGTCCTTTCCTATTTACAACAACACAGTAGGAGGCTCTTCGCCATTTGCAAGCCTGGAAACCCTTGTCCGTATCATGAAAGGAGTTCAATTCTTAGGACATTCCCTGGGTTTGCTGCACAGAAATCTGGGCTTTTACGTTAGAACCCCCTTTACATCTCCTCTCAGACTCTCCTGCCTCTTGGCAACTTGAAAGTCCAAAGCCTATGCTTCCTCTCATTGATCCCATTTGTATTTCCCATGACTCCCTCCACTTCAGCTCTGCTCTTCAACCTCCTTCTTGTATTACTCCTTATACATCTATCTCATGTTCCTCTCTTTTCTGGCTTTACATAGGACTGGCTACAGGCCTTTCATTCTTTTGTGCACACTTCAATACTTTCAAAATAAAACAAACAGTACTATATTTGCATTGTCAAGGTCGATACAAAGTGTTCCACATTCACTTGATGAAGGTGTATGGTAACGTAGGCAACAGTACTTACATTAACATTCCCCTTTTCTATTCTTAAGATAGGTATCTGTGCAAGATCATATTTGAGCTGCTGTATCAATAAGATGAGAGGACGGCTTGGCTGCTAAAGGTTATCCTGTTCCGTGATTAAAGCCGCCATGTCAGAATATGTGTCATCAACAATGCCTGCCTGACTATCGGTTGAAAGGGGAAGACTGAAAGGTCAGTTAATGTACCATACTCACTCATTCTTTTTCACCTCACACACCCACTCTACCTTACCCCACTCACCTACTCTAACTCATCCTACCGCATGTGAGGGCTCGGAAATGTGAGACAGAGCACGTTGTGAAGTTTTCTCAACAAATGCCATTTTATTAAATTACAAGGTTGGATGAACGCCTCACCATCCCTACCCTGACAAGGATTTCCCTGCCTAAAATTAACTAAAAGAAACTCTCTAACAAAAGATATCTGTCCCTCACACTTAACACATAACAAATAAACAAGGAAATGCAAGGCAGTTCTAAACATTAATAAATGAATTCACAATGTATCCCCAGTCTCTCTTGTATTATATTGTATTGTATTTGGTTATTTATACAGCGCTGTTTCCCCATTTGTATGGCCACAATGCGCTTTGTGGTTGGAATGCCCTTGGTGACCGTAGTCAATGTGCTGGAGGCTCTAAGAGTTTTAAATTAGGAGATGCATGTGTGCATTTTCACCATGCTAGGACATAGGTGGCTGGCTAGGCTTGACTAAGCAACCCAAGAAGGTCAGGCACGTGGGTGGGCGCTGTTGGTGGTTTGCAATAGAGTGCTATTGTTGAGCGTGTCAATGTGTGGCCAGCTATACCAATTTTCCTTTCGTTGGTAGTCGCTGTATGGTAGTGGCAAAGGTGTTGAGGTACGTCAGGTGTTTCAGTGCTGCTAGACCGATGAGCATAGCCATAGCTGCATTCTACGGTGCATGGATGTTTTTCCATGCCTGCGGCCTGTGTCCACAGACGTGGTGTAAGGTATACGTACTGTAGGGTTCGATGTTGTTCGGCTTTACAGTCCTGTATAGTGGGAGATAGCCTCACAATGTAATAGGAGAGAGGCCTAGGTTTCATAGTCCGTATAGTGGGAGAGACGCCTAGGTTTCACAGTCCTGTATAGTGGGAGAGGGCCTAGGAATCACAGTATAGTACGTTTTGCAATATAATATGCAGATATGGGGATACACCTAGATTTGAGAGCCCTGCAGAGTAGGAGAGAGGCCTAGGTTTCACAAAATAATTTGGGTACGGGGGAACCATGCCTAGAATTGAGAGTCTTGTATAGTGGGAAAGAGGCATAGGTTTCACAATACAATAGGTTTCATATTATAATAATCAGATATGGACTAGGTTTCACCATACAGTAGGTTTCGCAACATAATAGGCAGATAACGGGCGGTACACCTAGAATTGAGAATCCTGTGCAGTGGGAGAGAGGCCTAGGTTTCACAATACAGTAGGTTTCACAATACAATAGGAAGATTTGGGGGATACACCTAGATGTACAGTAGAAGAGAGGCCTATGTTTCACAAAACAATTTGGGTACAGGGGAAACGCACCTAGAATTGAGATTCCTGTATAGTGGGAGAGAGGCCTAGGTTTCACAATACAGTTGGTTTCCCAATATAAAAGGAAGATATGGCCTAGGTTTCACAATACAGTAGGTCTCACAATATAATAGGAGTGAGGCCTAGGTTTCACAGTCCTGCACAGTGGGAGAGAGGCCTAGGTTTCACATTCCTGTATAGTGGGAGAAGGCCTAGTTTTCACAGTACAGTACGTTTCGCAAAATAATGGCAGATATGGGGATACACCTAGATTTGAGAACCCTGTATGGTAGGGGGGAAGCCTAGGTTTCACAAAAACAATTTGGGCATGGGGGTAACACACCTAGAATTGAGAGTCCTGTATAGTGGGAGAGGGGCCTCGGTTTCACAATACAGTAGGTTCCACAATATAATAGGAAGAGATGGCCTAGGTTTCAAAATGCAGAAGGTTTGACAATATAATAGGGGAGTGGCCTAGGTTTCACAGTCCTTTTTAGTGGGAGAAAGGCCTAGGTTTCACGGTCTTGTATAGTGGGAGAGGGCCTAGGTTTCACAATACAGTAGGTTTCACAATATAATAGGCAAAAATGGCCTAGGTTTCACAATACTATATTTCACTGGTGATGCTGCTGTGTGGTGAGCTGAAATGTTGGGTGGTTATTAATATCCTGGAAAATCTTCTTAACCTGGCCGGACTCCCTTTCTCCAGGTTTAATTGTGATTCTGCTTCACATTTCAAGAAAAGAACACAAGGAAATCCTGATTTGTAACAAAGTTCCAATACAGTTCGATGCAACTTCAACTTGTAAATGGAAAATTCCAACACAAAGGCTATAAGACTCTCTTCTTTTTCTTTGAAAAAGTTCCCAGTTCCTCAGTAGCAGCAATGTTTATCTTGGTCAGGATAATTTGCCACTTTAATAACTCAAAGAAATATAACTTCTCTATAACAGCCTGGCACGGCTCTTGCTCCAGTACCACTAACAACATAAAAATGTCTCTGTCAGGACCACCTTATAGCACCCCTTCAATTTACACCTGGCCTGCTTTTATCCCAGGACTACAATCGCGAAAGGTTTGCCATCCAGGTACACTCCCCTGCCCAAACAGTGTTTACAATAACAAGTACTTTTGTTGTCAACAAATGGCAGATTCAAAACTCTCAACAACCTTTCAGGGAAAACAAGATTTCACATTGATGCTCTTTAATACTCTTCTGCAAATGATGATCTTCGCCTTCTAGATATCAAATACCAGAATGGTAGCCTTTTTGCCATTCTTGTTTCCCCAACAGCTTCACAGAATTCAACAAATAGCAGCTTCAACACTTTCAAAAACCTTTCAGGGAAAACAAGATTCACATTGATACTCTTTAATACTCTTCTGCAAATGATGCTCCTCTCCTTCTGGATATCTTTTCCCAGAAGGCAGCCTTTTTGCCACTCTTGTTTCCCCATTTCACAATCAACGAATGACTGACAGGGATAGGGTCTCTTCATGCCTCTCCCCTGGTTTTGGTAATGTGTGTTTATCCCAGCTTGCACTATATGTTGTATTCAATATGGGCAACAAATTTCAGAGTTTATAGATCTTGCATTAACCCCCCTTCTGCTTTTGGCAATATTGGCTAGGAGTCAGTGCAGAGTCTCGTGAGTGTCTGAGGCACCCTGTTCTACTGTTTTGCTGTGCATTCAGACTGTGTTGCTGCCAGTCCACTTCCTATCTCCATTGCTACTGGAAGGAGTGAGTAGCATAAAGACCCCTGCAGACCGTGGAGCGGCGCAGAGTCGGTGCACAGTCTCGTGAGTCTCTGAGGCACCCTGTTCTACTGTTTTGCTGTGCATTCAGACTGTGTTGCTGCCAGTCCACTTTCTATCTCCATTGCTACTGGGAGGAGTGAGTAGCATAAAGACCCCTGCAGACCTCAGAGTCGGTGAAGAGTCTTGTGAGTCTCTGGAGGCTTGCGAGGCTTGAGTGGCACCTGCCCCTACATTATGGAATGAGACAAGGAATTGGGTTGGAAGCAGCACCAGCCCCTTACCCGACTGCAGTTACGGCGTGGTGTCGAAGGAGGACCCTGTAAGCCTACCTCATTAACGAGCCGGATTGAATCAACATCCTGCAGAAATCAAGTAAGGAAATCTGACAACACACTGTGTTCTGTCACATGCTCCATAAGCACAGCAAGCGAAATGAAGCGCTGCTGTGCCTTAGTGCCCCTGATAATGTAGCTCTTGCGGTTTCGGCATTACAAAGTGGACAGGAAAATGCCGTTGTCATGAGAGTTTGTGCGACAACATCCGTAGGAAGGTCTTCCTTATTACCATCCTCTCTGATGTTGGAAGTCCTGCAGAGTCACTATCCCGCTGCGGACAGAAAAATTCTCTGTGACTTGCCGTTACTGTATCCTATGATGCAAAGCGGATATATGCTGAATGACTTAAACCATCCAAGTGTGGATAAAATAAAGGCAGCAAAGGGGAAGGCCGTGGTGCCATCTCTGCGAGTTTTGTCGTGGAGAGTGATGCAGAAATATGAACCATTTGTGCTGCAGCATAGCAGTCATCTTGATCGCAGGACGCAGCGCCTTACTTCAGAAAGACTGGTGCATGGGTTGAAAGAGTTGATTGTTCTGATGAAGCTGCCCAAGTTGCTCAACCCCTGCTCAGAACTCATGATATACCTGTGACATTAGCCTCTCCAAATCAGTAGATGGGGGAGGCTAGAGGGAACTCTTTGCCCCCACGGGTGATAAACTCAACACCCCCCTTGGGCTGTGAAATAAAAGGGGTAATGAGCTGTCCAATAATCAAGATTTTCATCAAACAGCGACCATGGACATCAATTTGGAAGATGCGAAGTCTCCGAGTTAGTCGGCTGTGACTAAATACAAGGAGCTTGCGGTTGGTATTTCCAACAGTTTTGAATCCACTGATCAACTAAAAACTGCTGAGCCCTGTGAAAAAAGTTCTAGTCCAAGAGAGAGGCGTAATTCGTTGGCAGTAGTCAATAAGCTTCTGCAAGATCTAACTCAAATGAATGGAGCATTCAATTCTAAAACCAACACCCCATCTGTTAATCAGGCTTTTTTTAATGAGCCTCGTGCCACTACTAATCTAAGCAAAGATACCTCAAGTGTGGCCATATCTGGCATTCAATGACCAGTAGGGGCAAAAAAAGAAGACGGTTGGATTTTAGTCCATCTCCACCGATCCTTTGCTCACAGAAAATAATTAACTCTCAAAGAAAAGTAGTGAGCACAAGCGTGAACACAAGTTTCATGAGAACCACCAAATTGGACTCTAATAACGAGATCTTAAAAGTGTGTGGTGAAGGGGAGAAGAGTTCTTATTCCTCGACTGACGAAACATCATCAGAATCCTCCTTCATGGAACGCGACTACCCAAAAATAAGAAGACTGCATTCTAAAGCCAACAAAAAACATGGCATGAAGGATAGTAACGCTCAGGAGGTGTTTAAGGATGCGTTGCATGACATTAGGCCGTATTTAATGTCTTCTCTGACTATATCAATTGCACCAATGCTCAAAATGTATGAGCAAATTAATGAAAACCTAAAAGACTTGAAAACGCTTTCATCCCTAATGAATTCCAAATCGCTAAGCGCTGAGCAGGAAAATGATTCTTCTCAAGTCAAAATATGGGGAAATATAAGAAGAATTCATGTATCTCTTAAAGAGCTGTTGACCAAAAAAGAAACAACAGTGAAGACAAGAAATTACTGGCCAAAGTTGCCAGAGAAGCTTTGGGTCTCTTTAAAAATAATAAAAACTTGTGTGGGAAGGACAATACGAGCACATTCATTATTCCTCAACAACTGGTGAATAATAAAAGTTCCACTACAGCGATAGTGGTGACCGACGGTGGCTCACACATGGAACATGGGCTTCAAGGTTCAGCCAATGTGACTAGTGTTCTACATGTAAATCATGTACCGACGGTTGGAGCTTTTGGATCCTCTTTGGCACAGCAGGAGACCCTCAAAAACACCCATTACCAACTTGAAAATCCTGCTATTGAGGTCATTGACTTGGAAAAGTTGGATGATCGGCATTCAAGTCAAGGAGAACAGCACCAGGCAGACGTCACTGGCCTATCTCTCAACCGTGTGGACCCAAACGGTGTGGCTGGTCTCAAAGTGACTCATCCGCAACCTTCAACGTCAGCCCATGATGAAGGTATCATTGGCAACTCCGACCTGAGAGAAAGTCAGAAAGACGTTGATAAGGATGAAACATACTCGATATTCCAAAAGACCAAGAAAAAGTCTGCCAAATCATCTGAAATAAAAAACTGAAAAATCAAACAACTAAGAGAAAATGAGATAATATTGGCTCAAGAAATTTTTGGAGAAATTTAAAATCGGTGAACGTATTCATTAATTCAGAGCGGACTAAGACTATTCATAAAAAGGATGAAAAAATAATGAAGCCCTCTGATGAGTCTAATGTCGGCGGCTCTGGATATTTGGATTTGAGTGCAGAAATCTCTCCAAGTGAATTAATTAATCTTTCCACATATAAAAATGAGGAGTATCCTGAGGATAATAAAGAAGCCTATGGAGATGAAAATATTGAAAGCCCTGTTTTGGTGATATGTGATGAGACCTCTATAGCAGTGGATCCTGCTGAATTACCTACTCAAGCCCCGGCTTGAGTATGTCAATTGCTTCTGCCCCCTGAGGGCCCTAACACCCTAAAGGTTGTAGTTGAAGATTCTAATTTTCTGACTATGGATGACAAAAGGAAGCGCTTGGTAGCGTTAGGCTCTATACCCGAAAATTCAAAGGGTCTATCCTTAAGAAGAAAAAGTTGCAACGGGGAGGTGATGGATACAGATAAGAAGAAGGGTGAAATGAATCCGCCCAAAAGTCAAGATAACAGTCAATTCTCTCGGCCTGAGAACACACATAAAGGAAAAAGTCCAACTGAAGATAGAGGCAGATGGAGCAAGGCTGCAAAATATCCATTGTTTCTTTCGAGAGAGGGGCGCCTGCTACCTTTTTTGTATTTTTGAAAGGAACTTGGGGTTGGTCACCCTAGGATACCTAGGGGCAACCAGACGTGGACTCCATGCTCACTGTGCTTAGAGAGGCTCAGCTTCACCTCACTGATGATGCCCAGCAAGGCTGAAAAACGTGTATGGGGTTGCTGATGGTACTCTTGTTCAGAGAGGAATTGCCATAGTATTTCGGTGCTGGACTGCCCTTGTGGGCGGGACAAAGACTGATATGCAAATGGATATTTCCCATCTGTGAAGGTACAGTGAGCAAAAAGCAATGGCTGCGAACTCTCAATGTGGTTAATAACCAATCATGCCTTGTTCTTTCGAGAGAGGGGCACCTGCTACCTTTTTTGTATTTTTGAAAGGAATTTGGGGTTGGTCACCCTAGGCTACCTGGGGGCAACTAGACGTGGACTCCCTGCTCACTGTGCTTAGAGAGGCTCATCTTCACCTCACTGATGATGCCCAACAAGGCTGAAACACGTGTATGGGGTTGCTGGTGGTACTCTTGTTCAGAGAGGAATTGCCAGAGCATTTCAGTGCTGGACTGCCCTTGTGGGCGGGACAAAGACTGATATGCAAATGGATATTTGCCATCTGTGAAGGTACAGTGAGCAAAAAGCAATGGCTGCGAACTCTCAATGTGGTTAATAACCACTGAACAGGTTATCATGCCTTGTTCTTTCGAGACCTTTTTTGTATGATTCTTGAACGAATCCTGGCCATTAAACATGGACTGACTTTAAACAGAAACAACGTGCTGCGCCTATTGCATCATGTCCCGGGCCTAAGATCAATTGAGTCTAATGACATACAAACTGTTGAATTCATCGATGAACCACATAATGACAGAGTTCAGCTACATATAGACTCAAGGTTAATTTGTGACCTCCTATTGAATGCCGTACTCATTATTTTGTCCTTGGGTTTTGACATATATGAAGAAACTGATGGTCATATGGTGAGCAAAACTTCCAAGTATGGAGCAATGTGATCCAAACTGACAGGTGGAATAGCTCTAAACCGATTCAAAATCCAATAATGCCAGAGTATATGCAAAGAGATGTTACAAAAAATGAGGCATGCAGAGATTCATCTAGTGCTCGTATAAATGTTGTCAGCTGAGATGAAGTATTGTTGGGAGAAAACATTTAAATTACATTCCGTTGCAATCCTAATCCCTCGGGTGGTGATAATGCTTTGAGCGACAGTGCAAATGAAAAACCAAAATCAAATAATTGGAATTGGCTAGCTGAAGCTTTAGCAGGTCAAAACTGCTAATGCCATCAAGGGCATGCATGCCCAAATCTCAACATCGTAACATGGAACACAAGGCTTTAGCCATTTGTTTAAGGAATCCATAAATTGGCTTGCAGGCCTTGGCATCATATGCCTACAGGAAACCTGGATGGTGAATTGCCCTATCTCAGATGGTTTTGAGCTTGTAATAAATTCAGCCATAACAGGGGGAAAAAAGGGCTGACCCGCTGCCTAACTCCTGACTCTTATTAGAAAATATTCTGGCCTGAAAATTATTAGTTCAACGAACTACACTTCTTTTATACAACATACTGTTGTAGAATCAAAAAGTGCTTTAACTGAGAGCACAAAACGGTTTGATCTAATTAACGTCTACTGGCATCATAAAATGGCAGGCACAACAAAATTTATGAGCACTGTGTATGATTTGATTGATGACATCAATAGTGCACAGGAGGCACCTAACATAATATTCTGTGGAGATCTCAATCTAAATTGCATAACATTGAGCAAAAATGCTACTGGAGTAGACAAAGGCCTGCAAAAAATGGCATCAAGATGGTGTGCTGCTCTAGATGAAAGAAACCTAATGATGGCAAATGGAAACACTAAAGGTGACATTCAGGCTCAAAATACCTGGAGGTGCAAAAATCAGGTCTCTACCATAGATTATTTCTTTGTTTCTGAAAATCTAAGTCGGCGTGCGGTTTCCCTGTAAATAACTATCTCTTCACTAAGTGATCATAGTCAACTTAAATTGACTTTGATCTATCTGGAGGTGTAGAAGGCTTAGAGGTGGGATCAGAGTGTTTTGGTGGAACCATGCAGAGCACGTTAAAAAATAAAACCACATGAGGTTAGGGCAATTACAGAGCATTTTGCAAGGAATCAAGTGGTGAAACACAGATCAAAGTGGAAAATACCCATTTATTCCAACAGTACATGTGTCACGATCAAGGTCTGAAAAGATGCTTGTTTAAACCAAAACATGCGTACGACGTCGAAATAGCCAAAAGAAAGCGACAACTTCGCAAAGAACTCAGACATCACACTACCCTAAGTTATTCTGATCAATCAGCAGCAAAAATGCCAGTAGACAAAAATATAAAAACTGGTTGATTTCTCATAGGACAATTCTACAGTAACGTGACGCGGAAGCAATAATGACCAGCCTAATCAACTAAAACTCACTGGATTTCTGGAAACTAATAAACAACGCTAGCTGCCAACAACAAGCTATCCAAGCAAACATGATTAGTGAAGCCCAATGGGTGTCCCATTTAGAAAAATTGTATGATAAGAAAGGACAAACAGCAGAACCTAAGATACCTCAACTATCTAAATGGGATTTCCAGCTCGATGCGGGGGATATTCTGCAAAGCATTCAACGCAGCAGCTCAGATTGGGTCATGTTTTGTGCGAACCTGTTTGCGAAAACGGCCAGTGAATGTGTAAATCCAGCAAAATGGAAAAGCGCGATAGTGGCCCCGATTCTTAAAAAGAGCAATAGAGCTGAGCCAAAAGATTATAGACCGATCGCACTTTTTGGATGTCCTTGGCAAACTAACGCCACACAGCTCCAAAAACAACTGCTGAGGTGGATAACATCAAGCGGCCACCTTGATTGTAGGCAGACTGGCTTTGTGAAGGGTGTGGGCTGTGGGTTGAATCTGATGATCCTCAATTTGCTAAAAATGGAAGCAATCAAAGTGGATAAAAAGATCTATCTCTCGTTTGTGGATTTATCTCATGCTTTTGACAGCATTGACAGGGAGCTGTTATAGTCTAAAATGATCGCTTGGAACTGTCTGATAAGCTTGCTAATGGCAATAAAAGATTTGCACACAGACACAGAGATAAGGGTGAGATTAGATCAAAAAGGCACCTTATCGGAACCAATAAAAACTTGTCGAGCTGTAAAACAGGGATGCCCTTTGGCATCGATTAGATTTAATCTGTTTATTTCAGACATTGCCGAGGCATATGCAGGAGCCCATGTGTTCCCTCCTAAGATCAATGGAAACAAGGTTAATTGGATACTTTAGGCCGATGACCTAGTCCTCTTGGACTTGACACCCATAGGTCCTCAGCACAAGCTAAATATAATAGAACAATACATCCAACAAAATGTCTTGTGCGTTAACACAAAGAAATCGGAAATCCTAATGCTACAAAATTTGCAAAAGAATGGAAAAGCAAATGGAAAAAAAAAGTTTGTGTGGAAAATGGGAAATGAAGTCATTGAATTGGTAAAGCAAACCACTTATCTAGGTATTTGTGTTAGCTCTAGCCTCAACAATGCCCTTTGGCTGGAAAAACAAAGGCTAAGTGCAAACAACTAGCGATTTAAGCCAGTATTCTGAACAAAATATTCAGGAAATTTCTCTAAAACCAGTCCTGAATTTTTACAAGCAGAAGGCAGTCTCGGCTCTGATACATGGGGCAGAATGCACCTTCGGATGTACCGCAGAATTTTGGTCTTCACTAGAACATTCATTCTGGTCGAAGGTTCTTTGGCTTCCAAGGGGTGTACCCACCGTATGCATAAGGTACGAGCTCAGTCTGGTGTCTATTAATGCAAGGATAATGTGGAACACCCTCAACGTGTATCTCAAAATGATCATAGAGCAGGTGGATCCCCAATTCATGATCCTCAAAGACCCAACAAGCGGAAACAGTGAGAGCATAATAACCTTGTTGACACAATGCTGTGAAAAAATACTGGCTGATATAGGCACTAACAGTTGTACTCTGCAAAACAACCCAGATAAAATCAAATCCATGCTATGGATACAAGATTGGATAGACATTGGGGATTCACGCCGTAAACATAGAGCCATGAGCCTGGTCCCAAATGAAGCAAGAAAGTACAACACAATTCAGCCTTACTTGGAAAACTTTCCGGGAAGAGCTCGAAGGTCGATCTTCATGAAGTTCCGACTGAACCAAATTCAAACAAGAGAAACTCAAAGTTTCTGGATAAAGGACAGAACTGCATTACTGACGTGTCACTTGTGTGGGAAACATTCTGAGACACTGAAGCACTTAAAGGAATGGTTCGGCCAAAGTTTTTTATTTCAAAAATAGATGGGCAATATTAAAAAAAAAACGATTGCCATTTTTTTTTCTAAGTCCCTATGTACAATTTTGAGCAATTCAAGCTCAAAGATAGCACATGGGGGCATCAATTTTGTGAAATGGATGCCCGCCGCTGTGCTCGCTTTGGCTTTTGCTGCACTAATGAAGGAAAAGCCAGCCAGCTGTAGTAAACAAAAGCTACCACTGGGTGGCTTTTCCTTCATTGGTGCTGTACGCGGAGGACGGGGACCGGAGAATACAGGCAGAAAAGCTGCAGCTGCATCTCGGTAAGCCCTATGCCGTGGCTATCACTTTGGGTCTCCGGTGCTCCCCCAGGAGAGCACCGGAGACCCAAGGTGAAAGCAAAGGCAGGCAGAAACACAACACGGTTGTGTTTACATGCCGCTGTGTTTCTGCCTAAATCTGCTTTCCCATTTGGGGCTTTAGAGCCCCAAATGGGAAAGCAGATTTAGGCAGAAACACTACGCGGTTGTTTTCCGCAATGCTAAATGCTGCAGTGTTTCTGCCTAAATCTGCATTCCCATTTGGGGCTCTAGGGAGCCCTAAAGCCCCAAATGGGAAAGCAGATTTAGGCAGATACACAACGCGGTTGTGTTTGAAAACGCTGCGGTTTTTCTTTCTAAGTTTCTCAGGCTCGGAGGAGGAGCCTGAGAAACTTAGAAAGAAAAACTGCAGCGTTTTCAAACACATTAACGTTGTATTTATGTTTGCGGTCGCTTCAAAAGCGACTGCAAACATAAATACAACGTTTTTAAAGCTGCGGTTTTATTTCTAAGTTTTCCGGGCTCCTCCAGCCCGGAAAACTTAGAAAAAAAACCGCAGCTAGTGCTTATTTAAAAAAAAAAAAAAATAGCACTTACTGAGATGCAGCTGCAGCTTTTCTGCCTGTAGTCTCCGGTCCGTGTCCTCTGAGTCCCGGCACCAATGAAGGAAAAGCCACCCAGTGGTAGCTTTTGTTTACTACAGCTGGCTGGCTTTTTCTTCATTAGTGCCGCAAAAGCAAAAGCCAGCACAGGCGGGCATCCATTTCACAAAATGGATGCGCCCATGTGCTTGCTTTTGCAAATTTTTGAGCTTGAATTGCTCAAAATTTTACATAGGGACTTCGAAGAAAAAAAAATGACAATCGTTTTTTTTTTAATATTGCCTATCTATTTTTGAAATAAAACATTTTGGGCGAACCATTCCTTTAACCTTGTTATGTCCAGACTTGAGACAAGAACGAACAAGTCACTTGGGGAGTTTCATGGTCGCAAGACCGTCGTTAGATGCTGATGACTGGTGGAGAGAACTGTTCAATGAAAGTTAACAATCGAATTAACTTTCTTTTTAGAAAAAGTGGTGAAAAAACTGATAGAAGCAGAAGCAGTACTAAAAGCATAAAAATGAGGAATTCGGATTGGCTGATCTCTGTAGATAGAAAAATAATGCTTTATTTTTTCTGTGTCTTGGTTTCAGTCTCTCTTGGCTGGGGTAATGCTTATTCATATTAACTCTTAACACAGTTGCCCCCTCAGGTTGCTGGGTTTTCCACAGACTCACACTTTTAAGGTTACAGTCATTTGGCTTTGATATAAAAGGGGTTTGCTGCTTTTCCCTATTTCAGAATTCAGAATCAACTTGGGAATCACTTTGACTAGCACGCGACTGCTACTTCTGCTGCTTTGTAATAGTTTGGTATTCAAAAGTGACTTGTGAATCACTTTAATTCACAAGTGAATGCAGTTTCTGCTGCTTTCAATAGTTTGGCATTTAAAAGTAAATTGTGAGTCACGTTCATATCACGCTAGTGCTGCTTCTGCAATAGTTCAGTATTAAATACCTTTCTCTGCACTACTTTTGCTTGTACGCAAGCGTTACTCGCTCACCGAACGCCAGCATTCAATACGCAAGCGAGGACGTTTTTAAGATTGCGCGTCAGTGATAACGAGTTTTTGATATAAATACTATGTTTTTTCTGAAATTAAGTGGAGTTTAAGCGAGAAGGAAGAACGAGCAGTCGCTGATATTCATTGAACTCCCCGTTTTTTGCACTTGTCATTAAACGGACTACATTTGCCAAACTATTGAGTTGTCAGAATTATTTGGTGCAAGAGTATGAATCTGCATCCCCATCTATCTCAAGGGTGCTGCTACTCATCTTAAAGGGCTGTTTGGAGACCTGCAGTCAAATGGGCTGGCTGGGGTCCATCCAGTTCACTTGGTAGCAGAGATTAGCTGGTTATTAGATAAGACACCCATTGGCTGTCGACATAAGTAACTTCGGGTCCTCAGCAATATCACAAGTCCTTTGCCATCCGGCTGAAAGAACGAGAAGCTCCCCGTAGATAGTGGTTAGTTTAATTAAAAACCCTGCAGGTTAGGTGTGAATGGACCTTTGCTTTCCCCCAAGAACCCCTTCCCACATCTACGAGCAGCTGATCGAACGAGAGGCACGGAAAGGCGGTAATGAAGGCTGTGATCACGAGCTTCCGGAGAGGAAAAACATGCGAACGGTTAGTGAAAAAGACAATGCTTTGGCAAAAAATGTCATGCCTTAAAACAAGTAAAGGGAAGGTAACAGAGGGAGGTGGGACAAAAAATGACGTCAGAGTAAGAGTATAATGTATATATAAGGGGAAAATATTGTCTTGAGGGTGGCTGAGCAATATAGAGAGATACCGGGAGTGGTCAAGATAAAAGTATACACCCAAGTTCCTAGGTTTTAAAGAGCACTAGAAGAAGCCTTCATTTAATGTCCTGAATTGATAGGATGACGTAGAAGACCAGATCGATTAAAGACGATCTGAAAGAAATGGACCTAAATTGCATGTCGGAATACAAATTAGGAGCAGGATGCATCTGAGGAAGCAGATGGCATGACATTTGTGTGGCCGGCCGGAGTCTGTCTGTCTGTTTTATGTGGTTTAGTAGATCTATGACATCAAAAACTTTTTAAAACTATCATGAAAATTGCAGGATTGTAATGATAAAATGTTGCATGGCATGGATTGATGGTTGTAGTTAACAAAAGTAAAAGTGAAATTATTGTTGAAAAAACGGGATTGGAGCTTGCAACAATTGGTGCTCGCTCATATTGTTGATCTTGTTTGTGAAACGTAAAGCATAACAAAAGTGTTATATAAGGAGAGGCTAAACAGGTTAAGCATGGAAGACATTACCCCATTGATATACTTGTGCAAACAGCTGCCAAAGCATTTACCTAAGCTTAAACATTACAGTGCAGAATGGGTTAAAGGAACCTCAAACAAATTGTTTATGCCATGGCCCCAAGTTGACTCGCTATCTAAAAGAGTCCTGCAGCACATGACGACATATTTGCATGCTACGTATACTGGCAAAAAGTTAGACAAACGCCTAGCTGATTTAGAACTTTGGAAAATGTACCAAGAGGAAAAGGAGGAGGAGCCACCGTTAGATTGGATACTGAATATATGCACAGAGGGGGGTGAAGAGCCTTCTGCACCACCCGACCCGCCTGAAAGAAAAAGCAAAGCAAGTAAAGACGAAGGATTGTACCCGTTGAGGGACCCTAAAGCAGCGACAGGATATAGCAACCCGTCATATGAGTCGCCTACGCAAAGTAGTGACGAAAGCCCAGAGAAGGACAGAGAAAGAGATATTGCCTCCAAAGTCCCGAAGGACAAGGAGAGACGCAAAAAGGAAAAAGGAGACCAAGCACCAGCAAGTACATCTCTAGATACAGGAAAAGAGGTATAGAGATGGAAAGGTGATGAGGATAGGACTGATGAGATGGCATTCACACAGAACGAATGGATGGGGTGTCAGATTTTATTGAAACTCAGTGGTAAAGGCTTAGAGGATATGAGACAAAGGGGAGAACAAGATGAATTAGAAAGGAAAGAGAAGGAAAAGGAAAAGCAATTGAGAGACGAAGGGGCTACGAATAAAGATAGGCAGAAACGAGAGCAGTTATATCGCGATGAGCAGCTCAGAAAACAGGAAAAGGTGGCAGAACAGAGAGAACGCGATAATAAGCAGAGAACAGCTGATAATCAGAACAAAGGAGAATATAAGAAGAAGAACAAAAATACAGGAGAAGAGAATAAAAAGACAAAGAGATGAGGAAATGCAAAGGGTAAATGAATGAAGAGATGAGAGGAAGCAAGAAGAAGATAGGGTCAGAGAGGAAGCAAGGAAGCATAGAGAGTTTTATGATGACATAGAACGCAAGCGAAGACAGAGAGGACGGGATCTCGAATATCTGGAAAGAGAGGTAAAAAAACCTGATACAGTAGTAAACTGGGAAGATATCGAAGAATTCTTTCCTGAGTACGATTCAGTACCAGGCACGTCTAGGGCAAATATAGAAGATGACTTTGACACCAGAAGCATCGGAGAGACGATCAATAGAATATATTATGAGATAGGGCTAGAAAAGGTAGCCTAAGGAAAGGGAGAGGATGAGTGTCTTGAGAGCACTCAGTTGTACGATACTGAGGATGCCTCCCGAAGTAGCAGAAATAGAGCGCTGTCCTTAGATACGCTGATTCTAAATAGAAATGTGGAGGATGAGAAAAGTTGCATGAGTTGGGCACAGACAAAATCGAACGCAGAAAGAGAAGAATGTGAAGAAAGAGAAGACGAGAGGAGTCGCAAAAGACGCTTCTCTAGGGGAAAGGGAATGAGATGGTCGGATTCTAGTGGGTCTGCACCTAAGGCATCAGAGTTAGCCATACAATCCGATCGGCATGAAGGAAAATCATACGGTCAGAGGGGGGTGTCTCCACCACCCTATGTAAGCAGATTAAGGACATTGCCAGGTAGACAGCGATGCAGGAATATTACCCCTGCGGTAGACAGAAACATGATGAGAGTGGAAAAGGAGTGTCATGTGTCACAGTTACCTTTACTAGAAAAAGGAGGAACGAGGCCGCAATATATACCTTGGCCACACATGCATAGAGAAAACCTGAAAAATAAGCTCCCAATGTTGACATCTGGAGCCGAAAAATGGATACATGAGTTAGAAAAAAGGACAGGAGGGAACACGTTAGCTATAGGGGATATTAAGGGTCTTTTAATCACCATTAATACTGCGCATGATGGAGTGACGTTTAACAATTGCAGCACCGCAGTATGGAAAGAGCTTCAAGTGCTGTACCCAGACACTTCTGATATAGAGACACGCAAGTTGAAGGAGTCAGATGATCCATTTCGTTACATTCAGAATTTCCAAGATGCCTGGGTATTGGAAACAGGAATCTTGGGGGAAATCTATACCCGTGTTTTACCATATATTATGCCAAGGGCTGCCAGAACAGGTACAGAAGCAGCTCAAGAAATTGGTAGGGATTGAGGCTAAGCCATGGTCTGAAATACAGCTGACCATCGCGCACTATTGCAGATTGCTGCAAGAGAAGAATCGCTAAAATAATGCTGCATGAAAAGGTGGAGAGGCTAAATTAGTGCAGAAAAAACTACCAAAGTATGCCATTGAGAGGGGGCAATGATAACTAATACAGATGGATCAAACATGCAGGAGGCCAATAGCCAAAGACAGTTTGATCAAAACAATAATGGGTTTTACCAAAGAGGAAGAGGCTTTCGAGGAAGAGGATGGCAGAGTCATCAAAATAATCAAGGAGGTTTTCAAAATATGCAAGGCGGAAACCAGGATATGCAAAGTGGGCAAATAATCAGACCACCGCCAACATGTTGGATGTGTGGGATGACGTGCACAAGTCGAAGAATGGTGCAAAACGACCAATTCACAAGAGGAGGGATGGTGAATCCATCTGTGTTCTCACTTCAGGGTGAAAATGGAGTTGCACAGAATCACACGGTGCAGCAGCAAGCGCCAAGAGTACAGCAAAGCTTGCAGCCAAGCAGAAGGTGACACATTTTCTACAGGGACAGTTTCAACAGTCGCCAATGCAACTGTTACAAACAACAGGCACAGGACAGGTACTTAATTCTAGAATAGGAGATGCCACAAGTGACGGGGGAAATCCATTCACTCAGAATGGGACAAGGTTATATATGGACTAGGACAGCTCACTGGGAGACCTGATGTGTTCTGTACTATCAGTGACACCAAACCCTCAAGAGGAACCAAGGGTAGATGTCTTTAAAGGGGATATGGAATATTCTTTTCTTAGTTGACACGGGTGCGACATGCTCGTATATATGTGAAGGCAAGTTTTCTTTGTCCGGCAGTGCCATACATGCTCAGGGCTTCAAAGGAGCAACAAGTCATGTTCATTTTACAAAAGAACTTCCAATTTCCACAGGAGAATGTGACATGAAAGTGCCACTGCTATATTCGAGACTTAATGACAAAGTTAAACATGACAATCTCGTTCACAGAGAAGGGCATAGCATGTTCAACTCCAGGAATGCATTATTTGAATGTGTGCAAAATGATTAGTGCATATACGCATGACAAATAGCTATGAGAGCTAATCCATTAGAACCCAAAATATTCGCATATGGAGTACGTATATTAATGTCATGGCTACCAGGCCTTTCACACAAAACAATGGGAACCCCGGATAAGTTTCTGTTCAGACCAAGAATACCTATGCATGAGGAAAAGGGACAAGTGTTTCCCTTAACAATACAAGCCATGGTGCGAGGAGAGATGGCTTTGCTTGATGGTTGTGATGATGAAGGCATACAATGGTGCGCAGTAATCACCATTGGGAAGGTTACAGATTGACTGACGTCACTGATGACAAACTATTTGAAGAGCAAATAGGTAAAGATGAGATGACAGTTGAGGTTAATCTCATTTATTGGGTGAAAATGATCAAAAGAGAGGTGCCTCAGAGAATGATGCTGGCACAAAAACGTCATGAATATTTTGATGACGACCTGGCAAAGGTGCCTGTCTCAGTATGGACTACAGGCCCTTATGACGTAGGCTTACTGAAAGGAGTCGAAGAAGTGAAGATTAAATTGAAACCAGGAGCAATATTACCAAAAGCACAACAGTATCCCATGTCTCGGGAGGCAGATGAAGGGATTTTTAAGACAATTTCTGCCATGATGGAGCACGGCATCTTAGTGGCGACAGAGTCATTATGCAATACTTTGATTTACCCCATAGAAAAGGGAAGGGGTGTCTTGGAGGCTAGTGCAAGATCTTCGTCCGATAAACCAGATAGTCGAGGCCGAGTTCCCTCTAGTCCGGAACCGGTCCACGATCCTATGTAATATACCCATTTGAGCGAGGTATTTCATGGTGATTGACTTGAAAAATGCATTTTTCTCAATCCCATTGCACAAATACTCACAAGATTTGACATTGTTTACGTTCAGACAAGTTCATCTGAAAAGCACAAGGCTGCCTCAATGTTATTGTGAGTCTCCTTTGATTTTCCTACAGATGGACTTAAGCAATATTGCATTAGAGAGTGTTGTCTTGCAATGCGTGGATGACATTCTAATTTGCAGCACAACAGAGGAGAAGTGCAGACACAATTCTATTCAGCTATTAACTATACTGGCTGAGAAAGGATATATATAAAGTTGACAAAAATAAGTTACAGTATTGTCATCAAGAAGGGCTGTACATAGGCCAGCTGATCTCACATGAAGGAAAAAAAGTTACCCCTGAAAGAGCTGAAGCCATTTCAAAAACAGCCAAGACACACATGATAAAACAAATGCAGAGTTTTCTAGGATTGTGTAATTATGTCAGGCCATGGGTCTTTGACTCCAGTTCTTATACCAGGCCCTTGTTAGAAGCCTTAAAGAAAGCACAGGCAACGAAAGAAAGAATTGTGTGGACAGAGACCATGGAAGAAGGGTTAGATGAACTAAAAAAGGGCATTTGCACGGCACCAGTTTTAGGGACCCCCAATTATGCAGAGGAATTTTACTTGTTTTCACACACGAATGGCAGTGTTATGACAGCAGTACTCACACAGAAAACCACGTTGGGGTACAAGTCCCTGCATACTGCAGTGGGAATTTAGACCCAGTGATGAGGGGTCACTTCCCGTGCGAACAGTTTGGCTGCCGTAGTGTTCGCCATAGAGAAGGCTACAACCATTGTGATGGGATGCCCAATGATGTTATTCGTCAAGCACGCATTATTTGCCATTTTAGAGAAACCGAAAGGCACATTGACATCTCAGAGAGCTTCTGCTTATGAAGTGGTCATATCAAATCCAACGATTAAAATAGTTCAATGCAAAATAGTGAACCCAGCTATGTTTATAGCAGAGCCAGTCACTGAAGGAGAGCCAATACATGATTGCGCGAACTATGAAGAATTTTATGATGAGATTCCCAGAGTGAAAGAAAATGCATTGACTGAAGGAGAAATCGTTTTCGTTGATGGTTTTTCGAGGATCGATCAAAATGATGGACAGAGATATACAGGTGCCGCTGTGGTGAAACTCATGGCAAATGGGGAATTTCGAGTACTTATTAGTGCACGATTACCCTCACATTATTCAGCACAAGCTGCAGAATCATTGGCATTGATACTCGCACTCGAGAATCACGCTGACCAGGAAGTAACGGTGTACAGTGATTCCGCCTTTATGACGTTGACAGTGCACGCAGGCCTAGCGAGCTGGAAAAGGAAGAGCTACCTCCGAGCGGATGGCACGCCAGTGCAGCACGCAGGTTTATTGGACAGGCTCATTAAGGCACTACAACTCCCACTGGGCATAGCAGTTGTGAAATGCGCAGCCCACACGAAAGGGACAGATTTTATCTCACGTGGAAATCAAGCAGCAGACACTGAAGCCAAGCCTGTGGCAACCAAAGACAAAATAATAATGAATGTGGAAATAATTGATGTGCATGAGAGAATGATTGTTGCACAAAGTGAGCCGGAAGGGTATAGCAATATGGCAAAAACTCAGTTAATGGAGCTCCAAGGA
This sequence comes from Ambystoma mexicanum, assembly GCF_040938575.1. Lineage (NCBI taxonomy): Eukaryota > Metazoa > Chordata > Amphibia > Caudata > Ambystomatidae > Ambystoma > Ambystoma mexicanum. Next base: position 481,621,459 of record NC_090939.1, on the reverse strand, counting down.
GAAGCACACAGGAAGAGAAGAACCTATGGATGCGACAAGGGTATTCTTTAAACCCCTCCCAGAGCTTGTGGCGATAAGACAGCACTGGTAAACCGGTGATGCCTATAGCCTTATTGAAAATAGCACTAGAACAGTTACACTATCCAGTGCACATGACAAAGGAGAATCTAGCAGCAACAATTGCTGAAGACTGGTTCATACCGAACTTGGCAGAACACGTTGCATTTGTTATGGTACACTGTATAATCTGTCAACAGTTCATGGCTGGGCAAACACTACATGTGATTAGAGGACTTATCCCAAGGCCTAATGGGCCTTTTCAGCACTTGCATATCGATTATGTCAATATGATTCAAGTATGTAACGGGTATAGGTATCTAATTGTTGTGGTGTGTCCATTCTCTAGATGGATGTAAGCCGGTCCATACACACACCCAGACTCTACCTGTGCGGCCAAATTCCTGTTGAGGGATGTGTATCTCAGATGGGGAGTGTGTTAAGTGATGAGTTCAGACAATGGTCCTCATTTTGTCAATGCAGCATTTGAACAGATTAGCTTGTTGCTTCGTATAAAGCACAAGTTTTCTTCTGCGTATCATCCTCAAGGGAATTGAATATGCGAGGACCTCAACGGCTTTTTGAAGGAAAGGATAGCCAAGTTGAAGCTTACTCTGAAGAAGGGATGGATGCACTGTCTTCCACTGGCACTGTATGCACTCAGAAACCAGCCTGGTTCTGACCACCATCTCATGCCACACGAAATCATGACGGACAGAAGGATGCACACGCCATTAACACCTCAAAATAGAGCTAGATGTGACGCTCAACCAACAGAAGAAGTGTTAGGATTGGAAATGCAAAACTACTTGAATTGCATGACATCTTCTCTTACTGTAATTTCAGGACAGCTGCAGCGATGCCAAGAAGGGTGTAGGCCAGTCCAGAACACAGAAGGAGATGCTGCAACAGACTAAGTTCCAGAATTATGTGTTCCTCCAATATTCCCTGGGGACACGATCCTGATGAGAAATCACACGCGTAAAAAGTGGGACGAGCCAAGGTTCAACTGACCCTTTAGAGTGGAGGACCTTACACCCTCTGCAGTCAAGTTACAGGGAAGAAGAGCTTGGATTTTCTTGGGTGACATCAAGCCATACATTGGAGAAATCCCTCTGCCTGCACCCCACCGCGGAAAAACTACATACGACGGAGAAGAACCACAGCATGTGCAGACAAGATCCATGACGAGGAAGAAGGACACATGACCAGCCAAGCAAAGGCAGAGAACTTTTGTGCAAAGTTGTGGCTTAGTTCTGGACACTTCCTTTGAGCAAAATAAGGGAAGAAGGACATACAAACACAGGCACTCTGTGCATCCTAGTTTCAGGGTGAAGGAGAAGAATTGAACGTATAAGCCACAAAATAACTTGTTGACTTTTAACTTTGGACTGAGGCACACTGAAGCCTTGATAAGAAAAGATATACCAAATTTTGATCAAGGATACATCAATTGGAAGAGAATGCAGTATCCTGACTCTTTCAACACAGAATCCCTATTTGGACTTACTTATGGTGTCACACAATAGTGACCTCACCAAAGACATTCTGATCTATTTCGAGTTAGTATTGAGGTCATACCCATCGTTGGTGAGAAGGGTCACAAACATAACAGAGTTTCTTCAAGATCCTGAAAATGAAAAGACAATAAAGAGGCTGCTCACAGTGATTGCAGAACAGTTTCTTCTACTCCCGGAATACAGCGAAGACAAGATAAATGTCCCTGTCATAAGAGAATAGCAGACTAGCCAGTAATGTATGTTTTCACGTAATTGAAGACTTTCCAGAACTTGTGGGGAGACATGCCAATGTCGACGTCCTCACTTTCATCAGAGACCCAGCGAACGCTGCAAATCTGAGTATCCTCCTGCATGGTATCATAATGAAGGTCGAACTTTCTAGTCAGCATCAGAATAACAGGAGAAGAGTGTAAACTTTCCTTCGTGGGACAGATTGTGAAGGTGTTGCCAAGGACTTCACTTTTGTTTATGCTGTCAAAGAACCAACATGTCATCTGGAGTGAAACAGATTACAGGCATAGACTGGGAATTGGTTTACATGGAACATGCAAATTAAGATTTACTGAACTTATTGCCTCATTTGGAACTTTCGTTAATGGAAAAAGAACTGTTTTCAGAGACAAGAGACAGTCTATTATTCGGACAAAGAGGATAATCAGTTCAGCACTCGTGACCTGCAAGCATAGGCAGCAGAATCCAGATAAAGTGGCAATGTTTAGCATGTATTAAAGAATTAGTTTTGCTTCCTTAAATGATCGAGATGGGGAACCAGAACAGTAATGTTGTCCTCCCTCATGAGGAAAGACATTCATATTGGCCCAGGAACAAAGTCTGCAAATTGACGTATAGGTGTATCATTTACACATGCATTGTGTTCATTATCATATTTACTGTCATTGATGATTAGAACTGCGTTTTTCATAGGTGCACAAAGCATTCAGATTCCCATGCACCCACCTAATGATGTACGCACGAAACCTACAAAGGTGCCCAGACCTTACATAGTCATTCCAGTTCCTAGAAAGAATGATAGAGTGACTGAGCTTGAGATGGATGTGATAAACAATGACATACACATGACACTTGAGGTAAGAAATGAATTGAAATGCCGGAGACAGGGTCGGCAAAGTAAACCCGAGAAGGGGTTGATGAAAGTTACACTTACACAAATAATGAGTACATATACACCTGGTCTAGTGTCAATGACTTCAGAATCACATTCCAGAAAATGGGGAGAGTTTGGACAGAGCTCAACAAGAATCTTTTTTCCAAAAGGTGCTATAAGACACATGGAAAATGAACTGTTAAGGAGACAAAAGACTGTAGAGAATGAACAAACAGAAACAGCACTGACGAGCACGCCTGATCCAGTGATGAAAGGGTCAAGCTTAAGTCCTGCAACACAATCACGTGCTGAGATAATGGTAGAATCAATATGGATGTTCATAAACAGAGCCAAAAAGAGACAGGAGGACAAGGAAAGACTTACCGGACCTTATCCTACAAGAATAATACATGTGGACATGCCTAGAGCATTAATGGAGATACCAGAGAATCCTCCGACAAGAAGAAGCTATACGGATGTTTTCAAAGATGTGGTTTTAGCAAACTACAGAAAGACCTTAAGAATTAGAAGAAGCAGGGGGCGCTGTTGCACACGACTGGTATGGCAGCCTAGCCCAGGAGCTCCGGCTCGAATGAATCCTTTTCTATCTACATCCTTTTTCAGGGCCACCTACGGACCTTAAAAAATGCAGCGCTGAGTGGAGCTAATATCTGTGCACAAACTGTGTGATCCGGAGGCTGTGTCGTCGGACTACCCCGGAGTGAGGTCGTCCCGAAGATCCGCGGGTTGCGGCTGGCAGACGAGTCGCCCTAGAGCTCCGGAAGATTCTCCTCCGAGTCGCGGGGGGAGGGGCTGCGACACGCTGGGAGCTGCGCCCGTGCTGATTCCTGCGGAAGGGGCTGGACACTCCGATCCTCGCAGGATTGAACCCCGGGAGGCCTGGATGGGCGGTGGAGCCGGCGGATGATGCCCCCTGGTCGTGTAGGTGCCCGGTGGATGTGGCGTACTTGAAAGAGCCCCGTCGGCGCCTACGTGAGGTGGAGGCGGACCTCGGGCCTGCTGGCAGCACTGTAGTGGGCGGAGGCTGAACGCTGTGACTGCGGGCCCCGTTGGGCATTTTGGACCCCAGCTGCTACGAGGGTGCAAGTAAGCACACGTGGGGCGGCCCACGCGGCTGGGAGATGTGTGGCGGGGGCTGCTAGTGGGAAGGAGGCCCTCGGCTGTGTGTGGCGTCTACTGGGTGGCCAGATTGCCGCGGGTGGGGGCAGCGGCTGGAATCACTGTGCAGGGGTGGCGACCCATACTATACCCCTCTGGAGCACATTTGAGGTGCGGGCTGACGAACCGCACGGAGGACATTCTGGGCTGATTTTGTGACCCATCTTGGGTACGACTGGTGGCGCACTTTGCCATTGCCGCGTGGACGACCTGCGCGTAACACGCCATTGAAGTTCGTGAGGAGCGGCATCGCACAGGACACCGAATATCCTTAATTCAAAGCCCCCCTTTCGCGGAGGGCCACCGAGGCACCGCTGAACTGTATACTTACAACACCTCTGTGCCCTTGTGGCGCTTCGTATACTCTGGGCCCTAGTGTTGTGCCAATACAGACACTTGCTGGTGGGATCCATCCACGATATAGACCCTACAGCTTGATACAAACGTGCTGAGCTACGTAGGAGGACACAGGCCATTCGGCTCGCCATATGGGCCGCCACGACCAGAAGGGAGTGCACTCCAAAAAAACGGGTCCAATGGACTCTTACGCCAGCTCCCAGCCCGGCGGGTCCGCGGCGTCCCCGCTGCAACCATCCGTTACTCAGGCGGAGCTCCAGATGGATGAAAGAGAGGGACCAGCTGATGTCAATGGTCCAAAACGGCTTCATGGCGGTTAATACTAAATTGGACGATATTGGGGCGACAATCAGCTCCCTGAAGGCGAGGGTGGACAAAGAAAGCACATGTATTACAGAAGCCGAAAATAGGATTGGCATTAATGAGGATTCGATAATGCAACCTGCCCGCGATATCGCTCAGCTGAAGGGCGACCTCTGGAAAACCCTTGACAAATGTGAGGACCTCGAATCTCGTTCCAGGAGGAACAACATCCGCCTGGTCGGGGTGGCTGAGTCATTTGGTAAAGGTTCTATGGAGCGCCAAGTGGAGGCCCTCCTGAAAGATCTCCTTGGTCCAGACTCCTTCTCGGCCCACTTCCTTGTGGAACGCGCTCACCGCACGCTGGCGCCTCCGCCTAAACCGGGTGCGCCACCTCGCACGATAGTGGC